>NC_053390.1:713576060-713885363 GCF_905171765.1 Bufo bufo | reverse complement strand
ACCCGAGGTGACTCCGATGTGGCTCCGATGTGGCTCCGCACCCGGTTTCAGACAGTCAAGGCTCCACCACCTCAGCCGAAGGCAGCTGTCTGTCAATCCCATCTTCTGCTGGTCCAGATGCTCCTACTCCTCCTCCTCCTCATCAGTCATTCCATCAGCAATCAATCACCGAAGCGATTGCCAAGAGACAGCAGTATGCGTGCACGCATCCAACGGCGCAGAAGCTGAATGTGCTCCCGTCCAATTTGCTGGTGCTGCAGTCCCTCCCTTTCCAAGTGGTGGACTCTGCACCTTTCAGAAATGAATGGCTTGTGCTGAGCCAAGGTGGAAAGTCCCAAGCTGTCATTTCTTTGCAAAAAAAGCAGTACCAGACCTGCACAAATATGTAGAACAGAAGGTGAGCCAGTCCTTGAACCGGTCTGTGTTTGCCAACCAAAGTGCACGGCAGCGCCGACGTGTGGAGCTATAACTACGGTCAGGGAAAGTACATGTCCTTTATGGCCCACTGGGTGAATGTTGTTCCTGCACAGCCACACCAGCAACTTGGCGAGGTCACGCCGCTACTGCCTCCACGTTGTAACGCCGTTGGTCCTGAGACAATGTCTGCCTCTGCCTCCTCATCCTCTACTGTGTCCTCAACCTCCACTGCAGGAACAAGTCACAGTGCCCCTCCAGCATACCACATGTGCAGGGCACGGTGGTGTCACGCTGTTCTGCACCTCGTTTCCCTGGGTGAACGGAGTCACACAGGGGAGGAACTGCTCCGTGTCCTTCGTCAAGAAATCGAATCCTGGCTTTCTCCCGGACAACTCAAAATCGCAACCATGGTGACCGACAATGGGAGTAACATTGTGTTGGCGCTGCGTTAAGGAGGGCTGAGCCATGTGCTCTGCATGGCACACGTGTCCAATAGTGATGAACGTCAGGGGCAATATTCGAATTCGCGATATTTCACAAATATTTAGTAGAATATTTGTCATATATTCGCGAATTCGAGATTATTTTCTTGATTGCGAAAATTGGCAATGTAATATTGTGGGTCACTTATGCTACATTTTTCAAGCTGGTATAAGTTTTCTGAGACTGGAGAAAATGGTTGGCATGGCAGAACATTAGATTAGCTTTATATGCAGATATGCTCCAATATGTTTGCACTTCTGAATTTTTCGGCAATATCAGCTACACTATAGATCAATCTAACCTACACTGACTATCTCCCCCTAACTATCTGAATATTATATATATACAGTATATATATATATATATATGTTAACTGTCTAATGTAATACAACAAAGCACAGAGCACAGCAATGACACTGCTGTCTCTTTCATAACTGCAATAAACTTTACAAAATAGCTAATATGTGAGAGAGAATCTAAATCGCACATCCTCATTACTTTGCTTTTGATATAACAACTGTTTTAAATTTCAGCATGATAAAACATGGCTATACAGCACTATTATCAATCTATTGCTGTGCACTATTAGAAGGCATTAGTATACAGTTTGATCAAAGAGCATAGGCCCACTTACCACGACAAGGTTGCCTCTATAAAGTGGGGACCTACTCTAACTTTGGCGCGGCACTGTGCGGCGACTATCGTGCCCCCACACCGCTCCAGTAGGCAATGGGACCCAGCAGCCACACAGCGGCCTCACTGTGCGGCAAAGCCACCTAGGCCCCGGGCCCCATCACTCCACCAGCACAGCACAAAAGCAGCGACAGCCACCGCCGAGCACCGCATGTGAACTGGTGCAAAGAGCTCACCTGTTCACAGCCTCTCAGGAACACCAACTGAGATGTGGTAGGAATTTTAAACCCTTTGCAGACTTCTGCTAGTTAAAAGCACCTGAGTCGAATAGGGAGCATAGTAATGAGGTTGTGCGATTTAGATTCTCTCTCACATATTGTATACATTGCATAGACTTTTCTTTCCCCCCCCTCTGGATCAGCACTCCTCCCCATTAGGCTCAGGTGCTTTTAATTAGCAGAAGTCTGCATAGAGTTTAAAATTCCTACCAAATCTCAGTTGGTGTTCCTGAGAGGCTGTGAACAGGTGAGCTCTTTGCACCAGTTCACATGTGGTGCTGGACGGTGGCCATCGCTGCTTTTGTGCTGTGCTGGTGGAGTAATGGGACCCAGGGCCTAGGTGGCTTTGCTGCACAGTGGGTGCTGTGTAGCTACTGCGTCCCATTGCCTGCTGGAGCGGTGTGGGGGCGCGATGGTCGCCACACTGCGCCGCGCCAAAGTTAGAGTAGGTCCCCACTTAAAAGAGGCAACCTTGTCGTGGTAAGTGGGCCTATGCTCTTTGATATACTAATATACTGTATACTAATGATACTGTATACTAATGCCTCCTAATAGTGCATAGCAAATGAATAATAATAGTGCTGTATAGCCATGTTTTATCATGCTGAAATTTAGAACAGTTGTTATATAGAGTTGAGCGAACACCTGGATGTTTGGGTTCGAGAAGTTCGGCCGAACTTCCCGGAAATGTTCGGGTTCGGGATCCGAACCCGACCCGAACTTCGTCCCGAACCCGAACCCCATTGAAGTCAATGGGGACCCGAACTTTTGCGCACTAAAAAGGCTGTAAAACAGCCCAGGAAAGAGCTAGAGGGATGCAAAAGGCAGCAACATGTAGGTAAAACCCCTGCAAACAAATGTGGATAGGGAAATGAATTAAAATAAAAATAAAAAAAATAAAAATTAACCAATATCAATTGGACAGAGGTCCCATAGCAGAGAATCTGGCTTCACGTCAGCAGAGAATCAGTCTCTTCATGCCTTAGCAGAGAATCTGGCTTCATGTCAGCGCAGAATCAGTCTTCATGTCATAGCAGAGAATCAGGCTTCACGTCACCCACCACTGGAACAGGCCACTGTCACATATTTAGGCCCCGGCACCCAGACAGAGGAGAGAGGTCCCGTAACAGAGAATCTGGCCTTATGTCAGCACAGAATCTGTCTTCATGTCATAGCAGAGAATCAGGCTTCACGTCACCCACCACTGGAACAGGCCACTGTCATATATTTAGGCCCCGGCACCAAGACAGAGGAGAGAGGTCCTGTAACAGAGAATCTGGCCTTATGTCAGCGCAGAATCAGTCTTCATGTCATAGCAGAGAATCAGGCTTCACGTCACCCACCACTGAAACAGGCCACTGTCACATATTTAGGCCCAGGCACCCAGACAGAGGAGAGAGGTCCCGTAACAGAGAATCTGGCCTTATGTCAGCACAGAATCTGTCTTCATGTCATAGCAGAGAATCAGGCTTTACGTCACCCACCACTGGAACAGGCCACTGTCACATATTTAGGCCCCGGCACCCAGACAGAGGAGAGAGGTCCCGTAACAGAGAATCTGGCCTTATGTCAGCGCAGAATCAGTCTTCATGTCATAGCAGAGAATCAGGCTTCACGTCACCCACCCACTGGAACAGGCCACTGTCACACATTTAGGCCCCGGCACCCAGGCAGAGGAGAGAGGTCCCGTAACAGAGAATCTGGCCTTATGTCAGCACAGAATCTGTCTTCATGTCATAGCAGAGAATCAGGCTTCACGTCACCCACCACTGGAACAGGCCACTGTCACATATTTAGGCCCAGGCACCCAGGCAGAGGAGAGAGGTCCCGTAACAGAGAATCTGGCCTTATGTCAGCACAGAATCTGTCTTCATGTCATAGCAGAGAATCAGGCTTCACGTCACCCACCACTGGAACAGGCCACTGTCACACATTTAGGCCCCGGCACCCAGGCAGAGGAGAGGTTCATTCAACTTTGGGTTGCCCCGCAATATAATGGTAAAATGAAAATAAAAATAGTATTGAATGAGGAAGTGCCCTGGAGTAGAATAATATATTGTTAAGGGGAGGTAGTTAATATCTAATCTGCACAAGGGATGGACAGGTCCTGTGGGATCCATGCCTGGTTCATTTTTATGAACGTCAGCTTGTCCACATTGGCTGTAGACAGGCGGCTGCGTTTGTCTGTAATGACGCCCCCTGCCGTGCTGAATACACGTTCAGACAAAACGCTGGCCGCCAGGCAGGCCAGCACCTCCAAGGCATAAAAGGCTAGCTCTGGCCACGTGGACAATTTGGAGACCCAGAAGTTGAATGGGGCCGAACCATCAGTCAGTACGTGGAGGGGTGTGCACAGGTACTGTTCCACCATGTTAGTGAAATGTTGCCTCCTGCTAACACGTTCCGTATCAGGTGGTGGTGCAGTTAGCTGTGGCGTGGTGACAAAACTTTTCCACATCTCTGCCATGCTAACCCTGCCCTCAGAGGAGCTGGCCGTGACACAGCTGCGTTGGCGACCTCTTGCTCCTCCTCTGCCTTCGCCTTGGGCTGCCACTGGTTCCCCTGTGACATTTGGGAATGCTCTCAGTAGCGCGTCTACCAACGTGCGCTTGTACTCGCGCATCTTCCTATCACGCTCCAGTGTAGGAAGTAAGGTGGGCACATTGTCTTTGTACCGGGGATCCAGCAGGGTGGCAACCCAGTAGTCCGCACACGTTAAAATGTGGGCAACTCTGCTGTCGTTGCGCAGGCACTGCAGCATGTAGTTGCTCATGTGTGCCAGGCTGCCCAGAGGTAAGGACAAGCTGTCCTCTGTGGGAGGCGTATCGTCATCGTCCTGTGTTTCCCCCCAGCCACGCACCAGTGATGGGCCCGAGCTGCTTTGGGTGCCACCCCGCTGTGAACATGCTTCATCCTCATCCTCCTCCACCTCCTCCTCATCCTCGTCCTCCTCGTCCTCCTCGTCCTCCTCGTCCTCCAGTAGTGGGCCCTGTCTGGCCACATTTGTACCTGGCCTCTGGTGTTGCAAAAAACCTCCCTCTGAGTCACTTCGAAGAGACTGGCCTGAAAGTGCTAAAAATGACCCCTCTTCCTCCTCTTCCTCCTGGGCCACCTCCTCTTCCATCATCGCCCTAAGTGTTTTCTCAAGGAGACATAGAAGTGGTATTGTAACGCTGATAACGGCGTCATCGCCACTGGCCATGTTGGTGGAGTACTCGAAACAGCGCAACAGGGCACACAGGTCTCGCATGGAGGCCCAGTCATTGGTGGTGAAGTGTGTCTGATCCGCAGTGCGAGTGACCCGTGCGTGCTGCAGCTGAAACTCCACTATGGCCTGCTGCACAGTCTGTCCAGCATATGCAAGGTGGAGTTCCACCTGGTGGGCACGTCGCATATGAGGCGGTGAGCGGGAAGGCCGAAGTTAAGCTGTAGCGCAGACAGGCGTGCAGCAGCAGGTTGTGAACGCCGGAAGCGCGAACAGACGGCCCGCACTTTATGCAGCAGCTCTGACATGTCGGGGTAGTTGCGAATGAACTTCTGCACCACCAAATTCAGCACATGCGCCAGGCAAGGGATGTGCGTCAAACCGGCTAGTTCCAGAGCTGCAACGAGATTTCGCCCATTATCGCACACCACCAGGCCGGGCTTGAGGCTCACCGGCAGCAACCACTCGTCGGTCTGTTGTTCTATACCCAGCCACAACTCCTGTGCGGTGTGGGGCCTGTCCCCCAAACATATGAGTTTCAGAACGGCCTGCTGACGTTTACCCCGGGCTGTGCTGAAGTTGGTGGTGAAGGTGTGTGGCTGACTGGATGAGCAGGTGGAAGAAGAGGAGGAGGAAGCTGAGTAGGAGGAGGAGGAGACAGGAGGCAAAGAATGTTGCTCTGCGATCGTTGGCGGCGGAAGGACGTGCGCCAAACAGCTCTCCGCCTGGGGCCCAGCCGCCACTACATTTACCCAGTGTGCAGTTAGGGAGATATAGCGTCCCTGGCCGTGCTTACTGGTCCACTTATCTGTGGTTAGGTGGACCTTGCCACAGATGGCGTTGCGCAGTGCACACTTGATTTTATCCGACACTTGGTTGTGCAGGGAAGGCACGGCTCTCTTGGAGAAGTAGTGCCGGCTGGGAACAACATACTGTGGGACAGCAAGCGACATGAGCTGTTTGAAGCTGTGTGTGTCCACCAGCCTAAATGACAGCATTTCATAGGCCAGTAGTTTAGAAATGCTGGCATTCAGGGCCAGGGATCGAGGGTGGCTAGGTGGGAATTTACGCTTTCTCTCAAATGTTTGTGAGATGGAGAGCTGAACGCTGCCGTGTGACATGGTTGAGATGCTTGGTGACGCAGGTGGTGGTGTTGGTGGTACATCCCATGTTTGCTGGGCGGCAGGTGCCAACGTTCCTCCAGAGGCGGAGGAAGAGGCCGAGGCGGCGGCAGCAGCAGAAGAGGCCGAGGCGGCGGCAGCAGCAGAAGAGGTAGCAGGGGGAGCCTGAGTGAGTTCCTTATTTTTAAGGTGTTTACTCCACTGCAGTTCATGCTTTGCATGTAGGTGCCTGGTCATGCAGGTTGTGCTAAGGTTCAGAACGTTAATGCCTCGCTTCAGGCTCTGATGGCACAGCGTGCAAACCACTCGGGTCTTGTCGTCAGCACATTGTTTGAATTAGTGCCATGCCAGGGAACTCCTTGAAGCTGCCTTTGGGGTGCTCGGTCCCAGATGGCGGCGGTCAGTAGCAGGCGGAGTCTCTTGGCGGCGGGTGTTCTGATTTTGCCCACTGCTCCCTCTTTTGCTACGCTGTTGGCTCGGTTTCACCACTGCCTCTTCCTCCGAACTCTGAAAGTCAGTGGCACGACCTTCATTCCATGTGGGGTCTAGGACCTTATCGTCCCCTGCATCGTCTTCCACCCAGTCTTGACCCCTGACCTCCTGTTCAGTCTTCACACTGCAGAAAGACGCAGCAGTTGGCACCTGTGTTTCGTCATCATCAGAGACGTGCTGAGGTGGTATTCCCATGTCCTCATCATCAGGAAAAATAAGTGGTTGTGCGTTAGTGCATTCTATCTCTTCCACCCCTGGGGAAGGGCTAGGTGGATGCCCTTGGGAAACCATGGCAGCAGAGTCTTCAAACAGCATAAGAGACTGCTGCATAACTTGAGGCTCAGACAGTTTCCCTGATATGCATGGGGGTGATGTGACAGACCGATAGGCTTGGTTTTCATGCGCCATCTGTGCGCCTTCTGCAGAAGACTGGGTGGGAGATAATGTGAACGTGCTGGATCCACTGTTGGCCACCCAATTGACTAATGCCTGTACCTGCTCAGGCCTTACCATCCTTAGAACGGCATTGGGCCCCACCAAATATCGCTGTAAATTCTGCTGGCTACTGGGACCTGAGGTAGTTGGTTCACTAGGACGTGTGGCTGTGGCAGAACGGCCACGGCCCCCCCAGCACCAGAGGGTCCACTAACACCACCACGACCATGTCCGCGTCCGCGTCCCTTATTAGATGTTTTCCTCATTGTTCCCGTTCACCACAATTTTGAGAATGGCAAATTTGGGAATAGTTTTTCAACCCAGAACAAAAAGTGTGCTTTTACGGTCACTACAAATAACTTGACCAGCTAAAACAGTACAGATTTGGTTGAATAGAAATGTGAGGCCTGTTTTTTTTTTTTGCGCTGTGTGACAGGTATAGGTTTAATCAAAGAATTAGACTTGTATCTGCACGGTAGCGTGTGTGTTAAGTTTTTCTGAATGACACTATCAGCACCTTCAATGTAAGATATCCTTTTTGGGATAGATTTCAAGTAGGCCTCATATAGCAGAAACTAGTTATTTTGAGAATGGCAAATTTGGGAATAGTTTTTCAACCCAGAACAAAAAGTGTGCTTTTACGGTCACTATAAATAACTTGACCACCTAAAACAGTACAAATTTGGTTGAATAGAAATGTCAGGTCTATTTTTTAGGCGCTGGGTGACAGGCTCAACTTGCCCCTGATGTAGTATATGGCCAAAAAATAACCACACTATTGATGGTTAAATGCACTTGGGTGACACAGGCTCAGCCTGCACCAGATGTAGTATATGGCCAAAAAATAACCAGACTGTTGATGGTTAAATGCACTTCGGTGACACAGGCTCAGCCTGCAGCTGATGTAGTATATGGCCAAAAAATAACCAGACTGTTGATGGTTAAATGCACTTCGGTGACACAGGCTCAGCCTGCAGCTGATGTAGTATATGGCCAAAAAATAACCAGACTGTTGATGGTTAAATGCACTTCGGTGACACAGGCTCAGCCTGCAGCTGATGTAGGATATAGTAAAAAATAACCACACTATTGATGGTTAAATACACTTGGTTATAGCTTGTGCTGGCGCACCACAAGCCACAAAATGGCCGCCGATCACCCCAGAAAAAAGTGATCTAAAAACGCTCTGGGCAGCCTCAAAAAAGTGAGCAAGTCGATATTAGCACTTCAATGATCCACAGCTGCAGATCGATCACAGAATGAAGTCTTTTGGAGGAGTTAATCTGCCTAATCTCGCCCTAACGTCGCAGCTGCAACCTCTCCCTACACTTGTATCAGCAGAGTGACGTGCAGCGCTACGTGACCCAAGCTTATACAGAGGCTGGGTCACATGCTGCACTGGCCAATCACAGCCATGCCAATAGTAGGCAAGGCTGTGATGGCCTCTTGGGGCAAGTAGTATGACGCTTGTTGATTGGCTGCTTTGCAGCCTTTCAAAAAGCACCAAGAAAGCGCCGAACACCGAACCCGAACACAGACTTTTACGAAAATGTTCGGGTTTGGGTCCGTGTCACGGACACCCCAAAATTCGGTACGAACCCGAACTATACAGTTCGGGTTCGCTCATCCCTAGCAGTGACGTCATCAAAGGTCCTATTGCTCACAGATGAAGACAGAAGAGAACAAGTTGATTAAGGTGAGTTAATTTTTTATTTTATTTTTTAACCCCTCCAGCCCTATTGTACTATCTATTCTGTATTCAGAATGCTATTATTTTCCCTTATAACCATGTTATAAGGGGAAATAATACAATCTACACTACAACAAACCCAAACCTGAATTTCTGTAAAGAAGTTCGGGTCTGGGTGCCACAGTCGGTTTTTTATCATGCGCGTGCAAAACACATTGCACCCGCGCGATAAAAACTGAACATCGGAACGCAATCACAGTCAAAACTGACTGCAATTGTGTTCCTACTCGCGCGGGTTTGCTGCAATGCACCAGGACGCATCCGGACCTAATCTGGACACGCCCGTGTAAAAGAGGCCTTAGTTAGGCCTATGGCCTCTTTTGGTTGGCTAAGTTATGCTTTTTTGAAGTTTGGTATTTTTGTTCCTCCCTAAACAAACACTCTTTTGAATGACAATTGGATTGTTATTACTTTATGGTCACTATTTTCCAGGTGTCCCCCAACCTGCACATCTGTTGTTCTGTCAGGTCTATTGGTTAATACTAAGTCCAGTATGGCTTTCCCTCTAGTCGGGTCTCGAACCAATTGGGAAAGGTAATTGTCTTCGGTTATTGCCATGAACCTGTTTCCTTTATTAGATATATTTATGTTTTAGTTTCCCAGTCTATATCTGGGTAGTTGAAGTCCCCCATAATAACAACCTTATGATCTGCCGCCTCATCTATCTCGTTTAGTAGTAGATTTTCTGTGGACTCTGGTATATTAGGTGGTTTATAATAAACTCCAATTAGTATTTTATTATTGTTTTTGCCTCCATGTATTTCTACCCACAGTGACTCCACATGTTCATGTCCCTCACTTATATCTTTACGGAGTGTGGGCTTTAGAAAGGACTTTACATAAAGGCAGACCCCTCCTCCTCTCTGGTTTTGGCAATCCTTTCTAAACAGACTGTAACCCTGTACATTAACTGCCCAATCATAGCTATCATCCAGCCATGTCTCAGTTATTCCCACTATGTTATAGTCCTCCTCACATATCACAAATTCCAGTTCACCAGTTTTATTAGTCAGGCTTTTGGCATTAGTGTACATACAATTAAGAGGGTTATGTGTATTTTTTACCCTACACCTTTCCTTTTGAACCATTCTAGTCCCTCCTACCATTCCTCCCCCGTTCCATTACCTCGCCCCCGGTCTCTATCCTCCCATCTTATAACTTAATTATCCCCCCAGTCCCTAGTTTAAACACTCCTCCAACCTTCTAGCCATCTTCCCCCCCAATACAGCTGCCCCTTCCCCATTGAGGTGCAGCCCATCCCTACTATAGAGCCTGTAGCTGACAGAGAAGTCAGCCCGCTTCTCCATAAACCCAAATCCCTCCTTCCTACACCAGTTTTGAGCCACTTGTTAACCTCCCTAATCTCCCGCTGCCTTTCTTGTGTGGCTCGTGGTACAGGTAGTATTTCAGAAAACACTACCCTTGAGGTCCTTGCCCTAAGCTTTTGACCTAAATCCCTGAAATCATTTTTAAGGACGCTCCACCTACCTCTAACTTTGTCATTGGTTCCGATATGGACCATGACTGCTGGATCTTCTCCAGACCCTCCCAGTAATCTGTCAACCAGATTCATATGTATTATGAGGGGTATTAGGAGCACATAAAATAATTTTTGATTTTTGGACCAGACAACCTCTTTAAACAGGTGGAAAAATGGGAAAGTCACTAGTCACTCTGTGTAGATTTCCTTTAATCATGAAATGACATCTGATACTAGTTCCAGTTTATATGAAGTCATGACCACGGTCTGTGCATGTACTGTATTTTTAATTAGCGGCATCACCGTACATGTCGAATAGTTACTTGTAGCTTGTGTTTCCTCCACCATACAAGTTTCCCTACCATTATAATGGCTCCAATTAGTTTTTATCATTCTTGGGGAAAATCCAACAATTATTTCCTTTAGAGTTATCTTTCACACAGAATATGCAGATTTATTTTATTCCATATATATAATAAAGATTTGATGTATAAAGCTAAAAATCTAGCAGCATAATTTACACTTTTTTAGTAGCAAGGTATCGTAAGATTTACAATATAATAAAAATTACTAATATGAAAATGACTATTACTGTTTGACGTTACTGATTTAGAAATCTATTATTCTCATAAGACAAGAGGCCAATTTTTGACAGCCAATTAACCAGTGTTTTCAAGGCAACCACTCTTTGCACATCTGTCTGTTCATCATGTCTTAATACTAATTGGTTACTAGAAAAAATAAATATTATTTTGTTACCACAGCTGAGATCTGTTACTCTGTTTAACAGTAAATAAAAGATCTAGGTCCAAAAATGGCCAAAAGGAAAGAGCTTTGTTACATCATGTATTGGGCTATTGATTTGGGAAATGTTTGTGGATGTTTATCCCGTAAGCTTACAAGAAAATTTCAAAAATGGTGTCCACTACTATATTCAGATGAGGGCGCAACCTATAACTAACTAGGGTTAAAAAGAAGTGGATAGTCCAATGAGGATTGATGGTTTACGTAATTGTGCTGAAGGATAGGGGGAGAATGAGGTTTTGTGACTGACAGGTTAGTGGGCATTTGCTGTTCAAGAGGGTGGAGATGTGATTTTAAGAAGAGATTCATGGCTGATAAGTCACATGGGATATCAACAGCTGGGATTAAAGTCGATGTACCTAACTTTTAAAAGATATTTCTAAAAAAGACTTAAGTTCTAAATATGGAAAAAATTGAAAACAAAATATCCGACAGCCTCCTCATTACTTAATAGGGTTTTTATGCTTACCTGCAAAAAATGTTGCTAAAGTACGTTGAAATTGCCTGGAAGGAGCTCCAGCGCCAGGCAATTGGGGACTTGCATTTTGTGTTGAATTTGTTCGTAGGACTGATTTGACATCAAATCGAATCTTAAGAAATGCATTCATCTCTAGTATTTATCGCTTAAGACACCTACTTCCTAAAAAATGAATTTGCCTGAGTTTCTATTTTCTATTGAAGCAGATTTTTTTTATATAATTTAAAATAAATAAAAATAAAAAGTGTATAAAATGTAGTGCATTGTAGATTTTAGATGGTATGATGCAGATGGTATTGTGGCTTCCATTTTATGTAAGACTGCCTGTAATAAGCAAATAAAAAAGTTTTTTTTGTTACTTTTTAAATATAAAAAAAAAAAAAACAAAAACAAACAAGTGGAATGTTATATCAAAAATTGTCATTTATTATAAAATATAAAAATGGAGAACAACAGGATGTAATACAGTACACGGAGAAGCACAGGGTAAGTCAAAACAAAAGAACCACCATGAGACTGCGCAAGGTAATGCACAGATGGGTACGATCAAAAGGTAACGCTAAAGCAAAGGCTCTGGGAAACCAATGGAGTATCACATATAATAGTCTCCTCAATAGGGATGTGGTGCACGAAGCGCCACAGACTAAATGTAAGAAACCCAAAATAGTAGCTAGCAACATGGAATAATATAGGCGTCACATTCAGCCAGATAAGATAATACAATGGTGAGAACTCACTTGGCTAGGATCAAAAATAATGGACCTGGTATACGCCTAAGTGCAAGGGACCCAGCGTGGACACATGCAGGGGTACCCCACACACAGTGTAGAACCGTGCTAGTTACAGACCGTACCTGAAGACATGGTGGCAAGATGAATGACAGGCCCTGGGCGCGAGACCTCGACGCGCGTTTCACCTCAACGGCTTCGTCAGGAGGTACTTTGTGATGCATAGGCAGGGTATATATAGGATATGATAGGGGTGGGGTGATGGACAAAAATTACCTGGATGCGGCACATCTGCGGACCACACGAACGGGCGCGGGAAGCTCCATGGTACGCGCGAAGCTTCCCGCGCCCGTTCGTGTGGTCCGCAGATGTGCCGCATCCAGGTAATTTTTGTCCATCACCCCACCCCTATCATATCCTATATATACCCTGCCTATGCATCACAAAGTACCTCCTGACGAAGCCGTTGAGGTGAAACGCGCGTCGAGGTCTCGCGCCCAGGGCCTGTCATTCATCTTGCCACCATGTCTTCAGGTACGGTCTGTAACTAGCACGGTTCTACACTGTGTGTGGGGTACCCCTGCATGTGTCCACGCTGGGTCCCTTGCACTTAGGCGTATACCAGGTCCATTATTTTTGATCCTAGCCAAGTGAGTTCTCACCATTGTATTATCTTATCTGGCTGAATGTGACGCCTATATTATTCCATGTTGCTAGCTACTATTTTGGGTTTCTTACATTTAGTCTGTGGCGCTTCGTGCACCACATCCCTATTGAGGAGACTATTATATGTGATACTCCATTGGTTTCCCAGAGCCTTTGCTTTAGCGTTACCTTTTGATCGTACCCATCTGTGCATTACCTTGCGCAGTCTCATGGTGGTTCTTTTGTTTTGACTTACCCTGTGCTTCTCCGTGTACTGTATTACATCCTGTTGTTCTCCATTTTTATATTTTATAATAAATGACAATTTTTGATATAACATTCCACTTGTTTGGTTTTTAGTTTACTCTGGATGTGGTACAAGTGGTCACTATAGCTGTCTTAGTTGACAGAGCTGCCTTTTTGTAGGTTAATACTTTTTAAATATAGGCAAAAAGTATCTCCACTCATAAGCATGTCCACTTGAATTATAAAATGACACAGACAGCGAAAAGAGTAAAGCTTTTTGTACTCACAGCAACAGTATACATCATTGTTTCCATTGAAAAGTGGCTAGAAAACTGACATGTGGAGCTTGATACAAGTGCGGTAAACTTCCCAGACATCAATGTTCATAGAATATATGTTACAGACATAAGGGGAAATTTATCATGCCCTGTCTTTTAAAAAGTTGCAAAATAGTCAATTGCACAAAATGTTTGTGCCTTTTGCATTTACAATAGTGATGGACGAACATCGGCTGGGACGGTTTGCGAACGCGATCCAATGTTCGCGAACCGTAAGTTCGCGGCGGGCCCCATTCAGTATAATGGCAGGCGAACGTGAAAAACCTTCAGCTCATATTTGCAGCCACCAAATGCTTAGTAGAAGTGTACAAATAGTCCCACAACATGGACAGTGACATTCTAGAGGGGGATCAATCAAAAAAATTTCAGCAAATAATATGTATCTTAACACCGCCTCCGGACCGCCTAACGCAGGATCGCGTTCCGGAGGCGGCAGCTCCAGGCACAGTCACGGATATATGCGTCATCTCGCAAGACACGAGATTTCCTGTGAACGCGCGCACACAGGCGCGCGAGTTCACAGGATCGGAAGGTAAGCGAGTGGATCTCCAGCCTGCCAGCGGCGATCGTTCGCTGGCAGGCTGGAGATGCGATTTTTTTAACCCCTAACAGGTATATTAGATGCTGTTTTGATAACAACGTCTAATATACCTGCTACCTGGTCCTCTGGTGGTCCCTTTTGCTTGGATCGACCACCAGAGGACACAGGCAGCTCAGTAATAAGTAACGCCAAACACCACTACACTACACCCCCCCGTCACTTATTAACCCCTTATTAACCCCTAATCACCCCTGATCACCCCATATAGACTCCCTGATCACCCCCCTGTCATTGATCACCCCCTTGTCATTGATCACCCCCCTGTAAGGCTCCATTCAGACGTCCGTATGTTTTTTATGGATCCACGGATACATGGAACGGATGCGCAAAACACATACGGATGTCTGAATGGAGCCTTACAGGGGGGTGATCAATGACAGGGGGGTGATAACCCCATATAGACTCCCTGATAACCCCCCCTGTCATTGATCACCCCCCTGTAAGGCTCCATTCAGACGTCCGTATGTTTTTTATGGATCCACAGATACATGGATCGGATCCTCAAAACATATACGGACATCTGAATGGAGCCTTACAAGGGGGTGATCAATGACAGGGGGGTGATAACCCCATATAGACTCCCTGATCACCCCCCTGTCATTGATCACCCCCTGTCATTAATCACCCCCCTGTAAGGCTCCATTCAGACGTCCGTATGTGTTTTTTGGATCCGTGGATCCGCAAAACACGGACACCGCGGATCCGCAAAACACATACGGACGTCTGAATGGAGCCTTATAGGGGGGTGATCAATGACAGGGGGGTGATAACCCCATATACACTCCCTGATCACCCCCCTGTCATTGATCACCCCCCTGTAAGGCTCCATTCAGACAATTTTTTGGCCCAAGTTAGCGGAAATTTTTTATTTTATTTTTTCTTACAAAGTCTCATATTCCACTAACTTGTGACAAAAAATAAAATCTCACATGAACTCACCATACCCCTCACGTAATCCAAATGCGTAACATTTTTTAGACATTTATATTCCAGACTTCTTCTCACGCTTTAGGGCCGCTAAAATGCCAGGGCAGTATAAATACCCCACATGTGACCCCATTTCGGAAAGAAGACACCCCCAGGTATTCCGTGAGGGGCATATTGAGTCCATGAAAGATTGAAATTTTTGTCCCAAGTTAGCGGAAATTATTATTTTTTTCTTACAAAGTCTCATATTCCACTAACTTGTGACAAAAAATAAAATCTCACATGAACTCACCATACCCCTCACGTGATCCAAATGCGTAACATTTTTTAGACATTTATATTCCAGACTTCTTCTTACGCTTTAGGGCCGCTAAAATGCCAGGGCAGTATAAATACCCCACATGTGACCCCATTTCGGAAAGAAGACACCTCAAGGTATTCCGTGAGGCGCATATTGAGTCCATGAAAGATTGAAATTTTTGTCCCAAGTTAGCGGAAAAGGAGACTTTGTGAGAAAATAAATAAATAAATCAATTTCCGCTAACTTGTGTAAAAAAAAAAATATTCTATGAACTCGCCATGCCCCTCATTGAATACCTTGGGGTGTCTTCTTTCCAAAATGGGGTCACATGTGGGGTATTTATACTGCCCTGGCATTTTAGGGGCCCTAAAGCGTGAGAAGAAGTCTGGGATTGTCACAGCCAGACAGCTGAGAAGCGCTCACAGGAGTTTTTCAGATCCTCCTCCTTGAATTTCTTTGTTTTGGTTTAGTTTCTCATCTCATTAGTCTATATCAGCTGTCATGCAGTTGGACTGATTGCTGCCCTTTAAGTTCCTCCCCATAATGCAGTAGTGTGCGGCTGATACAACTTCCTGGAGTGTGTGTGCATGCAGTTCCCAGTTCCCAGTTCCCAGTCGTCAGTCGTCAGTCGTCTGCAAGATAAGTGCTGTTTATGTATTTATGATTTTCTCTTTTCTGGATCCAGGTGACCCTGACTCCCTCCGTGTCAGTGTAGGGAGCCGGTGGTCGTGTCCCCTCACTATTGTAGGGTCTTCAGGTAATAGATAGCCGAGGAACGTGGATATGCGCCCATCCACCTTTGGGGTGTTTGCATAGGCTGAGCAGTGAGGGAGAGTGGCAGGTCTATTGCAGGGGTCTCCCTTTGTTCCTTAGTTGTGGATCCAGAGAGACATTGTTTATATGGTATTGTCTTGTTTTCTGTACACCATCCGTGACATTATCAGCCACCAAAACCGTCTCAAGCATGGATCCGGTTTCACTTTTGGCTGAACGCTTTCAGGGTCTTTCATTGGAGGTAGCTGATCTCCGTAAGACTTTTTCTCAGTTTCAAGTGACCGGTTCAGCTTGCGTTCATGGAGTTTGTGCTGAGCCTAAGATCTCGCTCCCGGATACGTTCTCCGGGGGTAGTGAGAATTTTGTGCGTTTTGGAGAGGCTTGCAAACTCCATTTTCGCCTTCTTCCCCATTCTTCTGGTGATGAAGAACGGAGGGTGGGGATCCTTATATAGCTGCTCAGGGGTAACGCTCAGTCCTGGGCCTTTTCGCTGCCAGAGGGGGCACGGCCCCTACGTTCAGTGGATGAATTCTTTTTAGCCCTGGGTCAGATATACATATGATGATCCGGATCGTATTGCTCTGGCTGAGTCTAGACTACGTCTGTTATGCCAGGGTAAACAATCCGCAGAGATATACTGCTCAGAATTTCGGAGATGGGCAGCAGATACGGGTTGGAATGATGCTGCACTCCGAAGTCAATTTTGCTATGGTCTTTCAGAGGGATTGAAAGATGCATTTGCCTTTCATGAGAGACCTACCTCCTTGGATTCTGCTATGTCTCAGGCTGTTCGTATTGACAGGCATCTTAGAGAGAGAGGAGAGATCTCTCCTTCCTGTCATACTCAGTCCCGGGACAGTGCAGCGGTCTCATTCTGTGCACAGGGGTCTCAGTCGCTGTCAGCCTCTTCTGAGCAGGAGTCCATGCAGCTGGGGTTGATTGCCTCTGACAATAGAAGATTCAGCCCGCAGGGGAGGGTTTGTTTTTGTTGTGGAGGTATAAATCATCTGGCAAATGTTTGTCCCTCTAGGAGATTCAGGCAGTTTTCTGGGAGTAATAAAGAGACAAAAAGGAAAAAATCTTTTAAAAATGTTCCGTCTGTTACTATTGGCAGGCTTGAGGCAGAAATTGAAGGTTTTCCGTTTGCTTGTAGTTCCCGTTTTGTCCTGCCTGCTAGGGTGGCGCTAGAGAGCAAGAGCATTTTTTGTGAGATTTTTGTGGATAGTGGAGCAGCTGTCAACCTCATTGATAATCAATTTGCAATAACTCATGGTTTCCAGGTATGCACTTTGGGAAAGGATATTCCTGTTTTTGCTATTGATTCAGCTCCACTTTCTCAGAAATCATTAAAGGGCATAGTTCACAATATCCGTTTAATTGTGAGTGATGCTCATGTTGAGGATGTGTCATGTTTCGTCCTTAGCGGTTTGCCTACTCCTCTAGTGTTGGGGCTACCCTGGCTCACTAAACATAACCCCACCATTGATTGGCAAGCGAGGCAAATAAATGGTTGGAGTAACTTTTGCAGAGAGAATTGCCTCATAACATCTGTTTCTGAGGTTTCTACTAAGACTGTACCACCTTTCCTCTCTGAATTTTTGGATGTCTTCTCTGAGAGTGGAGTTCAGGGTTTACCTCCGCACAGGGAGTATGATTGCCCTATTAATCTCATCCCAGGAGCCAAGCTGCCTAAATCTCGTTTATACAATCTCTCCCAACCTGAGAGGGTCGCTATGCGTGCATATATCTCTGAGAGTCTGAGAAAAGGACACATACGACCCTCGAAGTCACCTGTTGCCGCTGGTTTTTCTTTGTTAAGAAAAAAGATGGTTCTTTAAGACCTTGTTTCGATTTCAGGGAGCTGAACAGTATCACTATTCGTGATCCTTATCCGCTTCCTCTGATCCCGGACCTGTTTAACCAGGTTGTTGGGGCTAAAGTCTTTTCCAAATTAGACCTAAGAGGGGCATACAACCTGGTTAGGGTCAGAGAAGGAGACAAATGGAAGACGGCTTTCAATACCCCTGAGGGCCATTTTGAGAATTTGGTTATGCCTTTTGGTTTGATGAATGCCCAAGCCGTTTTTCAGCATTTCGTCAACAGCATTTTTTATCATTTAATGGGAAAATTTGTATTAGTGTATTTGGATGACATTTTTATTTTTTCTCCTGATTTCAAGACTCATAAGGAACACTTACGTCAGGTCTTGCTCATCCTGCGGGAGAATAAATTATACGCGAAACTGGAAAAATGTGTGTTTGCGGTTCCAGAAATTCAATTTCTGGGGTTTCTTGTCTCCGCTTCTGGTTTTCGCATGGACCCCGAGAAGGTCCGCGCTGTGCTTGAGTGGGAGCTTCCTGAGAATCAGAAGGCGCTGATGCGTTTTTTGGGCTTTACCAATTATTACAGGAAATTTATTTTGAATTATTCCTCTGTTGTTAAACCACTCACTGATATGACCAGAAAGGGGGTAGATTTTTCTTCCTGGTCGGTAGAGGCGCGTAAGGCCTTTTCTAATATCAAGGAGAGTTTTGCTTCCGCTCCCATCCTAAAACAACCTGATATTTCGTTACCCTTCATAGTTGAGGTTGATGCTTCTGAGGTAGGTGTGGGTGCGGTCTTGTCTCAGGGTTCCTCTCCTGCCAAATGGCAACCGTGTGCCTTTTTCTCAAAGAAACGCCTCCTCCGCAGAGAGATATTATGATGTGGGAGATAGGGAATTGTTGGCCATCAAGTTGGCTTTTGAGGAATGGCGCCATTGGCTAGAGGGAGCCAGACACCCTATTACCGTGTTTACTGACCATAAAAATCTGGCCTACTTGGAGTCAGCCAAGCGTCTGAACCCGAGACAGGCCAGATGGTCTTTGTTTTTTTCAAGGTTTAATTTTGTTGTCACGTTCCGCCCTGGGGTTAAGAATGTGAAGGCAGATTCCCTGTCACGTTGTTTTCCGGGAGGTGGGAATTTTGAAGACCCGGGTCCCTTTTTGGCTGAAGGTGTGGTGGTCTCTGCTCTTTTTCCTGAATTGGAGGCAGAGGTGCAGGCAGCCCAGTCAGAAGCTCCTGATCTTTGTCCTCCTGGGAGGTTGTTTGTGCCTCTCGCTTTGAGACACAAGATTTTTAAAGAACACCACGATACGGTCCTTGCTGGGCACCCGGGGGCAAGAGCCACACTGGATCTCATCGCTCGGAGATTCTGGTGGCCTGCGCTTCGTAAGTCGGTTGAGGGTTTTGTGGCAGCTTGCGAGACTTGCGCTCGTGCCAAAGTCCCTCATTCACGGCCATCAGGTCCTCTCCTTCCTTTGCCCATTTCTTCCCGTCCTTGGACACATCTGTCCATGGACTTCATAACGGACTTGCCTCGTTCCTCGGGGAAGTCTGTGATTCTGGTGGTGGTGGACCGTTTTAGCAAAATGGTGCATTTTATCCCTTTTCCTGGTTTGCCCAATGCTAAGACGCTGGCGCAGGCATTTATTGACCACATTGTCAAATTGCATGGGATTCCTTCAGACATAGTCTCTGATAGGGGCACGCAGTTTGTTTCCAGATTCTGGAAGGCTTTCTGTTCTCGCTTGGGGGTTCGGTTGTCATTCTCTTCTGCTTTCCATCCGCAGTCGAATGGCCAGACAGAGCGCGTCAATCAGAATCTGGAGACATATCTGCGCTGTTTTGTGGCGGAGAATCAGGAGGATTGGTGCTCTTTTTTGTCCCTTGCTGAGTTTGCTTTAAATAACCGTCGTCAGGAGTCCTCTGATAAGTCACCATTTTTTGGTGCATATGGGTTTCATCCGCAGTTTGGGACTTTCTCGGGAGAGGGCTCTTCTGGTTTGCCTGATGAGGACAGATTCTCCTCGTCTTTGTCATCTATTTGGCAAAAGATTCAGGATAATCTAAAGAGCATGAGTGAGAGATATAAGCGTGTGGCGGATAAGAGATGTGTGCCTGGTCCGGACCTGAATGTTGGTGATCTGGTGTGGTTGTCTACCAAGAATATCAAATTGAAGGTTCCCTCTTGGAAGTTGGGTCCTAGGTTTATTGGGCCTTACAAGATCCTGTCTGTCATCAATCCTGTTGCCTACCGTCTTGATCTTCCTCAGACTTGGAAGATCCATAATGTTTTTCATAAGTCCTTATTGAAACCTTATGTTCAACCTATTGTACCCTCGCCTTTGCCTCCTCCTCCGATTATGGTTGATGGAAATCTTGAATTTCAGGTCTCTAGGATTGTGGATTCTCGTCTTGTCCGCGGTTCCCTCCAGTACCTCGTTCATTGGGAGGGTTATGGTCCTGAGAAGAGGATGTGGGTCCCAGTGACGGACATTAAGGCCTCTCGTCTCATCAGGGCTTTTCATAGGTCCCATCCTGAGAAGGTGGGCTCTGAGTGTCCGGAGTCCACTCGTAGAGACAGCTGAGAAGCGCTCACAGGAGTTTTTCAGATCCTCCTCCTTGAATTTCTTTGTTTCGGTTTAGTTTCTCATCTCGTTAGTCTATCTCAGCTGTCATGCAGTTGGACTGATTGCTGCCCTTTAAGTTCCTCCCCATAATGCAGTAGTGTGCGGCTGATACAACTTCCTGGAGTGTGTGTGCATGCAGTTCCCAGTTCCCAGTTCCCAGTCGTCAGTCGTCTGCAAGATAAGTGCTGTTTATGTATTTATGATTTTCTCTTTTCTGGATCCAGGTGACCCTGACTCCCTCCGTGTCAGTGTAGGGAGCTGGTGGTCGTGTCCCCTCATTATTGTAGGGTCTTCAGGTAATAGATAGCCGAGGAACGTGGATATGCGCCCATCCACCTTTGGGGTGTTCGCATAGGCTGAGCAGTGAGGGAGAGTGGCAGGTCTATTGCAGGGGTCTCCCTTTGTTCCTTAGTTGTGGATCCAGAGAGACATTGTTTATATGGTATTGTCTTGTTTCCTGTACACCATCCGTGACATTGATCCAAATGTCTAAAAATGCCCTCCTAAAAGGAATTTGGGCCCTGCGCATCTAGGCTGCAAAAAAGTGTCACATATGTGGTATCGCCGTACTCAGGAGAAGTTGGGGAATGTGTTTTGGGGTGTCATTTTAAATATACCCATGCTGGGTGAGAAAAATATCTTGGTCAAATGCCAACTTTGTATAAAAAAATTGGAAAAGTTGTCTTTTGCCGAGATATTTCTCTCACCCAGCATGGGTATATGTAAAAAGACACCCCAAAACACATTGCCCAACTTCTCCTGAGTACGACGATACCAGATATGTGACACTTTTTTGCGGCCTAGGTGGGCAAAGGGGCACACATTCCAAAGAGCACCTTTCGGATTTCACAGGGCATTTTTTTACAGATTTTGATTTCAAACTACTTACCACACATTAGGGCCCCTAGAATGCCAGGCCAGTATAACTACCCCACAAGTGACCCCATTTTGGAAAGAAGACACACCAAGGTATTCCGTGAGGGGCATGGCGAGTTCCTAGAATTTTTTATTTTTTGTCACAAGTTAGCGGAAAATGATGATTTTTTTTTTTTTTTACAAAGTTTCATATTCCACTAACTTGTGACAAAAATAAAAACTTCCATGAACTCACTATGCCCATCACGAAATACCTTGGGGTGTCTTCTTTCCAAAATGGGGTCACTTGTGTGGTAGTTATACTGCCCTGGCATTCTAGGGGTAAGTAGTTTGAAATCAAAATGTGTAAAAAATGACCTGTGAAATCCTAAAGGTGCTCTTTAGAATGTACTTACCACACAGGTCATTTTTTACACATTTTGATTTCAAACTAATTACCACACATTAGGGCCCCTAGAATGCCAGGGCAGTATAACTACCCCACAAGTGACCCCATTTTGGAAAGAAGACACCCCAAGGTATTTCGTGATGGGCATAGTGAGTTCATGGAAGTTTTTATTTTTGTCACAAGTTAGTGGAATATGAGACTTTGTAAGAAAAAAACAAAAATCATAATTTTCCGCTAACTTGTGACAAAAAATAAAAAGTTCTATGAACTCACTATGCCCATCAGCGAATACCTTAGGGTGTCTACTTTCCGAAATGGGGTCATTTGTTGGGTGTTACTACTGTCTGGTCATTGTAGAACCTCAGGAAACATGACAGGTGCTCAGAAAGTCAGAGCTGCTTCAAAAAGCGGAAATTCATATTTTTGTACCATAGTTTGTAAATATAACATTTACCCAAACCATTTTTTTTTTACCCAAACATTTTTTTTTTATCAAAGACATGTAGAACAATAAATTTAGAGAAAAATTTATATATGGATGTCGTTTTAAAAAAAAAAATTTACAACTGAAAGTGAAAAATGTCATTTTTTGCAAAAATTTCGTTAAATTTCGATTAATAACAAAAAAAGTAAAAATGTCAGCAGCAATGAAATACCACCAAATGAAAGCTCTATTAGTGAGAAGAAAAGGAGGTAAAATTCATTTGGGTGATAAGTTGCATGACCGAGCAATAAACGGTGAAAGTAGTGTAGTGTAGAAGTGTAAAAAGTGGCCTGGTCATTAAGGGTGTTTAAGCTAGGGGGGCTGAGGTGGTTAATCAGGGGATGTTTTTATGCATCTTAAAGGGAAATTCTCTGAAATGTGCCCTGTTGGAGCCTAGAAAGATTTTATTTTAGGCCACGGGAGTACGGTCCTTAAAAATTAGGCATTCACCTGACATAAAAGAAATTCTGATTATGTGGCTCGAGGTACATTATGCGGTCTATGGATAAAATTTTTATTGTAGGCCACTGGACTACAGGCCCCAAACATTAGGCATTCACCAGACAGAAAAGATCAAGTGATTATGTGGCCGGAGGTATATTACACAGTCAATGGATATCAATTTTACTGCAGGCCAGTACAAATACAGGTCAAATACATCTGTTTAAAAGAACTAAAAATATAAAATTAGATTAAAAACATGGCTAACAAAATACTCTCTCGAAAAAACCCCTATTTTTTTTTGCACACAGCTATTCCCATGATGTTTCTTTTTTTATTGGTTAGGTACTTTGATTTTGGGGAAAAGGGGGTTATTTGAAATTTTAGATTTTTTGATATTTAAAAAGAAAAACTTTTTTTTTTTTTTTACGTCGCCCTGGGTGACTGTAACTGGCAATCATTAGATTGCTCATTGTGTTCATTGATGTCTGTAAAGCCATATTTGAATACTTAATTTTCAATCTAAAAATACCACCTAGTAGCCTGTCTTGGTATATACTACTAATAGCTGCTGAAGCCTGCTTGAGGCCTCGGGCTATTAGAACAGTGTAACAAGTTCTCTTATCTGAGCCAGGGAATGCTGTAACGGGGGCTGGAGTGCGTGGCTCTCGCTTCCGAACTACACAGTTGCCATGGTCACATTTGGGTGAAATGTTTAAAGACATGACTTCTGCCGTATATGTAGGTCACGAAGAGGTTAAAAAGTTGCAATCTTAAAGTCACATCAGTACAGAGGTGGTGCAGAAAACTGGAGTAGCATTTTTAGACAAAAGTGTTAGGTTTAAAGAATTTAACAAACAATGTGCACCATTTGATAAATTTAGTGAAAAATATGCCAGCGCAGACTCAAGGGAAACTAAGTGTGTGTAATTGAAACCTTATGTCACATGTTTGATTTTTATAAACCATTGTTAAGTTGTATGAAAATTTGGCGCATATCACTATAAATAAAGCTGCACCTGTCGAATAGCAATTGCTGTGGGGGATTTGCTATAAAATAGATATTTTCGAATGACTCACGTCATATTTCTTATTCCTTAGGTTTTCATTTGACAGATTATATCACCTCCTCATCTGCTTGATCCTTGTGAGGACCTGTTTCCAACATTTACGACATATGGTTTCTTCACCAATAGAAAACTGAAAAGCAGTAGGGAACATCTAAATTCAGTATGAGACAATCAAGGAGCTAAAGAACCGGAGTTCTGGTGATGAGTGTGATTTTGTGGGAGTAATTGCAGGTGGCTGAGTGGGGTTTGAAGCGGAGGTCCCTGAGAGTTATGTACTTGCATTTTAGAACTGCCATTTAAACCCATTTTTTTTCTCTCTGCTATGTACTGCCATTTAGGCTAGGTCTACACGATGACATTTGTCGCGCAACATTTTGTTGCACCAATGTCACGCAGCAATTTTTATAATGGTAGTCTATGGTGTCGCACTGCAACATGCGACATGCTACGACTGCGACGTGACAGTCGCAAAAAATCCATTCGAGATGGATTTTTCTGCGACTGTCGCGTCGCAGTCGCAGCATGTTGCATGATGCAGTGCGACACCATAGACTACCATTATAAAAATTGTCGCACGACATTGGTGCAACAAAATTGTCGCGCGACAAATGTCGTCGTGTAGACCTAGCCTTAAACCCATTATTTTTCTCTGCTGTGTACTGTCATTTAAACCCATTTTATTTCCCTGGTGTGTGCTGCCATTTAAACCATTTTTTTTTCTGCTGTGTACTGCCATTTAAACCCATTTTTTTGCTCTGCTTGGTTAAGGGGAGTGGCTTGTTCTATTCATTACACCACTGAACTCTCCAGAGCTTGCTGTGTTTTTGGCTTGATTCTAGCTAGTGGTCCAACTATAGCAGACGGGATCTAATTCTAACTAATAGCAAAAAGTAAAAGGATAGTAGGGCACACCAGCACTTAGTTCCACAGGGGGGTTAATAGAACAAAATATTTATTTAAATATCGTGATATACAGTACTTATTTAAAACATACTAAATTGTATAACTAATACTTTATAAAAAATTCATAAAAAGCATAAAAGATTTGAATACAGTAATAAGATTTGGTAATTCTCTGTATTTTGGCCAAAGCTTCAGGGTCTGTATGTGATAAGGATATCGTCTCTCCAATGGGTTAATTAACCCCATTAATGTCCCGATAAATTGTGCTTAAATGGTGAAGATCGATCTAGTATTTAGATACAGTCTTTAAAGTAGTCACTTTGTATCTTTACAAATTAATCGCCACTTCATACATTTAATACGGTGCCGCTAAATATCACTGCCTATTTGCGAAAATAAACCGGGGCTGTTTTACTCACTGTTTTGGATGGAGTAGTGCCGGTTTTTATTGCATCACTCGTGGCGTCCCACGTGTAATGGAGTTGTTTGTAGGCTGCGGTGTAGTTGCGGTTCAGTTTCCACAGGGCTTGTAAGGGTCTTCTCTGCAGGATTCGGGATCTTCGGTGGTCGTATGTAGCTGTGCTGTATTGGTGATTACCTGATAGTATATTATTTCTGCGCTATTGGTTTATTGCACGCAGGGTTGAGTCTCACCAGGAAAAATCTCAAAGGAATACAGGTATCCAGCTTTTTCAGAACGAAAATATTCACCGATCCCTTTTGCTTGCCTTCAAGCGCTTTTATTCCTCCGGTCCCGTACTTTATTTCATGGGATTTCTAACTATCATATGTGTTTCGGAGTGGGCTAGGACTCCTTCCTCAGTGGAATCACTTTATAGGTAATAGTAATTTTAAATGTATTTTCACAAATGCCAGAAGTCTAGCTAGCAAAATAAGGGAGTTGGAGGCTATGGTACTAGAAGAACACATAGATATAGTTGGTGTGGCTGAGACCTGGTTGGATTCTTCGCATGACTGGGCTGTAAATATTAAGGTTTTTACACTATTTAGGAAATATAGGGTAAATAGAAAAGGAGGTGGCGTGTGCCTGTATGTGAGGAGTGATCTGAAGACAAGTGTGAAAGAGGCACTTGTGGGTGAGGATGTGGAAACCTTATGGGTGGAAGTTCAAAGGGATATAAACACTGAAAAAAATAATGCTTGGTGCGATCTATAGACCCCCTAACATCACAGAGGAGATGGGAATGCAACTGTATAACCAAATAGAGTGGGCTGCACTAGCTGGTACAGTGGTCATAATGGGAGATTTTAACTTCCCAGATCAGGATTCTGCCTCAACCGCAAAGGGGAGAAGATTCCTCAACTTGCTGCAGGACAACTTTATGGGCCAGTTTGTAGAAGCACCCACTAGGGACAATGCTCTGTTGGAACTGGTAATCTCTAATGATGCAGAGCTTGTTGGAAATGTTACCATTCGAGAAACACTAGGTAATAGTGACCACAATATAATTATATTCCCCCTAAACTGTAAGAAGCAAACTCTGTCAGGCAGAGGAAAGACACTAAATTTCAAAAAGGCTAATTTCCCTGGGCTGAGGGCAGCATTTCAGGGAATAGACTGGGAGCAGCTACTGTCACAAAATAATACTGAGGATAAATTCGAGAGCTTTAAATCCACATTAAGTAATTGCACAAAAAAATTATTCCTTTAGGTAACAAGTATATACGGCTAAAATTAAACCCCCATGGCTTACAGCTACTGTAAAAAGGGCAATAAAATACAAATCTGAGGGGTCAGCTGGAGCGTTTTAAGATTTCAAAGGGCTTAATAAAATCTGTAAAAAGGAGATAAAATTAGCAAAAATACAAAACGAACAGCAGGTAGCAAAAGAGAGCAAAACAAAACCCAAAAAATTATTTAAATATATAAATTTAAAAAAACCTAGGTCTGAGCAGGTAGGTCCACTAAATAATGGTAAAGGGGAGTAGTCACTGAAGATAAAGAAAAGGCAGAGTTACTAAATGTTTTTTTTAGCTCTGTATATACAAAAGAAGATAAATGTGCTGATATCTGTGGTGCTGGGTCTGTTAGTACATCCAGTAATTTACTCAATTGGCTAACTGTAGATATGGTCCAAGACAAGTTAAATAGCATAAATGTGAACAAGGCTCCGGGTCCAGATGGATTAAACCCAAAAGTGTTTAAAGAGCTCCGTTCAGTCATTGCTGTGCCCCTGTTTATAATTTTTCAAGATTCTCTAGGTATTGGTACAGTGCCAAATGATTGGCGCAAGTCAAACGTGGTGCCCATATTTAAAAAAGGATCAAGGTTCTTCACAGGTAATTATAGACCAGTTAAACTTCTGTTGTGGGAAAAATGTTTGAAGGACTCTTAAGGGACTATGTACAGAAATTATGTATGTGTAAATAATATTATTAGTGATAACCAACATGGGTTTACCAAGGACAGAAGTTGTCAGATTAACCTGATTTGTTTTTATGAGGAGGTGAGTAGTTGCCTGGACAGAGGGGCGGCTGTGGATGTAGTGTTTCTGGATTTTGCAAAGGCTTTTGATACTTTCCCTCATAGACGTTTAATAGGTAAATTAAGGTCTATAGGCGTGGAAAGTATAGTTTGTAACTGGATTGAAAACTGGCTGAAGGACCGTGTCCAGAGAGTTGTGGTCAATCATTCCTATTCAAAATGGTCCTAGGTTATAAGTGGTGTACCCCAAGGTTCAGTGATGGGCCCTTTATTATTTAATTTATTTATTAATGATATCGAGGACGAGATTAATAGCACCATTTATATTTTTGCAAATGATACTAAGCTATGTAATACTGTACAGTCTGCAATATACTACAAGCTGACTTGAACACTTTGAGTGATTGGGCATCAACTTGGCAAAGGAGGTTCAATGTGGACAAATGTAAAGTTATGCATCTTGGTAGTAATAATCTCTGTGCTTCATATGTCCTAGGTGATGTGACACTGGGAGAGTACTTATAGAGAAAGATTTGGGTATCCTTGTGGATGGTAGATTAAATTACAGCATACAATGTCAATCAGATGCTTCTAAGGCCACCAGGATATTGTCATGCATTAAACGAGGTATGGACTTTGCGGGGCAGGGATGGAATACTACTAATTTACAAAGCGTTTGTGCGACCTCATCTGGAATATGCAGTTCAGTTCTGGGCAGCAGTCCATAGAAAGGATGCCCCGGAGATGGAAAAAAGTACAGAGGAGAGCGACTAAATTGATAAGTGGCATGGAGGGTCTTAGTTATGAAGAAAGATTAAAAGAATTTAATTTATTTAGTCTTGAGAAGAGATGTCTAAGGGGGGACCTGATTAACTTATACAAATATATAAATGGGCCATACAAAAAATATGGGGAAAAACTGTTCCATATAAAATGCACTCAAAAGACAAGGGGGCACTGCCTCCAATTGGAGAGGAAAAAGTTCAGTCTCCGAAAGCGTCAACGCTTCTTTACTGTAAGAACTGTGAAGCTGTGGAATAGACTTCCTCAGGATGTGGTCACAGCAGGAACAGTAGACAGTTCTAATAAGGGTTTAGATGAGTTCTTAAAGGTAAACAACATAAATGCTTATGAAAAAGTGTAGAAATCTGCGTCTCAGTTTCTTCTGGGATTCACATTCCCACCTATCCCTTGGATGAACTTGATGGACTTATGTCTTTTTTCAACCGTATTAACTGTGTAACTATGTAAGGAATAGGTGGTAAAATTTGTCATTTGGGGAAATCAGCACGACTTTGTATTTCTTAAACCTCTCATGTTTCTGTCTTCAAGTTCAAAATTCTT
Source organism: Bufo bufo (assembly GCF_905171765.1). Lineage (NCBI taxonomy): Eukaryota > Metazoa > Chordata > Amphibia > Anura > Bufonidae > Bufo > Bufo bufo. The sequence goes on along the minus strand of NC_053390.1, from coordinate 713,856,824 downwards.
ACAAGAATGGATGTAGTAAAGAATGGCAATTAAAAGATTTTAAAATGCTTAAAAATAAAAGACTTATTAGTATGTTGCACACTAGATTAATAGAAAAAAAAGTTTTTTAAAGCATCATAAAATAACACTTGAAGATTATTGCTGAATTGCTTCTTTAATACTCAGCTTGCATCTATCAGGCAGAAAATGACACAAAATTAATATTTACGGTGCCCATTAACACAGCATAGGGTCTAGCTAGAAAGTAGTTAGCCTTTTGGATAAGCCCTCTTTAAACTGCCATGAAGACGTCAATAATTATTGCTTCTATGTACTTACATGAGCTGACAGGATAATTTTCTTTGAACTACACAATAGTTTTGCTATTTTCTTGGAGGGATTCCATTCAGGCTGTTTAATACATAGGCTGCCATTTTCTTCTTTCTAATTGCTCCTGATCAGTCTCCATATTGAGCATATTTCTTAGTGAAACAATAACAGATTGACTTCCCTGGAGAGAGCCCACGGAAACACGCTCAATCCTTAACTATAATAAAGATCATGCTGTGACGCGGGAATATGAAGATGATGATAAATAATGTTTCTAGGCATCAACTGTACAGCACACAAATTGGATTAGACATATTTTATAACATGCCATAAAATATTGATAAGAATAGAAGAAATTCAGTGGACGTGTCCTTTTTTTCTTAAGAATATTCTAACAGCAATAGAAGAGAGTATTCAAGAATAATTGAAATTGTTGCAGGCTGACATATTTAACCTCTAGTGTGCAGACACAATAAGATAGATGGATAGATACAGTCAGGTCCATAAATATTGGGACATCAACACAATTCAAAATTTTTTGGCTCTATACACCACCACAATGGATTAGAAATGAAACAAACAAGATGTGCTTTAACTGCAGACTGTCAGCTTTAATTTGAGGGCATGTACATCCAAATCAGGTGAACGGTGTAGGAATTACAACAGTTTGCATATGTGCCTCCTACTTGTTAAGGGACCAAAAGTAATGGGACAATTGGCATCTCAGCTGTTCCATGGCCAGGTGTGTGTTATTCCCTCATTATCCCAATTACAATGAGCAGATAAAAGGTCCAGAGTTCATTTCAAGTGTGCTATTTGCATTTGGAATCTGTTGCTGTCAACTCTCAAGATGAGATCCAAAGAGCTGTCACTATCAGTGAAGCAAGCCATCATTAGGCTGAAAAAACAAAACAAACCAATCAGAGAGATAGAAAAAACATTAGGCGTGGCCAAAACAACAGTTTGGAACATTCTTAAAAAGAAGGAACGCACCGCTGAGCTCAGCAACACCAAAAGACCCAGAAGACCACGGAAAACAACTGGTGGATATCCGAAGAATTATTTCCCTGGTGAAGAAAACACCCTTCACAACAGTTGGCCAGATCAAGAACACTCTCCAGGAGGTAGGTGTATGTGTGTCAAAGTCAACAATCAAGAGAAGACTTCACCAGAGTGAATACATAGGGTTCACCACAAGATGTAAACCATTGGTGAGCCTCAAAAACAGGAAGGCCAGATTAGAGTTTGCCAAACGACATCTAAAAAAGCCTTCACAGTTCTGGAACAACATCCTATGGACAGATGAGACCAAGATCAACTTGTACCAGAGTGATGGGAAGAGAAGAGTATGGAGAAGGTAAGAAACTGCTCATGATCCTAAGCATACCACTGTCACGGCTGTATGTGAGCAACAAGAGTATACACAGTAAAAAGAGCTACTGACCGGACCCAAACTAGGGAGGATAAAGGGTGACCCCTGTCAGATCCTCAAAGCTCTCCCTATGCTGCTAAAGCACATGCCCGGATCCAAATGGCGGAACGAGGCATGCCCACGTACCTAAGACTGATGACCACTGTAACCCCTACAATAGTGGAAGGGGCACGGCCACCGGTGCCCTGCTCAGTATATGGAGGGAACCGTGGCCACCTCAGATCCAGTCAGAAAATAACCAGGTACACAACAATGTCTGCACACTTAGCTGAAGGTGCTGCAGCCGCAGAGAAGACGGATCCAAGGACAGCTGGCAATATCCAGAGTGCTTGCTGCAGCAGAACACAGGTCCAGAGAACTGATAGCTACAAGTGAAGATACTCAAGCAAGAGCTACAACTGAAATGAGAAATATAATCCTCGCCCTACAATAGGAGGAGGGGTGATTTAAAGGCAGGGAAATCAACCGCAGGAGGAACAGCTGGGAGGAAGGAAACAGAAAGTAAAGACTTCATCACAGGGGCGGAGAAACAGAGCAGTGAGAACTCCTCCAAACTCTAGTAGTGACATCATCACAGGGGTGGAGAAACAGAGCTGTGAGAACGTCTCAAAGCTCTGGTAGTGACAACCACCTCATCAGTGAAGCATGGTGGTGGTAGTGTCATGGCGTGGTCATGTATGGCTGCCAATGGAACTGGTTCTCTTGTATTTATTGATGATGTGACTGCTGACAAAAGCCGCAGGATGAAAGAAGTGTTTCGGGCAATATTATCTGCTCATATTCAGCCAAATGCTTCAGAACTCATTGGACAGCGCATCACAGTGCAGACGGACAATGACCCAAAGCATACTGCAAAAGCAACCAAATAGTTTTTTGAGGGAAAGAAGTGGAATGTTCTGCAATGGCCAAGTCAATCACCTGACCTGAATCCGATTGACCATGCATTTCACTTGCTGAAGACAAAACTGAAGGGAAAATGCCCCAAGAACAAGCAAGAACTGAAGACAGTTGCAGTAGAGGCCTGGCAGAGCATCACCAGGGATAAAACCCAGCGCCTGGTGATGTTTATGTGTTCCAGACTTCAGGCTGTAATTGACTGCAAAGGATTTGCAACCAAGTATTAAAAAGTGAAAGTTTGATTTATGATAATTATTCTGTCCCATTACTTTTGGTCCCTTAACAAGTGGGAAGCACATATGCAAACTGTTGTAATTCTTACACCGTTCACCTGATTTGGATGTACATACCCTCAAATTAAAGCTGACAGTCTGCAGGTAAAGCACATCTTGTTCATTTCATTTCAAATCCATTGTGGTGGTTTATAGAGCCATGTTAGAATTGTGTCGATGTCCCAATATTTATTAACCTGACTGTAGGTGGATGGATAGATAGATAATAGATGAGCTAGATAGACATATAGATAAACATTAGATAGTCACAAGATAGATAGATTCTCACAGACACCCTCCAAAATCTTGTAAAAAGCCTTCCCAGAAGAGAATAAGATGTTTTAGCTGCCAAGTGTGACCAATTCCTTCTAATGCCTATGGATTTACAAAGGGATGCCATAAAAGCTCCTGTAGATGTCTCAATACTGTTGTCCATATAGTGTTTACAAATATTAGAGATAGATATTTGGGTGATGGATAAATATTAGATGATAGATATTACATATATAGACATTTGATATAAATAGAAATTTGTTAGATGCTAGATTTGATACATAGATAGATAATTACTTAACTGATGGATATTAGATAGATAAATAGCTAGATAAGCAGACATTTTGAAAAACCATTCAGCATTACTCAATGCTAATGTCAGTAAGTACAGCAAATGGCTTCTGAGGCCGGTGATTGGCTGCAGCAGTCACATGTAGGCTCATCAGGTGATCTCTGGCACCATGTAAAAAATGACCTGGGGGGCAACTGGAGTCTTTGTACTGGCTTGGCTTGGAATTGAAAAGATTGTAGACTATGAAAACCTCTCCAATGCTCCTAAGTGTGATAAAAAAAAATGGAGATATTAAACGCACCACTTATTATATTACTGTAGATTGGTTCCTCAGTTCTGGGCTGTATTTACAGGATGCGCTGGTAAGGTAGCTGTATATGGCACATGATCACTACAGCCATTCCCTGGCCTTAGTGGTGTATTGCAAGAGACTGACGACACCAGTGAATGACTGCAGCAGTCCCATGGTTTATACAGCTATTTTCTAAAAAAATTGATTCTGTCAGTTCACCGAATTCTCCAAAAAGAGCCGATCCAAATTTATTTGTCGAATCACGTTAAAAAACTGCTATTTCCTGGCTGCAGAGAGCCTGTATAGTGGTGTAGAACATTGTGCCTTGTAGTAACACACATAGGGAGTCTGCTGTGGTAGTAAAACAATACTGTGAGTCAGTATGACACGCAGATGACAGGCGTCTTAGAATCACTGCACACTTTACTTATTTTGTCAACTAACTCAAGTGTGAACTCAGCCTTACAGGTCGAGGTTAGTGTCAAGAAGAAGAGCACTCATTTTACACTGTCGTCAGCTGATTCCACATAGATGTCTACAGAACCTATTCTATTAAACGCTTATACAAGTAGAGCCTCTGACAGAGTGAAGAGGGTGTCAGAAGTACGTTTATGTTGACGTCACTGATTATTTTGCCCTTCCTCTGATCTGTCAGAACAATAACCCCCAAAAAAACTGATCCTGTCTGTTGAGCATCCGCTTTCACTCGGTCAGCATTTGGTCAGTAATTCATCATTATTGCTAAAGCCAAAAAAGGAGTGGATCCAAAACAGAGATGAAATGTGAATGGAATATTTGCATGTCTTCTGTGTTTTGTCCCCACTCCTGCTTTTGGCTACCAAATCATAAGCCAATTCTGATACAAAATAGGGACCATGTCATACAGGCCTTAAAGCTGCTACATAGAATCCGTTGTGTGTCCCATTTTACTTCCTTCTGACAGATCAGAAGAAGGATCAAATAAATGATGATGACTGCCAGGCCGAACGGCAAAATAGTGGCCCAGTCATAAAGTGGAGAGAGTGGAAACAGTATGAGAAGTCCACAGACTGGCCCTATGATATAGTGGTGAGGTGGAAGCAGCATGAGGAGGCCACAGAGTGGTCTAATGGCAGTGTGTAGGTGGCAGCAGCATCAGGAGGCCACTGAGTGGCACAATGACAGTGTTGTGGTGGCAGCCGCATCAGGAGGAGGCCAAAGAGTGGCACAATGACAGTGTGGAGGAGGCGGAAGCATCAGGAGACCACAGGGTGGTCCAGTGACATAGTGTTGAGGTGGCAGCAGCATGAGGAGACCACAGAGTGGCCCAGTGACATAGTGTTGAGGTTGCAGCAGCATGAGGAGACCACAGAGTAATGCTGTGGCAGTATAAGGAGACCACAGAGTGGCCCAGTGACAAAGTGTTGAGGTGGCAGCAGCATGAGGAGACCACAGAGTAGCCAATTGACATAGTGTTGAGGTAGCAGCAGCATGAGGAGACCACAGAGTGGTAAGGTGGCAGCAGCATGAGGAGACCACAGAGTGGCCAGAGACATAGTGTTGATGTAGCAGAAGCATGAGAAGACCACAGAGTGGCATAGTGGCATAGTGGGGAGGTGGGGGGGGCAATACCAGTAGCAGCTGAAGATGGTGGCTGGCAATAGGAGCACCTGGCAACAAGGGTGACATCAGGCAGGTGACAGCATCAGAATAGCAGCTGAAGAAGGTAGCCAGAAGAAATGGGCCTCTTTTGTCAAAGTGCCCAATGGATGATCTAGTCTGATGCATCAGACACTGGTGTTTGAAAATCCTGGCTGATCCATGCCTGATTCATTTTCACAAAGGTCAGTCTGTGCTGTACGAAAGAAAGACTTATACTACTACTATTAATATTGGAGATGAGTGAATTTCTTGAATATTGTCTCGGATACGATTCTGATCAACTGGTCAGAAGATTTGATTTTGGTATTAGTAAATTTGACCCAAATTGTGTTCAGATTGCCCTGAAAAGTTGTATATAACATACTGGGTTCTCCTAGGACCAAGACAAGCATTAGTCATTTCAAAGTGACAGTGACATAAATAGCTATGGGTAAACACTTGGTGGCCGGCGGGTAACAAACAGACTGTTTTAAAAACATGGTCCACAGATTTTTAGTTTTTGGTTTCATAAGCTTTCTTTGCCATCTTCTGATCTGTAAAATGATGTCTGCCATGTCAGAATTTTGGTTAGATTCTAGATGAATTAGAAAAATATAGAACAACTAGCTGAAGGACTCTGCTTCGCTCGGGTATTTTTAATCCATTTCATTTAATGCATTTTTAACTTCATTTTTTCAATCCCTGTCGGCTGAGGAGTGGGAAGGGGCATGGTCTAACTGGATTGGGGGCGTGTCCTTTTGAACAGCTCAGTCTAAGACAACAGCACTGTGCTATCTGAGTGTGAGCTGCAGGGAGAAAGTCACCATCCCTCCCACCTCTGCAGCTGACAGAAGTTGATTTTTAACTTTATTTTTTTAATCCCTGCCGACTAAGAAGTGGGAGGGGGCATGACCTAACTGAATCGGGGGCGTGGCTTAGCTGGACCTAGAAGTTGGTTTTTTAACTTAATTTTTTCAATCCCCGTCGGCTAAAGAGTAGGAGGGGGCGTGGTCTAACCGGTTCAGGGGCGTGGCTTAGCGGGATCTGGGGGTAGGGTTTTAAGTTTGCCTTTTGAGGGTGGACACAATGTGGCAGGGGGTGTGCCTGTGCTCCTTCCTGCAAGAGTGAAGCCCATCTGGGCACCTTACTGGCTCATTTGCATTTCAAATAAACTGGATTTTCAGAGGACAAAAGCATCTATTGCTGGAACAAAGGCACATCTTGAAATAAAGTACTAAGTGCTATTAGGCTATGGCTTTACTTCAATAGCGATTATCCTTGGGACAGATTTCTTTTGAAGCTGACCTACAGCAGTGAAAATAAATGGCTGGGTTGTTATGGAAACCTGGAGTAAAACTGTGTATGTAGAGGCTAACGGCCTGCGAGCTTCTATTGGCTGATCAGGGTCATGTGACCAAGCTTCTATTGGCTAATGCATTTTTTGGGGAACTGTACATCCTAGAGAGCTGAACCTGGTCTACAACCTTTCCGGACACCTTATGTACCTATGTGCCAAATTTTGTGATTGTAAATCCGGCGATGCAGATTCCTTTAGCGGACACACACACACACACACACACACACACTCAGCTTTATATATTAGATTCACTTACCTCTAATTAATTTGAATAATCTAAATCTCCTGAAATGCATAGAATTTGAAAAATATAAATTCATTTGTTTAATTAACTACTTCCTGAATGCTATTACAGTATATTTTCAATCTATATTTTTATTCTTTCATTTTACACATATATTTTTAGATTTCAAAACATTAAGTGGCGTTTATCAGTGTAATATAAACAAATGTAGAAAAACGCTTCTGAAACATTTTGTTTACATCTAGTCCTCATGTAACTTTTATGACAGGTACAAAGTGATTCTATATGACTAAGTGGCAATATTTCCTAGTAATATACATTATGCTATCCAGATAAAAATACATTAAAATGTTCTTTCACTGCGTAACTTATATTAAATATTTTTCCATAATATAAAAAGGTCCCTGAGGTTACAGAAACTTTTAATAGAAAGCTGTAATCCGCTTTTAGCTTCTAAATTCTTATGGTTTCTCATGAATTAATTTTTTGTTTATCTGAAACTAATGAGTATTAAAGAACATTTTTTCAATCTCTTAGTTTTATTAGAATGTAAATACTATTCATCTGCCAGTGGAATCTTATGAACCAGAGGAGAACAAACAGAAATGAATGAAAAACCTGATTAAAAAGTTTCGCTGATCAAAACTATATTACCCATTGTTTAGAACTCCTTTAAAAAGTAATTTAAGGTATAAATGCACAGCACTTAAAGGGGTTGTCAGGGAATACATGCCGTATTTTTCACCCTATAAGACAAACTTTTCCCCACAAAAGTGGGGAGGGGGGATATCATTGTGTCTTATGCGGTGAATACTAATGAGCTCTTCCATTATAGAAGCTCTCATTAGTACAGGAGGAGTGGGAAGCTATGAATTACCTCACCTAAGACCCCAGACCTCAGCTCAAACCCCCAATGTTCATAACACCAGGGGTGGACTGGCTATAGACTCTACAGGGAATATTTTTGTGGGCCGATGCCTAGGGGGCTGCCTGAGCCCTCTTCACGGCCGCCATCCAAGTCAGCATTATTAAATGTTGCTCCCAGGGTTAATTAAGTACATGGCTGGTGACCAAAGGTGCCCTCCTGACTCCTGAATTCAACTGTATCCAGAGGCAACTTGGATAGGAGGACAGAATGTGGCAATTGGCACTGGCCACAGAGGGGCAGTTTCTGTGAATGACTATGAAATTCATTATATTCATATGGAGGTATGCCACAGTCAAGGTTTCTATAGGAACTCAGCTGCATCAGCCTTGGATCCTTCAGGGGGACTGATACTGCCACAGGGAATGAACCACAGCATCTCAGGGGTTAAATGTCTGTGGTCAGCATTAGCCCCAGGTGTCTGCTATGTGAAATAGCAGGCATTCAGCGGCTATGGTGCTCACTCCAAAATGGGTGCCAACTTTAAAGAAATGTTTGCCATACATGTATGGCGGATATCATCAAGGAATTAAAATGTTTTTTAAAGATTTATTATGTTACTATAAAAACATGCATCTCTCAGGATTCATCTAATTTAATGTAATGACATATGAGGATACATCAAAACATTATGAATGGTTGGAGTCTGACTTCTGGCATCCCCACCAATGGCATGGAGGCCTCTTTGACACCCATTATACAGGAAACTATAACATAGCCCCATTAATGTGAAATGAAGTTGTAGTTTTATGGATGAACAGTAGCATCTCTAGTGTCAAGGGGAAATCAGTGATAGAGCCGGAAGGCTTAACCCCTTAAGGACCGGGCTCATTTTCACCTTCAGGACCAGGCCATTTTTTGCAAATCTGACCAGTGTCACTTTATGTGTGAATAACTTTAAAACGCTTTTACTTATCCAGGCCATTCTGAGATTGTTTTTTCATCATATATTGTTCTTCATGACACTGGTAAAATGGAGTCAAAAAAATTCATTTTTATTTATAAAAAAATACCAAATTTACCAAAAATTAGGAAAAATTGGCAAATATCCAAGTTTCAATTTCTCTACTTCTATAATACATAGTAATACCTCCAAAAATTATTAATTTACATTCCCCATATGTCTACTTCATGTTTGGATCATTTTGGGAATGCCATTTTTTATTTTTTTTTGGGGGGGGGGGGGACGACGACGACGACAAGGCTTAGAAGTTTAGAAGCAAATCTTGAAGTTTATTTAAAGCCCACTGATGCACCCCTAGAGTAGAAACTCCAAAAAAGTGACCCAATTTTAGAAACACCGGGATACGGTGGCAAATTTGTTGGTACTATTTTAGGATACATATGATTTTTGGTTGCTCTATATTACACTTTTTGTGAGGCAAGGTAACAAGAAATAGCTGTTTTGGCACCGTTTTTATTTTTTATTATTTACAACATTCATCTGACAGGTTAGATCATGTGGTATTTTTATAGAGCAGGTTGTCATGGACACAAAAATACCAAAATTTGGTTGTTTGTTTCAGTTTTACATAACAAAGCATTATTTTTTTTTATGATTCTTTAGTGCCTCCACATTCTGAAAGCCAAAGTTTTATTTATTTTTTGGGCGACTGTCTTGTGTAGGGGCTCATTTTTTGGGGGATGAGATGACGGTTTGATTGGCACTATTTTGGAGTGCGTATGAATTTTTTTATCGCTTGCTACTACACTTTTTGTGATGTAAGGTGACAAAAAATTGCTTTTTTTACATCGTTTATATTTTTTTGCGATTTTCACCTATGGGGTTAGGTCATGTGATATTTTTATAGAGCAGGTTATTACAGACGCGGCGATACCTAATATGTATACTTTTTTTTATTTATGTAAGTTGTACACAATAACAGCTTTTTTAAAACAAACAAAATGATGTTTTAGTGTCTCCATATTCTGAGCCATATTTTTTTTTATTTTTTGGGCGATTGTCTTGGGTAGGGGCTCATTTTTTGTGGGATGAGGTGACGGTTAGACTGGTACTATTTTGCTGGGCATATGCCTTTTTGATCGCATGCTGTTGTACTTTTACTGATGTAAGGTGACAAAAAAATTGTTTATTTAGCACAATTTTTATTTTTTACGGTGTTCATCTGATGGGTTATGTCATGTTTATACAGCCGGTTGATACGGATGTGATGATACCTAATGTCTACTTTTTCTCCCCCCTATATTTTACCAATTTTTCTTTTTTCTTTATTTGGGGAAAAGGACTTTTTTTTTTTTTTATACTTCAAACTTTAAGGGGGAAAACTTTATTTTTCAAATTTTTTTCCCTTTATTTTTGGTTCCACTTTAGGATTTTGACTTTTGGGGGTCTGATCCCCTTTACAATGCATTCCAATACTTCTGTATTGGAATGCATTGGCTGCCTTCTGTTGCCATCGGGTCCCCATTACAGCATCACGGGGACCCGATGGCCACTGCACTCGCCCCCTGAACCACCCGGAAATGGCGCAAACCGCAGGTTTGTCACAGAGTGCCTGCTGAGTGCCGGCGGTGATCGTAAATACATATGACGTACCGGTACGTCATGTGTCCTTAAGTACCAGGGCATCATGACGTATCGGTACGTCATGTGTCCCCAATAGGTTAAACAGGCCTGTAGTGGGAAAGGCTCTCTATAGAGGAATGTCACTAGTGTCCATGGAAAATCAGTGAAAGAGCCAGAGTGCTTAAGCAGGCCTATGGTCCTTTCATTCTAGTGATTGGTGGGGGTTCAGATATGTCTTCATTTACTGTGGTGGGAAAGGCTCTTTATAGATTTTGCATTCCGGTTTAACTAAAGAGGTTGTTCATCTTTTAGACATTGATGACCAATCAGATTGGATCAATATCAGATTGGTGGGGATCCAACACCTAGAACCCCCATTGATCATCCAAAGGGCTCCATCTCCTAAGTAATGGATGTGTCAGCATTCTTCAGCTCAGGTCACATTCAATGAACCAATTATATGTAAAAATATTCTCATATTTTTATAAAGGTATGTTTTATAAGATATGTATTATGTATTTGTGCATACATTATTTGCGACTATTAGAGGCTGAGTGGTATAGTTGCTAACCTACATCCCTCCATTGCCATAGTATACATTTCAGGGATAAGCTGTCAATTTTTGTTGATATTATATAATCACTGCCTTGAGCGGCATCTCTTCATTATTTTTTCCCTATAACTGCCAATTCTGAGCCACTATAGAACAGTGGATTTGGAGAAAGCTGCTTTTTCTTGTTAGGACCAAGAGGAGGACGAGTAGTACAGAGTGTTACCATGTAAAATTGTTTGCCGTAGCTGGAAAATTGTGTAGTATCATCGGACCTAATGCGTTACTTCTCCCCCCCTTTTCCCATTTGCACCATTATCTATTATTTCAACTTATGTTTTTATTGTCTCCCTACTGTTTTGTGCCACTTAGGGCGGGTTCACATTCGTCTTATAAGTTCCGTGAACAGAATTTTAGGACAGAATGCAAAACTGAACTCTATAAGAGGCATTCCGTTTTGCTCTGCCCTAATAAATGTCTATGGCCACAAATAATGGTTCTGTTTTGTTCCATTATACATGACAGAAAAAAAAAAAATCCTGTCACTCATCACTAATCCCTAAATTGCCCAGATGGCCACTCTTTCCCTGATGCCTAGCCGCAGAGTGCCCACCCTGATTAAAAGGACCCTGTTCGAAACCTAACGCTTACATACACAACCTGTTGTGTGCTGCAAGCACGTTGCACTTAAAATGCTCTTCAGGGGACAAAGTTAAACAACTGAGGTCTATAATATAAAGGAGCTGGTCAGATAATTAATAATTCCCAAACAGTAGCTAAGAGCTAGTAGTGGATAATTATATACAGCTCCAGTATGGCGGCAGGCTACAGAAGCCTGTGCTGCAGTGACATGTTTCTGTAGCCTGCTGCCATGCTAGAAGTTTTGGAGCAGTTCATTATCTACAGTAACTGCTTTAACGGAATATTGTATATTATTGACTTGCTCATACATTAGGAGGCTGCACCTTTTTCATTTAGGATTCATCTTTTGATTACTTTTTAACATAAATATTAAAGGTTAAGTTTTATTGAAGATTTCACATGGTCTAATGTCTAATGCATTATGGTCATGAATCTAGACTGCATTTTTACTTCAAACTTTTTTAGCATTTTCTTTTAATTAAAGTCTATCATCTTATGTACTAGCAGGCAATATGGAACCTGTAAAAATGCAATGGACAGAAATAAGATATCTTATTACAATTAGAGATGTCGCGAACATAAAATTTTCAGTTCGTGAACGGCGAACACGAGCTTCCGCGAATGTTCACGAACGGGGGAACCGCCATAGACTTCAATAGACAGGTGAATTTTAAAACCCACAGGGACTCTTTCTGGCCACAATAGTGATGGAAAAGTTGTTTCAAGGGGACTAACACCTGAACTGTGGCATGCCGGAGGGGGATCCATGGAAAAACTCCCATGGAAAATTATGTAGTTGACGCAGAGTGTGGTAAATTGAATTCGTATTGCGATTAATATAACCTGTATTAATCGCATTGCGAATTCAACTTAGAGCTAAGTTCCTAATGGTTGTATTGCTAGAATTGACGAATATAACGAATATAGCACTATATTCTCAATCTTTGTTATATTCTAGCAATACAACCATTAGGAACCCAGCTCTAAGTTGAATTTGCAACGCGATTAATATAACCTATATTAATCACATTGCAATTACAATTAGCTTCAGAATGAATCTAAGATGGATGTTGTCCTTGCTTTTTGATATGAGGTGGGAGGGTCTGGGAGGGAGGGTATGCTGATTGGGTGGAATGTGTCTGCTGACTGAGGTACAGGGTCAAAGTTTGCTCAATGATGATGTATAGGGGCGGACCGAACATCGCATATGTTCGCCCACCGCGGCGAACGCGAACAAGCTATGTTCGCCGGGAACTGTTCGCCGGCGAATAGTTCGGGACATCTCTAATGACAATGTTGATGGAAAACAAAAAAAAAGAAATGATGCCTTTCACAATCCAGAGATAAAAAGAATAGAAAAAAAAAATCACTGCATCCCTAAAATGATTTTGCCAAGACCGGAACTTGTCTGACTGCTTGGACTGCCAAGGATCAGGAAAACAAGAGTCTGTATGAATGATGAGACAGGTCGAGCATGTAGGCTGCTGCTTCATTCTTTCTTTTTGGGACAGCTAGAAATAGCCGAGTGCTGCATTTGACCAGCAGTTCCAAAGAGAATGAATGGATTGACAGCATATATGCTTCACCTGCCACTCCATTTATACAGGTTTATAAGACGTTCATTCTTATATTGGTGAGGGTCCCAGCATCAGACCGCCACCAAACCGCCACCAAATACATGCTCTTACTCTATTTTGTGGCTAGCGGATAAGTTGATATCTAGGCACTAAACTAGCACCAGAATGCTATTTCTCATGCAAGTGCTTTTTAAGAACCATGGCTTGCCTTTCTATGGATCCACATAGCAGATAAATATTATGTTGAACTATCTTCATTTTCTAGTGATTTCTGAAAGTTGCAGTCACATCGTGAGCATTCATACAATAAATGTATATTAGATGGAGACCTCACCTCTGATCTATCAGGATAACTGAGGTCCTATTTGACATTTAAAAATTTCCACCATTGCTGGATCTTTCCATTAAAATTAACATACAGGTTGCTGTAATTTGGGCAAAGGGTTTTAGGGGAAAAGTTAGTACACCATACGATGAGAAATACACCATAAAGTCTTGTGGTTGTCTCCCATTATTAGGAGCACATAGTGTAACCATATACTACGTAACTATAATATGTATACCTTACCGGTATATTGGAATTAAATGTGTGAATTGATTCATAACAGCATATCTTGCAAAACTATAAAGTGGTCCTTTTATGGTAAATGACAATTTTCCATAATCATACTATTTAGAATAGAGCACTATAAACGCCACATAATAATAACAATGCCACTGTAAATTATACAAAGCATGGTAATGAACTCCTGAAGAAAATAAATTCATGCTCTGCAGAACTTACTACAATTATTCTGTTAATAATATAATTATTTTAAGGATTTTATAAAAAAATCTTCCAAAAAGACATTGTGTGCATGGGCTATTAAATGTCTAATTTTTAGATAAAACACCAAACATAATCTATTAAAAATAATGTGTTGATGAGACAAGTGTATATGTGGGTATTATAATTGTCAACAAGTGAAATTGCATCTAGTAATTGAATTGCCTTTAAAAACCTTAATAATCTATTGACTAGTATCTAAATTAAGCTGCAAATGTTTAATCGCTTTATTTTAGTGGATACTGCATTTGGTCAATATTAAATATCTAATTAGATGCAGGAATATAAAATTAGCGCCATGTGGCTCTGTGGTTATCTTACAGCTAGGAGACTAATTTAAATGTTTTAAATGAAAATTTCTTAAAGTTCATCAGAGACTTACAGAGACCTAAATGCTAAAGATATCAGCTAAGACCTCATCCACATTTCTCTGCAGTGCTTATTTGCTTATTTTCTGCTTCATAAAAACCTTTGCTAAAGTTTATTGAGGTTTTACTTTTACACGAGTTACAAAAATCTGACAAAACAATGCTGTGAAGTAAAGGGGTTATACAGGATCAGAAAAATGTGTCGGATATGGTAGCTCAGCACAGGGCTTGTCCTTAGATAGAGGGCACCCTATGCAAGATTAATTTGGCATCCCTCCAATACTACTGCTAAATACCAGGCAGACAGCGGCAGTGGCACGATGATGCATGCCGAACTTAAACAAGAATTCGTCATAAATTAGGTAGACCCAGGCCACTGGGCCTCATCATAATCATCCTACTTGGTTGCCCAATCTCAGTGTAAAGGCTTGGAAGTTAAACTTCGGGGAGAGTGTTTCGCAGTGGGCATAACATTCTAGTGCAGCAATATTCATAGTTAATCAGTTTTCTATGTACTGTGCCATCAGTATTACAGGCAGGCATAATTTATTGTGTCCTACATCACTGTGGAGGGTACCAAGATTCATAGCTAATCCATTATGTTAAAAAAAGAAAGGCATATAACACCCTTCAGCAAATTCAAAAACCCATGTGTGCTCTTGCAGGAGCTGTGTCAAAATGGCTCCTTAGTGGAACAAAATAAAGAAATGGAGGCAGGGCCAATAAAGTGGTGAAGACATTTTTATTGTTTTATTTTTAATGCATCTTGTGGCAATCCATACATATGCTTTCTAATCACTTCTGTTAGCTGCAGGGCTCTGTTAGCTGCAGTGCCCCAAGATTCAAGTAGTGGCCCAATGACAGAGTGGGTAGGGTGACAGCAGCAGTGGCAGTCACAGTGATAATAGTGGCCCCATAACCGAGTGGGGATGGGGGACAGTAGCATTAGCAATGATAATAGTGGCCCCATAACAGAGTGGGGAAGGAGGGCAGCAGCAGTAGTGGCAGCAAGGCCATGTTCACATCACTGTTTATTATTCCATTTTTCTGATCCGTCAGAAGAACAGAAAACTAAAAAAACACAGCCTGTATTTTGAGCATCCATAAAGCCTCTTTCAGACAGTCTGTATTTGATCAGTAATTGTAAGCCAAAACGAGTGAGTACAAAACAAAGATAAAATGTAATAGAAATATTTGCATCTCTTCTGTGTTTTGGACCCACTAGCTTTTGGCTTACAAATTCTGACCATCTGAAGGAGGCCTTATGCTCAATTTGCATCCATTTTGGACATTTACATCTGAAAACAGTTTTTCTAACAAGAAAAATTACTACATACAGGACTTTATTTGGCTCTTTGACAAGGTCAGTATTTGGTCAATATTTTGCATCAGTATTGTAAGGCAAAACAGGAGTGGGTCCAGAACAGAGATAAAAAAATAATGAAAATATTTGCATCTCATCTGTGTTTTGAACCCACTGTGTGAAAGTGGCCTTATGGATGCTTAAAATACAGGATCTTCTTTTTATGTTTCTGTTCTTCTGAAGGATAATAATAAGAATGGAAAAATAAACAGTGATGTCAACACGGACAAGCAGGGACAATAGTGGCCCCATAATAAAGTGGGGATGGGGGGGCAACAACAGTGGCAGTAACACAGACAATAGTGGCCCCATGACAGAGTGGGGCAGCAGCAGTGACCTACGGCATAAGATGGTGGCAGATCAAAGTAGTGGCAGAACCCAAAAACAGCAGTGTGATAGTAAGGCCCAGTGGCATGCAGATCCTTTTAAAAATTGAACATGTACATATCAGTAGGCCAAGAAGCCCCATTATAGGAATGGCAGTAGAGGCAGCAGGTGGTTGACATCAGACAGGTGGCAGCATCAGAATAGTGGCAGCAGCATGTGGCCAGAGGTAACGGTACATCTTGCAGAATATTTCGGTGTGGTAGCACACTACAGTATGATCATTAGTGGCAGAATTATCTATTTTGTTGCTCCATGTCCTGCTGCTGCTTCTGCTGCTGTCACAGCCAGACAGCTGAGAAGCGCTCACAGGAGCTTCTCAGATCCTCCTCCTTGAATTTCTTTGTTTTGCTTTAGTTTCTCATCTCGTTAGTCTATCTCAGCTGTCATGCAGTTAGACTGATCGCTACCCTTTAAGTTCCTCCCCATAATGCAGTAGTGTGCAGCTGATACAACTTCCTGGAGTGTGTGTGCATGCTGTTCCCAGTTCCCAGTTCCCAGTTCCCTGTTCCCAGTCGTCAGTCGTCATTCGTCTGCAAGATAAGTGCTGTTTATGTATTTATGATTTTGTCTTTTCTGGATCCAGGTGACCCTGACTCCCTCCGTGTCAGTGTAGGGAGCCGGTGGTCGTGTCCCTTCACTATTGTAGGGTCTTCAGGTAATAGATAGCCGAGGAACGTGGATATGCGGCCATCCACCTTTGGGGTGTTCGCATAGGCTGAGCAGTGAGGGAGAGCGGCAGGTCTATTGCAGGGGTCTCCCTTTGTTCCTTAGTTGTGGATCCAGAGAGACATTGTTTATATGGTATTGTCTTGTTTCCTGTACACCATCCGTGACATTATCAGCCGCCAAAACCGTCTCAAGCATGGATCCGGTTTCACTTTTGGCTGAACGCTTTCAGGGTCTTTCTTTGGAGGTAGCTGATCTCCGTAAGACTTTTTCTCAGTTTCAAGTGACCGGTTCAGCTTGCGTTCATGGAGTTTGTGCTGAGCCTAAGATCTCGCTCCCGGATACGTTCTCCGGGGGTAGTGAGAATTTTGTGCGTTTTAGAGAGGCTTGCAAACTCCATTTTCCACTTCTTCCCTATTCTTCTGGTGATGAAGAACGGAGGGTGGGGATCATTATATCGCTGCTCAGGGGTAACGCTCAGTCCTGGGCCTTTTCGCTGCCGGAGGGGGCACGGCCCCTTCGTTCAGTGGATGAATTCTTTTTAGCCCTGGGTCAGATATATGATGATCCGGATCGTATTGCTCTGGCTGAGTCTAGACTACGTCTGTTATGCCAGGGTAAACAATCCGCAGAGATATACTGTTCAGAATTTCGGAGATGGGCAGCAGATACGGGTTGGAATGATGCTGCATTCCGAAGTCAATTTTGCTATGGTCTTTCAGAGGGATTGAAAGATGCATTTGCCTTTCATGAAAGACCTACCTCCTTGGATTCTGCTATGTCTCAGGCTGTTCGTATTGACAGGCGTCTTAGAGAGAGAGGAGAGATCTCTCCTTCCTGTCATACTCAGTCCCGGGACAGTGCAGCGGTCTCATTCTGTGCACAGGGGTCTCAGTCGCTGTCAGCCCCTTCTGAGCAGGAGTCCATGCAGCTGGGGTTGATTGCCTCTGACAATAGAAGATTCAGCCCGCAGGGGAGGGTTTGTTTTTGTTGTGGAGGTATAAATCATCTGGCAAATGTTTGTCCCTCTAGGAGATTCAGGCAGTTTTCTGGGAGTAATAAAGAGACAAAAAGGAAAAAATCTTTTAAAAATGTTCCGTCTGTTACTATTGGCAGGGTTGAGGCGGAAATTGAAGGTTTTCCGTTTGCTTGTAGTTCCCGTTTTTTTCCTGCCTGCTAGGGTGGCGCTAGAGAGCAAGAGCATTTTTTGTGAGATTTTTGTGGATAGTGGAGCAGCTGTCAACCTCATTGATAATCAATTTGCAATAACTCATGGTTTCCAGGTATGCACTTTGGGAAAGGATATTCCTGTTTTTGCTATTTATTCAGCTCCACTTTCTCAGAAATCATTAAAGGGCACAATTCACAATATCCGTTTAATTGTGAGTGATGCTCATGTTGAGGATGTGTCATGTTTCGTCCTTAGCGGTTTGCCTACTCCTCTAGTGTTGGGGCTACCCTGGCTCACTAAACATAACCCCACCATTGATTGGCAAGCGAGGCAAATAAATGGTTGGAGTAACTTTTGCAGAGAGAATTGCCTCATAACATCTGTTTCTGAGGTTTCTACTAAGACTGTACCACCTTTCCTCTCTGAATTTTTGGATGTCTTCTCTGAGAGTGGAGTTCAGGGTTTGCCTCCGCACAGGGAGTATGATTGCCCTATTAATCTCATTCCAGGCGCCAAGCTGCCTAAATCTCGTTTATACAATCTCTCCCAACCTGAGAGGGTTGCTATGCGGGCTTATATCTCTGAGAGTCTGAGAAAAGGACACATACGACCCTCGAAGTCACCTGTTGCCGCTGGTTTTTTCTTTGTTAAGAAAAAAGATGGTTCTTTAAGACCTTGTCTGGATTTCAGGGAGCTGAACAGTATCACTATTCGTGATCCTTATCCGCTTCCTCTGATCCCGGACCTGTTTAACCAGGTTGTTGGGGCTAAAGTCTTTCCAAATTAGACCTAAGAGGGGCATACAACCTGGTTAGGGTCAGAGAAGGAGACGAATGGAAGACGGCTTTCAATACCCCTGAGGGCCATTTTGAGAATTTGGTTATGCCTTTTGGTTTGATGAATGCCCCAGCCGTTTTTCAGCATTTCGTCAACAGCATTTTTTATCATTTAATGGGAAAATTTGTATTAGTGTATTTGGATGACATTTTGATTTTTTCTCCTGATTTCAAGACTCATAAGGAACACTTACGTCAGGTCTTGCTCATCCTGCGGGAGAATAAATTATACGTGAAACTGGAAAAATGTGTGTTTGCGGTTCCAGAAATCCAATTTCTGGGGTTTCTTGTCTCCGCTTCTGGTTTTCGCATGGACCCCGAGAAGGTCTGCGCTGTGCTTGAGTGGGAGCTTCCTGAGAATCAGAAGGCGCTGATGCGTTTTTTGGGCTTTGCCAATTATTACAGGAAATTTATTTTGAATTATTCCTCTGTTGTTAAACCACTCACTGATATCACCAGAAAGGGGGTAGATTTTTCTTCCTGGTCGGTAGAGGCGCGTAAGGCCTTTTCTAATATCAAGGAGAGTTTTGCTTCCGCTCCCATCCTAGTACAACCTGATATTTCGTTACACTTCATAGTTGAGGGTGATGCTTCTGAGGTAGGGGTGGGTGCGGTCTTGTCTCAGGGTTCCTCTCCTGCCAAATGGCAACCGTGTGCCTTTTTCTCAAAGAAACTCTCCTCCGCAGAGAGAAATTATGATGTGGGAGATAGGGAATTGTTGGCCATCAAGTTGGCTTTTGAGGAATGGCGCCATTGGCTAGAGGGAGCCAGACACCCTATTACCGTGTTTACTGACCATAAAAATCTGGCCTACTTGGAGTCAGCCAAGCGTCTGAACCCGAGAAAGGCCAGATGGTCTTTGTTTTTTTCAAGGTTTAATTTTGTTGTTACGTTCCGTCCTGGGGTTAAGAATGTGAAGGCAGATGCCCTGTCACGTTGTTTTCCGGGAGTTGGGAATTTTGAAGACCCGGGTCCCATTTTGGCTGAAGGTGTGGTGGTCTCTGCTCTTTTTCCTGAATTGGAGGCAGAGGTGCAGGCAGCCCAGTCAGAAGCTCCTGATCTTTGTCCTCCTGGGAGGTTGTTTGTGCCTCTCGCTTTGAGACACAAGATTTTTAAAGAACACCACGACACGGTCCTTGCTGGGCACCCGGGGGCAAGAGCCACACTGGATCTCATCGCTCGGAGATTCTGGTGGCCTGCGCTTCGTAAGTCGGTTGAGGGTTTTGTGGCAGCTTGCGAGACTTGCGCTCGTGCCAAAGTCCCTCATTCACGGCCATCAGGTCCTCTCCTTCCTTTGCCCATTCCTTCCCGTCCTTGGACACATCTGTCCATGGACTTCATAACGGACTTTCCTCGTTCCTCGGGGAAGTCTGTGATTCTGGTGGTGGTGGACCATTTTAGCAAAATGGTGCATTTTATCCCTTTTCCTGGTTTGCCCAATGCTAAGACGCTGGCGCAGGCATTTATTGACCACATTGTCAAATTGCATGGGATTCCTTCAGACATAGTCTCTGATAGGGGCACGCAGTTTGTTTCCAGATTCTGGAAGGCTTTCTGTTCTCGCTTGGGGGTTCGGTTGTCATTCTCTTCTGCTTTCCATCCGCAGTTGAATGGCCAGACAGAGCGCGTCAATCAGAATCTGGAGACATATCTGCGCTGTTTTGTGGCGGAGAATCAGGAGGATTGGTGTTCTTTTTTGTCCCTTGCTGAGTTTGCTTTAAATAACCGTCGTCAGGAGTCCTCTGATAAGTCACCATTTTTTGGTGCATATGGGTTCCATCCGCAGTTTGGGACTTTCTCGGGAGAGGGCTCTTCTGGTTTGCCTGATGAGGACAGTTTCTCCTCGTCTTTGTCATCTATTTGGCAAAAGATTCAGGATAATCTAAAGAGCATGAGTGAGAGATATAAGCGTGTGGCGGATAAGAGACGTGTGCCTGGTCCGGACCTGAATGTTGGTGATCTGGTGTGGTTGTCTACCAAGAATATCAAATTGAAGGTTCCCTCCTGGAAGTTGGGTCCTAGGTTTATTGGGCCTTACAAGATCCTGTCTGTCATCAATCCTGTTGCCTACCGTCTTGATCTTCCTCAGACTTGGAAGATCCATAATGTTTTTCATAAGTCCTTATTGAAACCTTATGTTCAACCTATTGTACCCTCGCCTTTGCCTCCTCCTCCGATTATGGTTGATGGAAATCTTGAATTTCAGGTCTCTAGGATTGTGGATTCTCGTCTTGTCCGCGGTTCCCTCCAGTACCTCGTTCATTGGGAGGGTTATGGTCCTGAGGAGAGGATGTGGGTCCCAGTGACGGACATTAAGGCCTCTCGTCTCATCAGGGCTTTCCATAGGTCCCATCCTGAGAAGGTGGGCCCTGAGTGTCCGGAGTCCACTCCTAGAGGGAGGGGTACTGTCACAGCCAGACAGCTGAGAAGCGCTCACAGGAGCTTCTCAGATCCTCCTCCTTGAATTTCTTTGTTTTGTTTTAGTTTCTCATCTCGTTAGTCTATCTCAGCTGTCATGCAGTTAGACTGATCGCTACCCTTTAAGTTCCTCCTCATAATGCAGTAGTGTGCGGCTGATACAACTTCCTTGAGTGTGTGTGCATGCTGTTCCCAGTTCCCAGTTCCCAGTTCCCTGTTCCCAGTCGTCAGTCGTCATTCGTCTGCAAGATAAGTGCTGTTTATGTATTTATGATTTTGTCTTTTCTGGATCCAGGTGACCCTGACTCCCTCCGTGTCAGTGTAGGGAGCCGGTGGTCGTGTCCCTTCACTATTGTAGGGTCTTCAGGTAATAGATAGCCGAGGAACGTGGATATGCGGCCATCCACCTTTGGGGTGTTCGCATAGGCTGAGCAGTGAGGGAGAGCGGCAGGTCTATTGCAGGGGTCTCCCTTTGTTCCTTAGTTGTGGATTCAGAGAGACATTGTTTATATGGTATTGTCTTGTTTCCTGTACACCATCCGTGACAGCTGCTGGGTGGTTTCTTCAGTCTGCTCATCAGAGGCTCCAGACTGAAGTTACTGCATATGGAGCTGGTGCCGCTACTGCCCACCCTTCCCAACTAGTCAAGGCAGTGAAGTGTGAGCGTAGAGGATACCCCGGTCAAAACTTACTGAGGAGGGGCAATGGCACTCGTAGGCAGCAACCAACCAAATAAACAGAATGTCTCTGTAGTAGTCCATTTTTGCATCCCTCTCAGAAGTTCTAAAAAATGCACCCATTGGTCCAAAGAGAGGCAGTATATTTAGTGTTAGGGACCCATCTGCGGAAGCCACCTTGACGCCTGGTAGATGGGCCCGACACACGTTTGATCAAATATGTGCGCTAAGAGCTTCTATTAACTCATTTATAGTCGGTATTGTACCACTTTTATTTAGAATGACCCCCATTTCTTAGCTCTATTGTTTGTATGCATAATGGTGTGCAGCCATTTTGTTTTTATAATTTGGACCATCTGGTACTGCCACATGGAGGGAGCGGGAGGCACTTGATACTGGCACTAGGGGTGGGTGGGTTTGGCACTTGATACTGGCACATGGGGGGTTTGGGACTTGATACTGGCACATGGGGGGTTTGGCACTTGATACTGGCACATGGGGGGTTTGGCACTTGATACTGGCACATGGGGGGTGGCACTTGATACTAGCACATGAGGGGGTTGGCACTTGTTACTGGCAGATGGAGGTTTGGCACTTGATACTGGCACATGGTGGTGGCACTTGATACTGGCACATGAGGGGGTTGGCACTTGTTACTGGCAGATGGGGTGGTTTGGCACTTGTTTCTGGCACATGAGGGGCATGGAGAGGCACTTGTTACTAGCAGATGGGGGGAGGTACTTGTTACTGGCACATGGGGGGTGGAAGAGAGGCACTTGATACTGGCACATTATTATGGGGCACTATGGGGGCTTCTACTGAGGCCACAAAGAAGGGGTATTTTATATGGGGGGCTCTGTGTGGTACTAGTATTATCTGTTTCTGCAGTATAGTATTGGAAAGCACAGTAGCACAGTATTGGGGGTAGTAGGATGATTTGTCCAGAAGATGGAAGGATGATGGAAAAGTTGTAAACTAAGATTTTTTAGTTGTTGTCAAACTGCAGAGACGGAAAATGGCGACAAAATGGTGGTCTGGTCTGAAGGTCTGAAAGGAGAAGACGAGGACAGAGGACATCTACATCAAAGGAGACATCACTGGATGTAAGAGGTATCGGGTGCTGTATTTCTGTAGTGATGGGGGGACTTTAAAGTCAGCAAGTGTCATGTAGGGGGGGCCCTTATTGTTTTTCTCCCCAGGGCCCCATTTCACCTAGAACCGGCCCTGCCTGGGTGTTTATGTCTTCCCCCTTCTCCTCTGCCAGTTGATTATTCTCAGGGCTCAGGTGGCTGCAAAATATAGGTGCCATATAGTGAAATATAGTGTTGATCGTGAATATTCTAATCACAAATTTTTATCACGAATATTGGCACTTTTTTTTTTATCGATAACCTCCCTTCTTGCTTGTGGGCCAATGAGAAGGCTGCAATATCTTTGTCAGAGCTTAGCAACATTCCTAGCAACCAATAGGAAAGTTGCCTACCCCTTTACTATATAAGAAACTCCCCAGCAGTCATTTTCTGCAGTTTTTATTTGCAGTTCTGAGAGAGAGAGAGAGAGAGAGAGCAGTGACATTGCTGAGCTCTGTGCTTTCATCTAGATCCCATTCCTTATCCAATTACATTAGATAGTTAGTTAGCTCATATATATAATACAGATAGTTAGTGGGAGATAGTCAGTGTACGTTAGATAGTCATATAGTATAGCTGATAGGTTCAAGTGCAGGGTATTAGGTAGTGTGATAGGAATTACTGTTTCTCTGCTGTCCATACATACATGCTACAGACATAGGGCTGTGATGTCGCAACAATACTTAGTGCACCAATCAGTAATATCTACTCAGACCTGATAAAATGTGAAGTTGCATGTATTGCGCAAAAAATATGCGCATCATTAGTGGCAATTTGCGCAATCGCAAAAAAATTACTGGAGATCACGAATTCTAGAATTCGCTAATTTTTTGCGAATATTATGCAAAGAATTTGCAAAATATTGCATAAACAAATATTGCCTATGCCGCTTATCACTAGTCTTTAATCCCCTTGCCAATCAGATTTGTCAGCATCCCCTACAGGATGTGAAAGAGAGGAATTACATCATTCATTTCGTAGTTCTCCTAAAAGGGCCTAAGCGAAAGGGAACATGTCACGCATAAGCTTCCACTGGCAATAGCAATGCCAATATGCAAGTTACACTGGGGAGTGCTGTCTGCCTGCAGCATTAAGAAACTGTAGACTGCCTTTCTCTGCTCGTACAGGTGGTCTAACATATGGATTGTTGAGTTCCAACGGGTGGAAATGTTGCTTATGAGGCAATGTAGGGGAACACCATTCTTCCCTTGCAGCTCAAGGAAGGTGTGTTTTGCATGGTAAGAGTGGCTGAAGTGCATGCACAGTTTCCTTGATATTTTCAAGACGTTTTTCAGTTGGGTGGAAGACTTCAGGAACCGGGTGACAACCAGATTAAAGAAGTACACCATGCAGTGCACATGGGTCAGCCATTTTACACGCAGCACAAACAGAATGTTCTTCCCGTTATCGGTGACCATAGTTTCTATCTCTAGTTGGTGAGGAAACAGTTAAGATTTGATTTCTTGGTTGATAACGCAAAACAGTTCCTCCCCGGTGTGACTCCATTCGCCCAGGCTAACCAGGTGCAGAACCGAGTGACAACATTGTGCTTTGCATAGGTGGTATGCTGGAGGACCACTCTAAACTGTGCCTACATTGGAGGCTGAGGACAAGATGGATGATGAGGAGGCAGAGGAGGACATTGGCTCTGAAATCCCAGCATTACAGCGCGGAGATGGCTTTGCTGCATCAAACTGTAACGCTAAATGAGTGGCACGGTTTCCCCACTCCACTTTATGGTGATGCTCCATGTGTTGACACAGGGCCTTTGTGCCAGCATTTGCACCCCGGTCGTGTCTCACCTTATTACCACACATCCTGCATACCACCACAGCAATGTCCCCCAGCGACTTGGTGAAAAATTCCCACACTGACGAGTATGGCAGTTTCTGCTTTTATGAACCTGTGCACTGCTAGTGTGTTCCTCGCAGGTAGTCTCCTGAGTAGCAGACGGTGTACCCCTTTGGCTGCAGATCTCCCAATGCTTCCACCCTGTTGTCTCATGGGCAAGCTTGCCCCCTGATGATAAGGTTGCCCCCTCTTCACCTGGCTCCCACATGCATACAATGTCCCAACGTTTCGGCCCATCAAAGGACCTTTGTCAAGAGATCTGTTGAGAAATATAAACAATTGTAGCATTCCACGTGATACCAAAGTGATATATTTGTAGAAAAGCAGAAGGCAAATAAAACGTAAAGATTCATGCCAATGATTAAAAGTAAAGATAACAAAAGGGGGGCAAAAGCGAAACTTATGTGTTATTGCTGCAGGTCCATATGTTATTAGTGATAACAGCCATCTATATGTAATTCCCTGAGTAGAGGCACCAGTGTAAGGAGTACAACATAACCATATTAGATAAAACAAGAGAACGCATATTGAGATTCAATGATAGAGAATATGTATTAATTAGAGATGAGCAAATTTTTCAAAAATTCCATTGACCAGCTCGCCAATTTTTTTTACAAAATTCAGTTCGATCCGAAATTATTCACAGCAAATCTCATAAAAAAATAGCTATTTCCTGGCTGCAGAGAGCCTTTATAGTGGTGTAGAACACTGTGCATTGCAGTAATGCCTCATTCACACATCAGTGAATTCTATCAGTGATTGTGAGCCAAAACCAGGATTGGAGACTCCACAGACATAAGGTATAAGGGAAAGATCTGCTCCTGTTGTGTGTTTAGAGAACGCATATGGTTTTGGCTCAAAATCACTGATGGAAATCACTGACCATAACACTGACGTGTGAATGAGGCATAACACGCCTAGGGAGTCTGCTCTGGTAGTGAAATAATATTGTGAGTCAGTATGACATGCAGATGACAGGCTCTTAGAATCACGGCACACTTAACTTATTTGGGCAGTCACGGGGCCAAAACTGACCAAATAAGTCAAGTATGAACTCAGCCTTACTAGTCGATGTTAGCACCAAGGAGAAGCGCACTCCTTTTACACCGTCGGCAACATTCCACATAGGTCTACAGAACCTATTCTATTAAATGCTTAAACAAGTAGTGCCCCCCGACAGTGTGGAGAGGGTGTCAGCAGTAAGTTTGTGTTGACATCACTGATTATTTTGCCCTTCCTCTGATCCGTCAGAACAATAATCAACAAAACAAAGATCCTGTCTGTGGAGCATCCGCCTTCACTCGGTCAGCATTTGGTCAGTAATCCATCAGTATTGCTAATGCCAAAATAAACAGGAGTGGATCCAAAACAGAGATGACACGTGAATTGAATATTTGCATGTCTTCTGCGTTTTGTACCCACTCCTGCTTTTGGCTACCTAATCACAAGCCAATTCTGATGGGAACATACAGGCCTTACAGATGCTACACAGACAGGATCCGTTTTGTGTCTCATTTTTCCTTTTTCTGACAGATCAGAAGAAGGATCAAATAAATGAGGATGTCAGCCAGGCCGAACGGCAAAATAGTGGCCCAGTCATTAAGTGGGGAGGGTGCGAACAGCATGAGAAGTCCACAGAGTGGCTCTATGACATAGTGTTGAGGTGGAAGCAGCATGAGGAGTCCACAAAGTGGCCCAATGGCAGTGTGCAGGTGGAAGCCGCATCAGGAGGAGGCCACAGAGTGCCACAATAACAGTATGGAGGAGGCGGCAGCAACAGTAGGACACAGAGTGGCAAGGTGACATAGTGTGAATGTGGCAGCAGCATCAGAAGACCACAGGTGACATAGTGTGAAAGTGGCAGTAGCATGTGGAGACCACAAAATGGCAAAGTGACATTGTGTGGAGGTGGCAGCAGCATCAGGAGGCCATAGAGTGGCAATGTGGCAGAGTGGGGAGATGGGTGGCAATACCAGTAGCAGCTGAAGATGGTGGGTGAAAGAAGGAGCACCTGGCATCAGATGTGTGGCATCAGGTGGGTGGCAGCATCAGAATAGTAGCTGAGGCAGGTAGCCAGAAGAAACTGGCCTCTTTTGTCAAAGTGTTGGTGTGGCACCATGGATGATCAAGTCTGATACATCAGGTTTTGGTGGGTGGAAATCCTGGCTGATCCACGCCTAGTTCATCTTGACAAAGGTCAGTCTCCACATTTTGGGTGGATAGGCGAGTTTTTTTTGGGGTAGCTATGGTTCTCGCCACACTAAACACCAGCTCTGATGCCACACTACTGGCCGGGCAGGGCAGCTTTTCCAGGGCAAACTCGGCCTGTTGTGGCCACAAATCCAGTTTGGCTGCCCAGAAGTCCAGCAGATCCTCAATAAAGGCTTCCAGGGTGCGCTCCAAGTATGACAACACCTGCTGGTACAGGTTCTGCTCTATGTCTAGCTGCTAGTGAGTAGTTTATAGGCGGGTAAAGAAAGCTACTCATCAGCGACTCTAGACTCAGTCTGCTGCTGATGGAGCTGGTACTGCCTGTCATACCTGTGAGAGGATGGACGATGGGCAGCGGCCAACTGAGTACATAGGATGTCTCTATAGTAGTTCAGTTTGTCCTCCCTCTCAGCGGGTGTAAAAAAGGCCCCCATTTTGTACCGGTAGCGAGGATCCAACAAGATGGAAAGCCAGAAGTCATTCCTCTGACGAATGGTGACAATTCGGCTGTCACTACGCAAGCAAGTGAGCATGCATCGAGTCATTTGTGCAAGTGATGTAGAGGGACTCCCTGCCTCTATCTCCACTGCATACTGCCACGGTGTGTCTGGGTCCTCTGCCTCATCTTCCTCATCGCCCTGTAGCTTCTCTGGCTGCTTCTGCTCCTCCTCTCTGATCACCTGTTTAAAAAAAAACACCCATTTCGCTACACATTGCTTGTGCTCCTTTGTCCTGCTCCTCCTCCTCCAGTTCAGCCCCCACAGGGATCTAGGCGCCACGTCTCCAGTCCCATGACCAGCCAGATTTACCAGCATTTGTTCCAGGACAGGAAGCAGTGAAATGACGTTGTTCATCCCTTATTCCTGGCGACTGACAAATAACGGGGTCTACTCAAAAGGCCTGAGCAAACGGCAGGTGTCACGCATGAGCTGCAACTGGCTGACATAGAAGTTACATAGGGGAGTACTCCTGTCTGCTTGGATCATCAATAAATCATTCATGGCCTTTCTCTGTTCGTATAGTCCGTTTAACATATGGAGGGTGAAATTCCAACAGGTGGAAACATCTCATATCAGCCTATGTTGGGGGATGCCGTTCTGCCGCTGCAGCTTAAAGAGGGTGTACCTTGCAGTGTACGAATAGCTGAAAAGCATGCAAAGTTTCCTGGCCATTTTTAGGATGTCTTGCAAATGGGTGGAAGACTCTAGGAACCACTTTACAACCAGATTGAACACGTGTGCCATGCAGGGCGCATGGCTCAGCCCTCCTTGATACAGCACCGACACCATGTTCTTCCCATTGTCGGTCACTATGGTTCTGATTTTGAGTTGTCACAGAGAAATCCAGGATTTGATTTGTTGATGAAGGACACAGAGCAGTTTCTCCCCTGTTTGACTCTGTTCGCCTAGGCAAACGAGGTTCAGAACAGCGTGACACTGCCGTACCCTGCACATGTGGTATGCTGGAGGGGCACTGTGAATTCTCGCTGTAGTGGAGGCTGAGGCGGACATTGTCGCAGGACCAATGACGTGAGAACGTGGAGGCGGAAGCGGCGTCACCGGGTCAAGTTGCTGGTGTGGCTATGCAGGAACCACATTCACTTAGTGGGCCGTAAAGGACATGTATTGTCCCTGACCGTAGTTACAGCTCCACACATTGGCACTGCCATGCACTTTGGCAGACACCAACAGGCTCAAGGGCTGGCCCACCTTCTGTTCTACATGTTTGTGCAGGTACTGCCTTTTTGGCAAAGAAATTATGGTTTGGGACTCCCCACCTCGGCTTGACACAAGCCATCAGTTCTCTGAAAGGTGCAGAGTCCACCACTTGGAAAGGGAGGTACTGCAGCACCAGCAACTTGGCCAGGTGCACATTCAGCTTCTGCTCCTTTGGATGAGTGCACGCATATTGTTGTCTCTTGGCAATCACTTCGGTGATCGATTGCTGATGGAATGACTGACGAGTAGGAGGATAAACAGGGGCACCAGGACCAGCAGATGATGGGAAGGGCATACAGTTCCCTTCGGCTGGGGTGGTGGAGACTTGACTGCCTGAAATCGGGTGCGTGCCACTGTATGATGCAGCGGTTGCTGTGGCAAGCTGGACCGCCACATCAGAGCCATGGTTCTGCCAGGCCACTTTATGGTGATGCTGCATATGTTGATGCAGGGCCGTGGTGCCACAGCACCCTGGCCACGCTTCACCTTCTGCCCACAGATTCTACAAATAGCAATGTTCACCTCCTCCAGCGGCTTAGCAAAAAACTGCCACACTGCCGAGTAGGAGATTTTTTTACCCCCACTGACTGACTGCTACTGCCGCTGCTTCTGTGAACGCCTGCACCACTACTTTCCGGGCAGGTAGGCTCCTGCGAAGCAGGTGGTCTACCCCAGGCATGTTTGGCTCCCGACCTCCCACTTCTGCCACCCTGCTGACTCCCGGCCACGCTATCAACTTGCTGGCTCTGCCTCACAGGTAAGCTGCCACCCTCTTCTCCCAATGATGATGAAACCCCTAATTCACCAGGCTCCCAAGTGCGAACAGCTACATCATCATCATCGAGCACTGTCTGCATGTCACTGATGTCCTCCTCAACAGTCTCTGGGTCAGGAGCCTGACCGCTCACAACCCCAGCTCCCACGCCACTCTCCTCATCACTACTTGCCCACCTAGCAGAGGAAGCAGTGGATGTCTCCTCCACATCTTGGCTGGCCGGTAGCTGCTAACTGTCCTCTAGTAGCTCATCCTCACTGTATAGTGTAGCTGAGCCCACAGCATATAATACTTTTCGGGCTGAGGGAACAGAAAAGTACAGAGTCAGGATGAGGACAGGTGAGGGCACAGGGCCTGGTCCCAGGCCATGCCAACTATGGGTTGTGTCTGACGAACCCACCGACTCTTGACTGGGAGTGTCTGATGTCACTTGGGACGAAGTGGATGACCGAGTCAACCATTCAATAACCGCTGGGTTTCTGGACAGGACACCACCGCTAGATGAACCCTGGCCTCTCGCTGCGACTCCTGCTGCCACGCCTCCTTACTCTGCTGCGACCTGTGCCTGCGCCAGAAACATTTAGGCCTCTGCCACTCCCCTGTGCAGGGCCGGGCACTGTCTGACATACTATTAGATCAAATAAATAAATAAAAAGGAAATTAAGACACCCCAAAAAAGTCTGTAATTTTCTCACTTCACCACACAACGGCTAATAAGCCTTTTTTTTCAACTAATACATGCAAAAAAGTGCTTTCGAACAAATAACTGCACAGCAGAACGGCAAATAATATATATTTTTTTACCACTAATACACGCCACAAGGGGCTGTAATTCTGTCAATTAACCACACAATGGCTAATAAGCTCTTTTTTTCCCCACTAATACAAGCCAAAAAAATGCTTTAGAACATATAACTTCACCATACAAGGACAAATAAGACATACAAATATTTCCTTGTAATAAACCCTGTTAATGGCTGTATCTAACAGCACTTGAACCCCAATAACATGAACGGTTTGCTGGAATTAAAAAGGTGTATAATTGCAATTTGGATCCGCAGTCAGTGCAGCAAGGTGTAATAGGATTGTTCTTATTACCCGGGCTGTAACCTCCCCTACTGAACCCTATTCTGCTTCAATACTGTAGAATACTTCCTCCCTATCCTTTCCCTGAACTTCTATACAGCAAAATAAAAGTTTTAAAGTCTTTTCTACCACTTGCCCTAGCGCCTGCTGACTTCTCTCCCTGCACTAAGTACACTGGAAAATGGCTGAATCCAAGATGGCTGAGGCTATTTATAGGGCTGTGTCATCACAGGGCTGGCTTCTGATTGGCTGCTTGCATGGCATTGTGGGTGATCCCTCGTTCCCAGAGTTACTTGCTCCATGTCCTAACACGTGCAGCAGTCATTTTAGGAAAAAATGCAATTCGTTACCACGAAGCTTGAGGAAATTTGGATTCGGTGTGCGAATTTATTTTTCCTGAAATTCGGATCGAATTCCACTTTGTCAACTTCGATTTGCTCATCTCTAATTATAAATTTAAAATAAAAAAATGAAAACGTTAATTCCTTATTTGGATTAAATAAACATGTAGTACGTGAAATTAAGAAAAAAAATTATGCAAAAAATGATTTAGAATAAATCTCAATTTCTTGTGAATACATTGCATACAGATAAAAAAAAACTATACTAAAGCCCCCACAAGATTGTCAGTGAAATAAATAAAAACTATAATTGCTTTTTCTATTATCTGTGACAAAAAGACTTGCATGTCCATTACAACCAAACAGTACCAAAAGAATAAAAAATTTTGCCAAATCTGACGTGTCACTTTATTTGATAACTTTACTAACTTTACAAGCCATTCTAAGAAGGTTTTTTGTGAAAAGATCAAAAATTTGCTGCAAATTTGGAAAAATTAGCTATTTTCTAAATTAGAATTGTTTTTTCTTTTAAAACGGACAATGATACCTCATAAAATAATTATTAACATTAACTATATGTCAACATTATGTTGGCATTGTTTTATAAACAAAATTTTATTTTTTTAGGCGGTTAGATGGCTTAGGCCCCTTTCATACGAGTTAGTATTCCGCGTGCAATGCATGATGTGAACTCATTGCGCCCACACGGAATCCGGACTCATTCATTTCAATGGGGCTGTTTACATGTGCACTGGTTTTCACGCATCACTTTTGCGTTGCGTGAAAATCGCAGCATGTTCTATATTCTGCAATTTTCATGCAACGCTGGCCCCATAGAAGTGAATGAAGCTGCGTGTTTTCACGGATGGTTGCTTGGAGATGTTGTTTGTATACATTCAGTTTTTTATCACGCGCATGCAAAACGCATCAAAACGCATTGCACCCACGCGATAAGAACTGAACGCGATCGCAGGCAAAACTGAATTACTTTTGCCTGTAAAATTGGGCATTTTTCACTGAATGCATTCGCAACGCATCCGGACCTAATCCGGACACACTCGTCTGCAAGAGGCCTTTGAATTTTAGAAGCAATTTTCTTGCATTTTCAAGAAAATTTCCCAAACCAACAGTTTTAAGGACAAATTCAGTTATGAAGTCACTTTTAGGGGCTTACATAATAGAAACGTCCCATAAATGCTCTATTTTAGAAACTACACCCCTTAAACTATTCAAAACTGACTTAGCAAATGTTGCTAACTCTTTGTGTTGCACAAGAATTAAAGCAAAATGGAGATGAAATTTAAAAATGTCACTGTTTTGCAGATTTTTATTTTAATCTATTTTTCCTGCAACACAGGAATAGTTAACAACAAAACAAACCTCAATATTTATTACCCTGATTCTGAACCCCCCTTCCTTAACAACAAGGATTAAACCGCTGTGTGGGCACATGGCAGGGCTCAGAAGGGAAAGAGCGCCATATGGTTTTTGGAAGGTAGTTTTTGCTAGAAGGGTTTTTGAGTGCCATGTCACTTTTAAAGAGGTACTCCTACATTGGAACCCCCCAAAAAGACCCCATTTTGGAAACTACACCCTTTAAGGAATTTAATGAGGGGTGTAGTAAGCGCTTCGACACCACAGGTGCTTCATAGAATTTAGAAAGACTTGGTTGTGAAAATGAAACAATTATATTTTTTCAAGAAAATATTGCCTTAACCCCTTTACACAAGGGGATACAGGAGAAAATACATCCCAAAATGTCTTCCACATTTTCTCCTGAATAAAGCAACACCTCATATGTGGTCATAAATTTCTGTATGTGCACACTGCAGGGTTCAGAAAGGAAGGATGGCCATATGACTTTTGTAGGAAAGATTTTTCTGGAATGGTTTTTCATTTAGTGCTTTGACCCTACAGGTGTTTCACAGAATTTAGAAACATTTAGATTTTTTCCAATAAATTGTTACTTTAGCACCTGATTTATGTGGTTATACACTTCTGTTTCGGCACACTCTGGGTTCAGAAAAGAAAGAGCACCATAGGCATTTGATGCCTAGTTTGGTGATTTATGCAGCATTGGCCGGCAATAGCAGAGGTGCTGAGGTTAGATAAAAAAGGAACCGAAGAAGTTACCCCATTACCCTCATAGTATTTACTAAGAGGTGTAGTGAGCATTTTGACTACACAGGTGTTTTGCAGAAATTAATTCATAGCAGATTGTGCAAAGTGAAAATTGCAATTTGTCCACAGATATGCCATCTCAGTAACCAAAATAATGTGCCCAGTGAATGCTAGTGTAAAAAGCATGTTATTATGCTGTACTTCCTGGTTTTAGAAACACCCTTCATGCGGCCCTAATCCTTCGCCTGGACATGGGCTCATGAGTAAGATCACCATGTGCTTTTGAGGCCCAGTGCGGAGAGTTACGCAGCTTGTGCTGACTACTGTAGAGGATCTGGGGTATAATAATAAATGGAACACCAGAGAAGTCACTCCATTTTGGAAACTCCACCCATGAAGGTAATAAAGGGTGGAGTTAGAATTTCGACCTCACAGGTGTTTTGCAGGAATTAATGAACAAGCGGGTTTGCTAGGTTCGGCCGAGCTTCAGGTCAAGGTTCGGGACTAGAGTTGAGCGGACACCTGGATGTTCGGGTTCGGCAGGTTCGGCCGAACTTGAAAAAAAAGTTCGGGTTCGGGACTCGAACTTGACCCCGAACCCATACCCTATTGAAGGCAATGGGAACCCGAACTTTTGGGCACTAAAATGGCTCTAAAATAGTCCTGGAAAGGGCTAGAGGGCTGCAAAAGGCATCAAAATGTGCTTAAGAGCATGACAACTGTTCTTCAAACAAATGTGGATAGGGAAATGACTTAAAATAACATAAAATACAGACAAATTAAAAATAACAATCTGGATCTAGGAGTAGGAGGTTGAGGAGGCGGTGGATGGGTGGATGTGGCGGTGTAGGTTGATGTGGCGGTGTAGCTGGAAGCAGCGGTGAATGAGGAATAGGTAACCAACACTGATTTGTGTTATTTTTTATTTTTAAATTGGGGTATCCCCCAAAATATTGGGACATATAACAAAATAAAACTAAGAATAAGTGCACTTGAGTACAAGAATGGATGGTTGAGGCTGGTATAAAAGTCTATTCTGCACAAGGTAGGGACAAGTCCTGTGGGATCCAAGCCTGGTTCATTTTAATAAACGTAAGCTTGTCCACATTGGCTGCGGCCTGTGATAATGCTCTATGCCATGCTAAACACACGTTCACACTATACACTGGCTGCAGGGCAGGTCAGCACCTCCAAGGCTG
Source organism: Bufo bufo (assembly GCF_905171765.1). Lineage (NCBI taxonomy): Eukaryota > Metazoa > Chordata > Amphibia > Anura > Bufonidae > Bufo > Bufo bufo. The sequence goes on along the minus strand of NC_053390.1, from coordinate 713,822,471 downwards.
ACAAAGCTTTTCCACATTTTGGCCATGCTAACCCTGCCTTCTCAGGTGCTGGTGGTGCCCCAGCTGCGTTGGCGACCTCTTCCTCCTCCTCTGCCTTCGCCTTGTGCTTCCACTGTGCCCCCGCTGTCAGGTGGGAATGCTATCATCAGCGTGCGCTTGTAGTCGCGCATCTTCCGATCAGTAACAGATGTTTTCACAAAATTTTGTTCCCTGTCAGCAATGCAGAGCAGGGGTTCATTCACGACAAAAGGGGGTTCATGTCACCCAGCAATAGAACAGAGGATTTGGAGAGATTTAGGCACTTGTCACCCAGGAACAGCAGGGGTTCATTCACGGCAAATGGGGTTCATGTCACTCAGCAATACAACAGAGGATTTTGAGAGATTTAGGCCCCTGTCACCAAGGCACAGCAGGGGTTCATTCACGGCAAAGGGGGGGTTCATGTCACCCAGCAATACAACAGAGGATTTCGAGAGATTTAGGCCCCTGTCACCCAGCCACAGCAGGGGTTCATTCACGGCAAAAGGGGGTGCTTGTCACCCAGCAATAGAACAGAGGATTTTGAAAGATTTAGGCCCCTGTCACCCAGGCACAGCAGGGATTCATTCACGGCAAAAGGGGGTTCATGTCACCCAGCAATAGAACAGAGGATTTTGAGAGATTTAAGCCCCTGTCACCCAGGCACAGCAGGGGTTCATTCACGGCAAAAGGGGGTTCATGTCACCCAGCAATACAACAGAAGATTTTGAGAGATTTAGGCCCCTGTCACCCAGGCACAGCAGGGGTTTGTATACGCAAAAAATGGTAAAATGTCACCCGACAATTGAAAATAAGAATTTTTTCAATTTAGGGCACTAAAATTGGCACTTTTTTTAAATTAAAATGGCTTTAAAATAGTCCTTGAAAAGGCTAGAGGGATGTAAAAGGCAGTAAAATGTGCTTAAGAGCATGGCAACTGCTCTGCAAACAAATGTGGATAGGGAAATAACTTAAAATGAAATAAAATAACTAAAAATTACAAATTATTAACCTGCAACTCAGAGAAGGAGGTGGATATGGAGTTGGAGGTTGAGGAGGCGGTGAATGTGGTGTTGTGGGTGGAGGCAGCAATGGAGAAGGAACAGGTAGCCAACAATGTTTTTTTTTATTGGGGTAGGTAGCCCCCAAAATATTGGGAAAAATAAAAAAAAATAAAACAAAGAATCATTGCACTTGACTTGAGTACAACACGCTCCATATCAGCAGTTGGGGCCGGTTGTTGCGGCGAGGTGACAAAGCTTTTCCACATGTCGGCCATGCTAACCCTGCCTTCTGAGGTGCTGGCGCTGACACAGCTGCATTGGCGACCTCTTCCTCCTCCCCTGCCTTCGCCTTGTGCTTCCACTTGTCCCCCGGCGTCAGTCGGGAATGGTATCAGTAGCGCGTCTACCAGCGTGCGCCTGTAGTCGCGCATCTTCCAATCACGCTCCAGTGAGGGAATTAAGGACGGCACATTGTCTTTCTAACGGGGATCCAGCAGGGTGGCCACCCAGTAGTTAGCACACGTTAAATAGTGGGCAACTCTGCAGTCGTTGCGCAGGCACTGCAGCATGTAGTCGCTCATGTGTGCCAGGCTCCCCAGAGGTAAGGACAAGCTGTCCTCTGTGGGAGGCGTATCGTCTGCGTCCTCCGTATCCCCCCAGCCATGCACCAGTGATAGGCCCGAGCTGCGTTGGGTGCCACCCCGCTGTGAACATGCTTTATCCCCATCCTCCTCCTCCTCATCCTCCTCCTCCTCCAGTAGTGGGCCCTGACTGGCCAAATTTGTACCTGGCCTCTGCTGTTGCAAAAATCCTCTTTCTGAGCCACTTCTAAAAGACTGGCCTGAAAGTGTTAGAGATGACCCCTCTTCCTCCTCCTCCTCGTCCTGGGCCACATCCTCTTCCATCATTGCCCTAAGTGTTTTCTCAAGGAGACATAGAAGTGGTATTGTAAAGCTGATAACGGCGTCATCGCCACTGGCCATGTTGGTGGAGTACTCGAAACAGCGCAACAGGGCACACAGGTCTCGCATGGAGGCCCAGTCATTGGTGGTGAAGTGGTGCTGTTCCGCAGTGCAACTCACCCGTGCGTGCTGCAGCTGAAACTCCACTATGGCCTGCTGCTGCTCGCACAGTCTCTCCAGCATGTGCAAGGTAGAGTTCCACCTGGTGGGCACGTCGCATATGAGGCGGTGAGCGGGAAGGCCAAAGTTACGCTGTAGAGCAGACAGCCGATCGGCGGCAGGATGAGAATGCCAGAAGCGCGCACTTTATGGAACAGCTCTGACATGTCGGGGTAGTTGTGAATGAATTTCTGCACCACCAAATTCAGCACATGCGCCAGGCAAGGGATGTGCGTCAAATTGGCTAGTCCCAGAGCTGCAACGAGATTTCGACCATTATCGCACACCACCAGGCCGGGCTTGAGGCCCACTGGCAGCAACCACTCGTCGGTCTGTTGTTCTATACCCCGCCACAACTCCTGCGCGGTGTGGGGCCTGTCCCCCAAACACATCAGTTTCAGAATGGCCTGCTGACGTTTATCCCTGGCTGTGCTGAAGTTGGTGGTGAAGGTCTGTCGCTGACCGGATGAGGAGGTGGTAGAAGAGGAGGAGGAAGCCGAGTAGGAAGAGGAGGCAACAGGAGGCAAAGAGAGATGCCCTGTGTTCCTTGGCGGCGGAAGGACGTGTGCCAAACAGCTCTCCGCCTGGGGTCCAGCCACCACTACATTTACCCAGTGTGCAGTTAGGGAGATATAGCGTCCCTGGCCATGCTTACTGGTCCACGTATCTGTGGTTAGGTGGACCTTGCCACAGACGGCGTTGCACAGTGCACACTTGATTTTATCCGATACTTCGGTTGTGCAGGGAGGGCACGGCTCTCCTGGAGAAGTAGTGGCGGCTGGGAACGACGTACTGTGGGACAGCAAGCGACATGAGCTGTTTGAAGCTGTCAGTCTCCACCAGCCTGAAAGACAGCATTTCAAAGGCCAGCAGTTTAGAAATGCTGGCATTCAGGGCCAGGGATAGAGGGTGGCTAGGTGGGAATTTATGCTTTCTCTCAAAGGTTTGTGAGATGGAGAGCTGAACGCTTCCGTGTGACATGGTGGAGATGCTTGGTGACGGAGGTGGTGTTGTTGGTGGCACATCCTCTGTTTGCTGGGCGGCAGGTGCCAACGTTCCTCTAGAGGCGGAGGAAGAGGCCGAGGCAGCAGCAGAAGAGGGAGCAGGAGGGGCCTGAGCCCTTTCTTGGTTTTTAAGGTGCTTACTCCACTGCAGCCCGTGTTTCGCATGTAGATGCCTGGTCATGCAGGTTGTGTTAAGGTTCAGAACGTTAATGCCTCCAGACGGTGGAGGTGCAGTAGACAGTGCATATCTAGATTTTAGTAAGGCTTTTGACACTGTCCCACATAGAAGACTTATCAATAAACTGCAGTCATTGAGCATGGACTCCCATATTGTTGAGTGGATTAGGCAGTGGCTGAGTGACAGACAACAGAGGGTTGTAGTCAATGGAGAACATTCAAAACAAGGTCATGTTACCAGTGGGGTTCCACAGGGATCTGTACTGGGACCGATTTTGTTTAATATCTTCATAAGTGATATTGCAAAAGGCCTCGATGGTAAGGTTTGTCTTTTTGCTGATGACACAAAGATATGTAACAGGGTTGATGTTCCTGGAGGGAAACGCCAAATGGAAAAGGATTTAGGAAAACTAGAAGAATGGTGAGAACTCTGGAAGCTGAAATTTAATGTGGATAAGTGCAAGATAATGCACCTGGGGCGTAAAAACCCAAGGGCAGAATATAGAATATTTGACACAGTCCTGACCTCAGTATCTGAGGAAAGGGATTTAGGAGTAATTATTTCAGAAGACTTAAAGGTGGGAAGACAATGTAATAGAGCAGCACGAAATGCCAGCAGAATGCTTGGATGTATAGGGAGAGGTATAAGCAGTAGAAAGAGTGAAGTGCTTATGCCGCTGTACAGAACACTGGTGAGACCTCACTTGGAGTATTGTGCGCAGTACTGGAGGCCATATCTCCAGAAGGATATAGATACTCTAGAGAGAGTTCAGAGAAGAGCTACTAAACTAGTACATGGATTGCAGGATAAAACTTACCAGGAAAGGTTAAAGGACCTTAATATGTATAGCTTGGAAGAAAGAAGAGACAGAGGGGATATGATAGAAACTTTTAAATACATAAAGGGAATCAACTCGGTAAAGGAGGAGAGCATATTTAAAAGAAGAAAAACTACCACAAGAGGACACAGTTTTAAATTAGAGGGGCAAAGGTTTAAAAGTAATATAAGGAAGTATTACTTTACTGAGAGAGTAGTGGATGCATGGAATAGCCTTCCTGCAGAAGTGGTAGCTGCAAATACAGTGAAGGGGTTTAAGCATGCATGGGATAGGCATAAGGCCATCCTTCATATAAGATAAGGGCCGGGGGCTATCCATAGTATTCAGTATATTGGGCAGACTAGATGGGCCAAATAGATCTTATCTGCCGACACATTCTATGTTTCTATGTTTCTATGTTTCAGGCTCTGATGGCACAGCGTGCAAACCACTCGGGTCTTGTAGTCAGAACATTGTGTGAAGGAGTGCCATGCCAGGGAACTCCTTGAAGCTGCCTTTGATGTGCTCGTCCCTGGTAATTGTGGCCAGTAGCAGGCGAACTGTTTTGGCGACGGCTGCTCTGCTTTTGCACCCTGCTCCCGCTTTTGCTACACTGTTGGCTTGGTCTCACCACTGCCTCTTCCTCCGAAGTCTGAAAGTCAGTGGCACGACCTTCATTCCATGTGGGGTCTAGGACCTCATCGTCCCCTGCATCGTCTTCCACCCAGTCTTCCTCCCTGACCTCCTTTTCGGTCTGCACACTGCAGAAAGATGCAGCAGTTGGCACCTGTGTTTTGTCATCATCAGAGACGTGCTGAGGTGGTATTCCCATGTCCTCATCAGGAAACATAAGTGGTTGTGCGTTAGTGCATTCTATGTCTTCCACACCTGGGGAAGGGCTAGGTGGATGCCCTTGGGAAACCCTGCCAGCAGAGTCTTCAAACAGCTTAAGAGACTGCTGCATGACTTGAGGCTCAGACAGGTTCCCCGATATGCACGGGGGTGATGTGACAGACTGATTGCATGGGTTTGAGGCGCCACCCTTGCGCTTTCTTCAGAAGACTGGGTGGGAGATAATGTGAACGACAGCCGGAACCACTGTCGGTCATCCAATTGACTAGCGCCTGTACTTGCTCAGGCCTTACCATCCTTAGAACGGCATTAGGCCCAACCGAATATCGCTTTAGATTCTGGCGGCTACCGGGACCTGAGATAATAGGTTCAGTAGGACATGTAGCTGTGGCAGAACGGCCACGTCCTCTCCCTGCACCAGAGGCTTCACAAACACCACCACCACGACCATGACCGCGTCTCTTATTAGATGTTTGCCTCATAGTTGGCGTTCACAAAGCAAAGTAAAAAGTGGTAAAGCATGTTGAAAATAATTAACCGCCAATATAAACCCTGATGTAGGGTATTGCACTCTATATTTTTTTTTTTAACTCTATATGACAGCGGTATTTGTGGCCTAAATGTGACAGTCACTTATGCACGTGTAATCCCAGATGTGCAATATATTAGAGGCTTTTTTTACCCCAGTAACCAAAAAGCTGTATTTCTGGCCAAAATGTGACACTCACTTATGCACGTCTAATCCCAGATGTGCAGTATATTAGAGGCTTTTTTCACCCCAGTATGTTAAAGCCGTATTTATAGCCGAAAATGTGACAGTCACTTATACACCTGTAATCCCAGATGTGCAATATATTAGAGGCTTTTTTCACCCCAGTAACCAAAAAGCTGTATTTATGGCCTAAATATGACAGTCACTTATGCTTGTCTAATCTTAGATGTGCAGTATATTAGAGGATCTTTTCACCCTAACCAAAAAGCTGTATTTCTGTCCTAAATGTGACAGTCACTTATGCACGTGTAATCCCAGATGTGCAGTATATTAGAGGGTTTTTTCACCCTAACCAAAAAGCTGTATTTCTGTCCTAAATGTGACAGTCACTTATGCTTGTCTAATCCCAGATGTGCAGTATATCAGAGGCTTTTTTCACCCCAGTATGCCAAAGCTGTATTTCTGGGCTTGCAGATAGCCTGTGCTGGTGCACTATTGTTGCATAAAATGGCTGCCGATCATGTATTGATATTGACTAACTGAAGAAAAAAAAGTTCATTTTCAGCAGTAGTTGGCTCAGGGCAGGCTTAAAAATAATTGTGCACTGCACCCACAAAACACTTTTTCTGTAGATCGCTGAGTACATAAACCAGTTCTTGATAAGATTTCTCCCTGATCTCTCCCTCACAGCAGCTGCAGCCTCTCCCTACACTAATCTGAGCAGAGTGACGGGCGGCGCTACGTGACTAATGTACAAAAGTATATCTCTATGCACCAGGTGTATATATGCAGAGATAGGTCACACCTCCAATAATAGTATTTACCACATGTGGACTGAGTATATCTAAAATATAACTTTTACTCTAATATCACTAAAAACATTGATGATTGTAGTGGGACACGGACGTATTACATACACACATATATACACATATTACCACCATCCCGAATTGTCTGTAAGATGCAAGATAATGGGTGGATCTTACCCCGTCTTGTAGACATGTGACTCACTCGGTGGTGGATGGCGTAGTACTCCTGTGTGGTGTGGGCACTGGTGGCCAAGGTGCTTCAGATGATATAGTAGTCTGGCCAAATTGCTTCAGGTGATATGGCAATCTATGTTCTCCTATAATGCCCTGGTCTAGAGCCCTCCCTATATGGATGGTTAGGGGCTATTCTCATAGACCTGCCTCAGCGACACGGAGTACCCGCCCCGACAGGGGCGACCCCATATGGAACCTGTCCCTGAATGGGGCCTATTCCCTGTAATTTCCCTCAGTATGTTGCCCTACATGCCATGTTTCGTTCCATTAAGGATGAAACTCATCAGGGGCTTGCTGAAGTCAGAGGGTTTCTAGAAAATAAAGTATATGTACAAAAATCACAGTCACTAAAAATGCTTCAATTTCCTATGTATCCATATAGCATTCCTAGGTATATGTTTATAACTTACTGCTTCAGCAGAGAGTTTCTTTCTTTGTAGATACAAAGCGGTGTGGACGGTCAGTGGTACACGTCCTCCGAGGTATAGGGAAGTGTCCCCAGTAGTACCCTCGCCTCGCCTCACCACAAGATGCCAGTAGTGCGGGGACACAGCATACACTGCTGTGTCTCCTTTTAAACTCAGCGCCTCCAGCTATTTCCGCCCTATTGTTCCGCCCTCTCCCGGTGGAACGCATGTGGAACGCACGCCGTCAACATGCGCTCCACTCCACCGGAAGCTGCGTCACACAGTCACACAGGCTGCCGGAAGTTGTGTCAGAGCGTCCTCCGTCACCAGGTAACCGGACGACGCGCAGGCACTTCACACTGAGATACGTCTCGGATGCCGGACGATAGCTTCACAAAATATAATAATTTAAATATGGATTTTTTGGCAGATTCTCCACCGCACCGATATCAACACGTAATTGGTTATGCAGATAGTGCCAGGTGGAAAAGATATATGGGACAGTAAAAGCACCTACAATCTTGTGCCACTGATATGACATCTGTCCACTCATTATTATATCTTACGGTATGTAAGGTACACCGCACCCACAACACATGATAGGTACTGGTGCCCCCACACACTCCACATCGGAGTACACCCCACAGCTCAACCATGATAGTACAGGCACTAATGTGCCCACGCTCCACGCCGGAGTGCAATAGAACAGCCGCCATAGATTAATGGACACAAAAAGGAGTTGTGAATCTATTGGCATCCCAGTTACACTCTGGGTGCCATAGTACCCTCATCATCAAATAAAACATGTATAGCTCTGTTGCTCGTTCAAGCCATTGGGATGTACCGTCCTGAGGTAGAATATCCATCTTGCCTCACATTGAAGGATTCGTTTATCCCAATCGCCACCCCTTAAAGGTCGCTTCACTTTTTCTATGCCCATAAAAGAAAGGCACCTTGGATCCCCATCATGCTCAGAACGTACATGACGCGAGACTGTAGTGTCTCGACAGTTGTGAATGTCATTTATATGTTCGCCAATTCTCCTTCTCAGCTCCCTTTTTGTTTTACCAACATATTCCTTCATGCATGTGCACGTGATTTTATAAACAACCCCTATGGTTTTACAGTTTATCAGATCCCTGACAACATAGGTTTTCCCTGTATTACTACTCTTAAAGGTTTTTCCACACTGCATAAATTTACAGGCTATGCACCCTCCACATCGGTAATTACCATGAACCCCCCTGTCCAGCCACGTTTTTTGTGCTGGCTCGGGAGAGAAATGACTATTCACCGTCCAATCACGTACACTCTTCCCCCTTCTGTATGTGATATTGGGGTATTCTTTTATAGTGGTACATAGGTCAGGGTCCATTCTGAGTACGTGCCAGTGTTTGGTGATGATTTCTCTTACACCTGCAGAGGCTTCATTAAAAGTGCTGATTAAACGTGTCTCATGTGTCTCTGTTACAGACACATTGTCGGTACTTTTTTCCTTTGGGATAAGAAGGGAACTGCGAGTGCGGGCTTTTGCGGCCTTATAGGCCGGTGTTAGTGTGCCACTAGGGTAACCCCGGTCCATAAAGCGTTTTTTTAGATCTGCTGCCTGTTTTTGAAATTCCACCTCCTTGGAGCAATTTCTCCTTACTCGTAAGTACTGGCCCCGAGGAATTCCCCTCCTGAGGGGGAAAGGATGACAGCTATCCCACCTCAGGAGGGAATTCGTCGAGGTCGGCTTTCGGAATATTGTAGTCTCAAGACAGCCGTCTTGATTTTTAATGATGAGGATGTCTAAAAAAGGTAGCTGTTTCAAATCACACTCCGACGTGAAGCGCAGTCCCATCTGGTTCTTATTTAGGCCTGATGCCCATCCAGTGAATGACTTAGGACAGCCTTTCCAGACTACCAGCACGTCATCAATGTAACGTGCCCACATCTGGACATTCTGGACCTCACAGATGGACTCATCGCGGAAGACAGTGGTATCCTCCCACCAGCCCAGGAGCAGATTTGCATACGACGGGGCACAAGAACACCCCATCGCAGTGCCCCTGAGCTGGTGGTAGAATCTACCATTGAACAGAAAATAATTTTTGCATAACACAAACTCCAGGAGCTGGAGGATCAAATTATTGTGTGCCCCAAATTGGCATCCACGTGTGCCCAAAAAATGTGCTACAGCATGTAGGCCCCATTCATGTGGGATAGATGAATATAGGGCCTCCACATCAATGCTCCCCAATATGCACCCCTCCTCTAGATGTATCCCCTCCAGTTGTTTTAGGAGATCTCCTGTGTCCCTAACGTATGAGGGGAGTGACTGCACAAAGGGTGATAGTATTTTATCTATTGCACCTTGGGCAAGCAATAAAAAGTTGCTATCTGTGGGTGCTGAGGAAGAAGAAAATCATATTCGGTCTGGCTAATTAATTTGTTATTTTTTGCTGTGTCCAGTATACTTTTGAGTTCCTGCCTATATTTAGTAGTGGGATCCCCCTTTAAGATCTCATAGCAGTCACGTGAGGCCAGCAGTTTTTCACACATTAGTTTATAATTGTCTGTGTTCATAATAACAGTATTTCCTCCCTTATCCGAGGGCTTTATAATTATGTTCTTATTTTTTGATAGACTCTCAAGTGCCTGTGATTCCTCCTGTGTGCAATTTTGGGGGGCCGGATGTAGGTGTGTTGATTCCAGATCGTTACTCACTAGATTTAAAAATACATCGATGCAATTTGTATCAGTTGTTGGTGCCATTCTAGTGCTCTTATTTTTTAAAGGAGTAAAAGGTCCTTCCCCAGATAATGTAGCTGAGGGGGCCGCTAGACTCTGAAGGAGTCTTACATCTGCCACCATGCTTGAAGGGACCCCTAGCTCCAGACCTTGTTTTCTCTCCATGTTACGGTAATGCTTATACCACCTTAATTTTCTAATGAACAAATTGATGTCAACTATTGTCCTGAAGAGGTTGAACCTAGGTGTAGGTACAAATGAGAGTCCCTTTTCTAGAATACTGTTTTCAGATTTTGTTAGGCAGTGGGAGGACAGGTTAATTATTTTTGGGCCTGTGTTGCAGTCAGTTGTTGCTGAGGGCGATTCCTTAGGGGGTAGGACAGATTTTGGTCTAAAAAACCTTGTGTACCTTTATTATAGGGGTTACCTCTATAATTTTTCTTCCCACGCCCCTTCCCTCTGGCCACGTTTCTTCTATTCCCTGGTTGTTCTCTATCGGACTCAGATTGGTCCGTTTCTGTCGAAGATAAATCGGTATCCCTTTCTGTTCTCCCTTTCTCACTCAAAAGTATATAGGCTTTATTTTCTTTAAAATCTGATAAATCTCGTGTGAACTGTTTATGCTTTCTTTCTTTTAAATGATATTGAAATTTCTCCAAAGCTACCTGGAGCTACGTGACTCCAGCTTAAATAGAGGCTGGGTCACATGATGCAGTTGGCCAATCACAGCCATGCCAATAGTAGGCATGGCTATGATGGCCTTTTGGGGCAAGTAGCATGACGCTTGTTGATTGGCTACTGGGCAGCCTTTCAAAAAGCGCCATAAAAATCGCTGAACACCGAACCCGAACTTTTACGTAAATGTTCAGGTTCGTGTGCCGAAAACCCTAAAGTTCGGGTTCGCTAAACTCTATTCGGGACCCAAACTTGACCCCGAACCCCATTGAAGTCAAAGGGGACCAGAACTTCACTTTATTATTTTCTGTTATAACATGGTTATATCAGAAAATAATAGCATTAAAAAAAATATGGCCATTTAGGGGTTAAGCACGGTGACACTTTGACAGGTCCTGTTCAGTGAAGATAGAAGAAGCTGCTGCTGCAGCGCGATTAAATGGATGAGGTGAGTTTTTTTTTTTGTCTTATGAATGCTATTATTTTCCGATATAACCATGTTATAATGCAAAATAATAAAATCACCCGAACACCGAACCCAGACTATTTGGGATAAATATTACATTTGGATTTATTTTTTTTTTAGATTTTTGGGAAGTAGGATAAAGAAAAGGCAGCAATTCTGCTGTAGCTATTTGGGTTTTGTTATTGCAATGTACACCATGCAAGAAAAATGACATGCTAGCTTTATTTTGCTGGTTAAAGAGGACCTTTCATCAGCATCAAGTATGTAAACTGAATATACATACATGGAGAGCGGCGCCCAGGGATCCCCCTGCACTTACTATTATCCCCGGGCGCCGCTCCGTTCTCCGGTTACAGGCTCCGGTAAAGTCATAGTTAGGCTCCACCCATTTGAGCCTGCCGCGGTCTCCTTCTCCTCTGCCGTAGCGCTGGCCAATCGCAGCGCTCAGCTCTTAGCCATGCTATGAGCTGAGCGCTGCGATTGGCCAGCGCTACAACATAGGAGAAAGAGACGCCGGCAGGCTCAAATGGGTGGAGCCTAACTATGACTTTACCGAAGCCTGTAACCGGAGAACCGAGCGGCGCCCGGGGATAATAGTAAGTGCAGGGGGATCCCTGGGCGCCACTCTCCATGTATGTATATTCAGTTTACATACTTGATGCTGATGAAAGGTCCTCTTTAATGCAATTACAGAGATACCAATTTATTTTATTTTCTTACTTTGTACCATTTTTACATAAAGCATTTTTTTTGTTGTAAATTCTTTATTTAAGAAGATACACAAAGCATTTTTGAAAATAAAAATCATGCTTTTGGATCGCCATTTTCTGAGAGATATTTTTTTTTCTGTCTATTTTCTTATGTGAGGGCTTGTTTTTGGTGGGATGATGTATCTTATTCTTCTATATAATTATGGAGTACAAGATGTTTTTGAGTATAAGGTTTTTTGATCATTTGACAATTAGATTTTTAGGGGGAGAGGTGACTATAAAATGGCCACAATCCAGAGTGGATCATATAAGTAAAAAAAAGTATACAAGACAGATATGACTCCTCTTCTACATGCAGAAACCTGACTGTATCCTTAGTGTTGACACAACCCCTTTAATATAAGAAATGCTTTGCAACACTAAGAATTTAACCAGTTGGTAATTGCAGGACCAGGTACAATATATACAGTATATTCAATCTTAGGGATTTTTCATGTGAGCAAGGTTTCTGTCCAGGTGTGATGAGTTTTGTGAAAGCATAGTATCTTTTTCAAGCATCATCTTTGTGTTCAGGAAAAATCGCAGCATGTTCTATATTGTGCATTTTTCTGGCCCCATAGAAGTGAATGGGTCTTACTTTCACTGATGGTGGCTAGGAGATGTAGATTCTTATTCTTCAGTTTTTCTTCACGTGTGTGGAAACACATGCAATCCGGATTCAATCAGGATAGAAAACGCCCACACTGAGAGCAATCGAAGAAACAACTCATTCAATTTACATGAAAAAACACAATTTTTTCCTGAACAGATCCTGACACAATCTGTATAGCTTGTGTGAAGAGGACTTAGAGGATGGATCTTTCTAAAAAAAAAAAATGGAACAAGATAGAATTTGTACATTATGAGGTCATTTATAAATGTGTAAAATTATATTAGGCTAGGAAGCGGTCTTACATTTAGAACTGGCAAAGGATCTGCCAAAGTTATTTAGAGGCCTGCGCCTCTTCATAACTCCGGTAGATCCACCGCCAGCTTAGGGGTTTATTAAGACCAGCATCTTAAACACTGGTCTTAATAAGTGTGCCCCTATGTTCTTCCCCATTGTGATTTTGTAGCATTTAAAACACCAACAACAACTCATACTATTGCCAGTGCTGGCTACTTTCTGACTGATCTATGTTCGTATTTCTTCAGGTAAATATTTTTGCAAAGGCTGTTTTTGTAGGTCTAGAGTTTATTTGTAACCTGGAACCCGCATTAATGTTTTTTTTACTGGTTAAGCCATTTTTGTTGATTTCTTAATGGCTGAGGTACAACTTAATTTTTGACCTTAAGAATAATTTTTGTCCACTGTGAAATCAACCACAATTTAATGCCATCATTTAGCATCACATTCATATGGGCTCATTTATAATACAGCACAACACATCATTTCATTTAGAATACTGTGGCAGCTCATTTCCAAACTAATTAAGTATCAACATGGGATAGCAGATATTATGAGGCGATAATGTTCCTGGCAGAACATACTGCCTAATTATATTATTCAAGCATTACCTAAAATCAACTATCTAATCCATTTTATAACTGCTTGTACAGGACAATACAAATTAGAGATGTCCAATACAAATGAGAAAAATCACAATCCAAATATTTCAGATTTAATTATTTCAATATGTCCAAACAAATAGTTTTGCACATTTAGCAAAAATATATTACTTTCAAATCAAGATAATTGATATTATGAATAAAATTACTTTATGCTTGCAAACGTAATTTATTATAAAAAAAAAAAAAGAAAACAACATCCAAAATAAAGTATGAAAATGATGTGCAAAATTTTCTGGATGCTATTCGCATACTCAGTCTAAAAGACTCACAACGATGTCTTTCGAAATTTACTTTTAAGTGAGCAAGTAGCTGAAGCCAACAAACTGGTATTGCAAACCACAGTCACGACTGATCTCTTAAAATTATATAGTAATATAATCCTGGGTACAGTTTTTAAATGGCACAAAGGAGTCCATAAACTACACTACATGGGTCACATTATACCTTCACTTTTTAGCTCTATATATCGTAATTAGGGAGGAGCGAATCAACTTCGGATGAAACATCCGAAGTCGATTTGCATAATACTTCGCTTGAATACTGTACGGAGCGAGCTGTCGATTCATTTCAACAGGACAGATCGATCCTATACACTTGTATAGAAGCGATCCGTACCATTGAAATGATTGGGAAGGCTTGGGTGTAATTACACCTGCACACCACTGCAGATGCAATGGTGAGCAGATAAACAATGAAGAGGAGGCAGCGCTGGGCGGGTGTCGGACCCTGAGCTGATCTGGTATTGATGACCTATCCTGAGGATAGAGGAAAAAAAAGAAACAATGCAGCAGCACCCTGCAAATCAGATAAAGTACAACAATGCCATAGTCACAAAAATAATGATTACAAAAATGATGGTGCTAATGCTACACTTATATATAAAGTGAGATGCTTGGCCATTGCATTTTGTACAAAACCATCTGAGCCCATCTGCCGAACGTCAAGGCGATCTCTATTAGACGGGTCCTAACACTAACTACTACCTGTTATGTGCCATAATGACCGCCATAAAATTCAGGGAGTGTTGACTCCACATGCATGTTGGATCCACTCAGCCTTTTTCCATTTTCTGTGCCATAGTGGCCTCCATTACAAGAGATGCAGGTACCAACATGCATGCTGAGCCCACTCTATACCTTTCCTGGTGCTAGACAGCTTCCAATGAATGTAGTGAGAGCAGGCTACAGCTTTATACTGAAAGTAATTAAAATCAGCCTATGGGGCAGACAGGCTAATCAGGAGTGCACGACTCGCTGGAGTGCCACATCTCCAGCATAGTAAATCTGCAAAAAAAAAGGGGGTTAGTCAGCACCTCCCAGTGCGCCGATGCACGCTGCCATGGCAAAAACCTAGAGGAAAAACAGAAACTAACCCCCTTTTTTTTTGCAGATTTACTATGCTGGAGATGTGGCACTCCAGCGAGTCGTGCACTCCTGATTAGCCTGTCTGCCCCATAGGCTGATTTTAATTACTTTCAGTATAAAGCTGTAGCTTGCTCTCACTACATTCATTGGAAGCTGTCTAGCACCAGGAAAGGTATAGAGTGGGCTCAGCATGCATGTTGGTACCTGCATCCCTTGTAATGGAAAAAGGCCGAGTGGATCCAACATGCATGTGGAGTCAACACTCCCTGAATTTTATGGCGGTCATTATGGCGCATAACAGGTAGTATTTAGTGTTAGGACCCGTCTAATAGAGATCGCCTTGATGTTCGGCAGATGGGCTCAGATGGTTTTGTACAAAATGCATTGGCCAAGCATCTCACTTTATATATAAGTGTAGCATTAGCAAGACCTAAAAGATACACTAAAGGCCCCTTTCACACGGGTGAGTTTTCCACGCGGGTGCAATGCATGAGGTGAACGCATTGCACCCGCACTGAATCCGGACCCATTCACTCCAATGTGGTTGTGCACATGAGCGGTGATTTTCATACATCACTTGTGCGTTGTGTAAAAATCGCAGCATGCTCTATATTGTGCATTTTTCACGCAACGCAGGCCCCATAGAAGTGAATAGGGCTGCGTGAAAATCGCAAGCATCCGCAAGCAAGTGCAGATGCGGTGCGATTTTCACGCATGGTTCTAGGTGACGATCGGGCTGGGGACCCGATCATTATTATTTTCCCTTATAACATGGTTAAAATAGGGATGGAGGGGTTAAAAAAATAAATTAATAAAATTAAACTCACCTCATCCACTTGTTCGCGCAGCCCGACTTGTCTTCATTCTTATTCTTTGATGACCTGGGAGGAAAAGGACCTTTGGTGACGTCACTGCGCTAATCACTAGTGTTGATCACGAATATTCGAATTTCAAATTTTTATCGCGAATATAGGTACTTCGAAAATTCGCGAATATAGTGATATATATTCGGAATTTCGAATAGTCGATTTTTTTATTATTATTTTTTTATTATTTTTTTATATTCGATTTTTTATTTTTTAATCAGTACACATGATCCCTCCCTGCTTCTAGCTTGTGGGCCAATAAGAAGGCTGCAATATACTTGACTTTAGGAGTAGTGTTGTTTGCGAATTTTGCTCTATATTTTTTTTTTTCGAATATTCGCTAAATTGCTATATATTCTTGTTTTAGCAATATAGAGAATATTCGAAAAAAATAATATAGAGCAATTTAGCTAATATAGTGCTATAATCTTTTAATAGTTATAAAAAAAATTTCCAATCTGAACTTCAGATGAGAAAAAAATTACAACTATTAGACAAAGAAGAATATAGCACTATATTAGCTAAATTGCTCTATATTCGTTTTTTTCAAATATTCGCTATATTGCTATATATTCTTGTTTTAGAATATTCCGAATATTCAAAAAAACAAAGTTATAGCATTATAACGAATATTCGAAAAAAAAATACAAATATAGAGCAATTTAGCTAATATAGTGCTATAATATTCTTTGTCTAAAAGTTGAAAAATTCGCAATAAAAATGCGAAAATTCTAATACGAAAATTTGCATATTACACGATCATTACCTTGCCGATTTTTTGAGTAAAAAAAATCGTAGAATATAACGAATATTCGAATTTGCGAATATTCTACGAATATTCTACGAAATATTCGCGAAATATTGCGAATTCGAATATGACCCCTGCCGCTCATCACTACTAATCACATGGTCTATCACCATGGTGATGCATGTGATGAACGCAGGTGATGTCACCAAAGGTTTTTTTCCTCCCAGGTCATCAAAAATGAAGAAAGAAGACAAGCCGGGCTGCGCAAACAAGTGGATGAGGTGAGTTTAATTTTAAAAAAATTTTTTAACCCCTCCATCCCTATTTTACTAAGTGAAGGGAATCCATGCTTCTTCATGTATGTAGAAACTTATTCTGTTTTAGCAAAGTTTCTGTTCTCTGTAAAATGAAACTTATCTCTTTGGCACTACGCCCAGATATTTCCCCCAAATATGGAAGTTCCGCTTTTTGCTCTGTTTGCCTGTAGGATAGAATGTGTTGATCTATGATAGGTTGAATAAATAACTTACTTTGATATGCTAATATAGGGGTGTAAACCCCTCTATATAATCTGTGTGTACTAATAATAAACTTCAGAGCGTTCATTCAGTACATCATTGTTGTGTCTGTTATTTCCTACTGAGTGAAGCGCTCTCCTGACGTCAGTACAGGACTCAAACCAAGCCGATACTAGAAGTTCGGTACCAGGGGTACCAAGTGGGACAGAGATTTCCTTACAGTTTGGGGGCTCGTGTCTGTGATCAAGAAGGTCATCCTTGGGTCCGGTAAGAACGACATCTGTTATTGTCCTCTGGCCGATCCGAGGACCACGCCTCGATCTAGTAAGTAGAACCCAAAACTTCTAGTATAACTACTGTATCAGGGATACAGGGAACAGACTCCGGGAGTCTGGGGAGAAGTGACCAGGGGACTCCAGGAGTCCACCGTGGGGATCACTCAAAGTAAATAAAAGTGCACTAGAAAATATTGTCTCAGGGAGACAAGGACGGAGCTTGGTTTGACCCTTTTAAAACTGTTTAGAGTGTAAGAATATTAGAGTTGAGATAAGGATACTGATGTCCGGGTGGTAAATGTAAGGACTGAAGTTGACCAATCAAATAGAGTGATAAGAGATTTGTGTTATTGTGTTACGGAGGTCCGCAAAACGCCCCACCCCTTTGGCTAGGAGCAATCCGTTGACCCAGAGTAAGGTGAACGCAAGTGGTGGACCGAAGTAATAAAATTATAAATTGGACAAAAAGCTTTCTGATATTTTGTGATCAGACCTGAGTCCATCTAGTTGGCAGGAATTGTCGGAGCCTTCACGGTTCAGTACAGCCAGTCCTAGAGAATTCACATCATTAAAATATCAGACGGCATGGGGAAACAAGGGTCTAAGACAGAATACCCCAAACCTGAGATAGGAGAAACATGTAAGGTTTATGTTGCCCGGTGTAGTTCCACAAATTACTTCCTAGTTAACCCATGGGTAGACAATTTGGCAGGATGTGATATTAATGGAGAATTGAAAGTTAAAATGTGAAAAAGAATGTTACAGAAAAAGTGTGGCCCCGGACAGCAGGTCGCCTGGCTGGCAACAGGGATGAAAATCTGTAAGAATCTGTGAAGTTAGAGCTTATAGAATGTGGACATCTGAACTCATGTGATGGTTCTAATGAGTGAGAAAACAGAGCAGTGTCAGGAAGTTAATTGATGGCACTAGCAAGAAAGAAAGTGCCCCAGTGTCTGCAATCAGAAAGGCGCTTGTGTTAAATGTTCAGAAATGAACTGGTTAAGTTTTGTTATCATAATGATATGTGTGTGTTTAAATAGGGAAGATCCATAGCCCTAACATTAGAGATTAGAGCAGTAAAAGATGATCAGTTAATGGATAAGTATTGTACCTAGTGTGAGCCACAGAACACAAAGGTGTTAGAAAGATATCTCTGTTGAAGTACTTTCCAGAGTGTGAGAAGACACAGTATTGTCTGGTGCAGTATCTGTAAAAGTTTGAGGAATATTTAAGACGGTTGAACGTTCTGTGGTGGAATGATTCACTTTCCCCTGCCTTACCAGAGAAACATTCCTAAGATAAGAGAAGCAGGCAAAGAAAAAAGGGGGGAGGGAATCATGCAGAATAAGTGATGTTATATGTGTAATAACATTAAACAAGACGACAAATTGTTTAATGATTTTCTTTCTTCTTTCCCAAGCAGTGTAATGTGGGAATCCAGCTTTTAACAAAAATTATTATACAGTATATGTGCAACACTAACTAAGATGATTTGGGTTTAACAAAATTACTGTATGATTATAACATGTATACTGTCTTGTTCTAAGATTTGATTAATCAGAGTGAAGACCAGAAGACATTGGAAAACACAGCACAACAGCGACATAGACCATCAGCAATTCTGGGTGTGGTGTGGCTATCTGTTTCCAGGAAAGCTGTGTTTGTCTGTGCTGCAAGTTTTGGTATGAAACAAAGAAAACTATGTGGCTGGGTTGGAAGACAATTGATTCAGTGGGATGTGAATGGGTGTGGCTTTGAGTTGTAGTTAAGTCGAATATGTGTGAAGACTGATGGATGTTTTTAGCAGAGCTGTGTATGCAATTCTTATTTTTATGTATAAGGGCGTGGTTATGAGCTGTTTGTGAAAAGGAGTACATGAAAATGTGAATGTGTATGGAGTACGATATTTGTTTTCATAGAATATGCGCATTGAGAATTATATTTTATTTTTCTTGGAAGATTTTTGGTTTTTATTGGTGCCAATAGTGTTGATTAATGGGGCATTCTCATCACAATGATCACAGTTTAATATGTTAATAGGGTGCCAATGATCATTTTTGTAAATATATTGTATAAGCAAATTCCCACCCATTCTTTCTCTCCTACCTCACTGTTGTCTATGGTCTCCCATAGTTACGGCCACAGCTGCCCGACGATACCATGGGCTGCGCCTGCGCAGATGAACCATTTCCATTCAGTGGCCGGCCTCTCAATTCATTCATGAACGAGCACGTCCTAGTACAGAGCCGCGCATGCTCTGTTTGCAGGGCAGACTTCAGAGACTCTGTAAGGACCTAAGACACGTGGGTCGGCAGCCGGAGGCGCTCTGTTATCACAGGCACCGGCCGAATGTTTACACAGTAGGAAGGTCTGCAGCACTGAGAGGGGAGAGCGTCTGACGGTGCTGGAGAAGTGGATGTAACTACTGGGGTGGGGCTGAGAATTGTATGCAGCGGGGGATTCTGTGTGGGACTGTATGCTGGGGGGAGGGGGCTGTGTGAGATTATGTACTGGGGGAGGGGCTGTGTGAGATTATATACTGGGGAGGGGGCTGTGTGAGATTATATACTGGGGGGGGGCAGCTGTGTGAGATTATATACTGGGGGGGCAGCTGTGTATGATTATATACTGGGGGGCAGCTGTGTGAGATTATGTATTGGGGGCAGCTGTGTGAGATTATATACTGGGGGGGGTTGCTGTGTGAGATTATATACTGGGGGGCTGCTGTGTGAGATTATATACTTGGGGGGGGTTGCTGTGTAAGATTATATACTGGGGGGCTGCTGTGTGAGATTATATACTGGGGGGCGCTGCTGTGTGAGATTATATACTGGGGGGCGCTGTGTGAGATTATATACTTGGGGGGGCGCTGTGTGAGATTATATACTGGGGGCGCTGTGTGAGATTATATATTTGGGGGGGCTGCTGTGTGAGATTATATACTTGGGGGGGCTGTTGTGTGAGATTATATACTTGGGGGGGCTGCTGTGTGAGATTATATACTGGGGGGGCTGCTGTGTGAGATTATATACTGGGGGGCTGCTGTGTGAGATTATATACTGGGGGGGCTGCTGTGTGAGATTATATACTGGGGGGGCTGCTGTGTGAGATTATATACTGGGGGGGCTGCTGTGTGAGATTGTATGCTGGGGGGCTGCTGTGTATGCACCCTTACCCATAGCAAACTAACTACACAGATTGGATGCACAGAAATCCAGAATTTTATTAATATGCAAATAAGGGTCCATTCACACGTCCACAACGTGTTTTACGGATCCGCAAAACGCGGACAGTGGCAACGTGCGTTCCGCATTTTGCGGACCGCACATTGCTGACACTAATAGAATATGCCTGTTCTTGTCCGCAATTGCGGACAAGAATAGGACATGTTCTATTTTTTTCGGGAACGGAATTGCGTACCCGGAAGCGCGGGTCCGCAATTCCGTGTCCGAGCAGCACATCCTGCTCCATAGAAATGAATGGGTCCGCAATTTTGTTCTGCAAAATGCGGAACAAAATTGCGGACGTGTAAATGGACCCAGAGGCCTCATGCACACGACCATGCCGTTTTTTGCGGTCTGCAAAAAACGGAAGCCGCCCGTGTTACCTTTCCCAATGTGCGTAACGGAACGGGCACCGGCAATATAAATGCCTATTCTTGTCCACAAAGTGGAGTGCTGTCCTCATCTTTTGCGGCATCATTGAAGTGAATGGGTCCGCATCCGCAGCTCGGATGTGGACCAAAACAACGGCCGTGTGCATGAGGCCTAAATCTCAGCATACAATCCCACACACAACCCCCCCTTCAGTATAATTCCACAAGACACACCCCTTCATACAATCTCACACAGCAGCCCCCCTTCCCCCTACAATACCACACATTTTAGCACCCCAGAAGCTGTTCAGGGAAGACAGATGTAGCAGTGCTGTATTTGAAGTGATTCAAACTCAGTGCTGGTAGTAGAGATGAAGATAGATGTAGTAGAGCTGTATAAGAAGCAGTTCAGAAAAGACAGATGTAGCAGAGCTGTATTTGAAGTGATTCAAGCTCAGTGCTGGTAGTAGGGAGAAAGACAGATGTAGCAGAGCTGCATTTGAAGTGATTCAAACTCAGTGCTGGTAGTAGAGATGAAGATAGATGTAGTAGAGCTGTATAAGAAGCAGTTCAGAAAAGACAGATGTAGCAGAGCTGTATTTGAAGTGATTCAAGCTCAGTGCTGGTAGTAGGGAGGAAGACAGATGTAGCAGAGCTGTATAAGAGGCGGTTCAGAGAAGACATATAGGAGAGCTGTATTTGAAGTGATTCAAACTCAGTGCTGGTAGTAGAGAGGAAGACAATTCCCCAATTTGCAGACCCACTCACTTTCAATGGGGCTGGAACGGATGCGAATCCGCATTTCTGGGATCCGCATCAGTTTTTTCGGGATCCATTTTTTTGGGATCCGCAATTCCGTTCCTGAAAAAAATAGAACATGTCCTATTCTTGTCCGCATTTTCTATTATAGTGTCTGTGATGTGCGGTCCGCAAATTGCGAATCGCACATTGCAGGTGTCCGTGTTTTGCGGATCTGCAATTTACGGATCAGCAAAACACTTACGGACGTGTGAATGGATACTAATAGAAAATGCCTTTTCTGGTCCGCAATTGCGGACAAGAATAGGACATGTTCTATTCTTTTCAGGAACGGAATAGCGGATCCCGAAAAAATGGATCCCGAAAAAACAGATGCGGATCCCGGAAATGCGGATTCGAATCCGTTCAAGCCCCATTGAAAGTGAATGGGTCTGCAAATTGCGGAACGAATGCGGACCCAAATTACGGACGTGTGAATGGACCCTTAGACTGCAGGACAGAACATGTTACTGTATACTGAGCTCACTTCACATGGCTCTCTGATGATTCCCCAGCAGGGGGAGGGGCCTCAGACACTGCAGGCTGCCAGACTAATGACTCATACTTTTCACATGAATTAGCACGCAGGACTTAGCTCTCAGTGTGATGTCATAAGGAGGTGTGGCCGGCCTTCACTCTAGCTGCCTAAGCCCGCCCAGCCTTATCTGCAGAAAACCAGGAAGTGAACAGCAGAGTGACTGCAGGGAAGGATGAATAAGTGAGATGAGAATACCCCTTTAAGGCTACTTTCACACTAGCGTTCGGAGCGGGTCCGTCTGATGTTTCATCAGACGGATCCGCTCCTATAATGCAGACGTTTGCATCCGTTCAGAACGGATCCGTCTGCATTATAACTTAGAAAAATTTCTAAGTGTGAAAGTAGCCTGAGCGGATCCGTCCAGACTTTACATTGAAAGTCAATAGGGGCGGATCCGTTTGAAGATTGAGCCATATAGTGCCATCTTCAAACGGATCCGTCCCCTTTGACTTACATTGTAAGTCTGGACGGATCCGCTCGCCTCCGCACGGCCAGGCGGACACCCGAACGCTGCAAGCAGCGTTCAGGTGTCCGCTCACTGAGCGGAGCGGAGGCTGAACGCTGGCAGACGGATGCATTCTCAGTGGATACGCCTCCACTGAGAATGCATTAGGGCCGGACGGCTGCGTTCAGGGCCGCTTGTGAGCCCCTTCAAACGGAGCTCACGAGCGGACACCTGAACGCAGATGTGAAAGTAGCCTAAGCTGTACATTTTTTTTAAATTGAAGTCAATGAAAAGTTTCTTATGGGCCCTTTGTGTTCATGTCGTATTGTCAGATCTGTTTGTTTCAATGTTTGAAGTTATGTGTTACATGTTAAGTGTTGTGCTTAACATCAGAGCTCTGTTCTCATGGACAGCTGGGACACTACTGATGGAAAGAAAGAGGACCACAGCGTCCGACTGAAAGGGGTGGACTTAGATGACTCAGAGTGGAGGGAGGATAGGGGTTGACGTTACAGACAACGACAGCCCTTGTGCCCATCTCCTAGTTATTAGACACTCCCATGGAAGAGATTCATGGACTGTTGGAAGCTGGAGGCAGGACTCCCTACCCTCCAAAACGACAGCCTGATTATCTCTACGTTCATTAACAACCTGTCAGACAAACTGATACTCACAGTAAAACAAAATGTATCCTCGTGGACCTCAGATGATACCGCACAATTTGAGAAACATCTTTATGAAAAGGAATCAGCAGGATGCCCCAAGGATATGCTGATTCACCTGTAGTGTTCTGCATCGTCCTCCAAATGACTTTGAAACCATGGCATTCCCTCCAAGGTTCCGTGTTGTTGCAATATGTGGATGATTTACTGTTATGCAGTGGAGGCCAACATTGAGGATGGTATATCACTGTTACAACGGTTGTTTGAATGTAATGAAAATGCAATGGTATAAAAAGCAAGTTGAATACTTGGGATTTGTCCTCGCAAAGGGAGAAAGGAGGATCAGTCCGGAGAGAGTCCAGTCTGTGGTGGGCCTGGTCACCCCGCACTCCAAGAAGGAAATGCTGTCCTTCCTTGGTATGATTAACTATTGCAGACAATGGATCCCCGACTGTTCCTACTATGACAATGTTTTGAGGCAGGCCACTCTCGAGGATAAACCAGATTTAAAAAGATTGTCTTCAGAAATGTACAATGCATTTGATTACTTGAAATGTTCATTAATGTCAAGTCCAGGATTGGGCCTCCCTGACTACAAACTGCCCTTCCACATGTTTGCACGACAAAACTGTAAAACCATGGCGGGCGTACTAACACAAGTACATGGAGGCAAATTGCGCCCATGTGCATTTTTCTCGAAGGTAATGCCCACCTCTGTCCAAGGGTTGCAGGCATGTCTGCGTTCTCTTGCAGCCTGTGCTATGATGGAAGAGTTGGCAACTCCTTTCACAATGGGACATTACACTGTTTTGCACACCACCCATGATGTTGTAGGTCTACTCAAGGGAATCCACACACAACATATGTCTGCACAGAGGCTTTCAGGATATGAGGTAATACTACTCAGTGATCCCTCACTCGAAATCAAGTATGCTTCCCACACCTCAGGTCCGGCACCAATACTGAACGCTCTCTTAGGCCTTAAAGGACATGAAGACTGCCTCACAGACACACATGACTGTTTACAGGTTCTAGAACATGAAACCTCTCCAAGACATGACTTGTCATCCACACCCATTGAAGGAGCTCCAGAAGTTTTTGTGGACGGGTCATGCACCAGACCAAATGACACCAAATACTGTACAGGCTACGCCATTGTTATGCTCCCAGATGTCGTCCTAGAGATGAAACCCATAAAATTCCAGTCTGCACAGGCAGCTGAGCTCATTTGCACTCACTAGAGCATGCATTATACATACTGACAGACCTGTCACCATCTACACTGACAGTAGGTACGCACATGGAGTAGTTTGGGATCATGGAATGATTTGGCAAAAGAGAGGGTTCACGGCAGCAGATGGTAAACACATCTCACACTCACAGTTGGTCACAGATCGACTTGAAGCTATCAGATTACCCTCACAATTAGCAATTGTTCACTGCAAGGCACATACAAATGGCAAGGACCATGTCTCACAGGGCAATGCGTTAGCAGACAAAGTGGCAAAGGAAGTGGCCAAATGCAATCCCACAGGCCCGTGCAACCATTGGGAGATGCCATGCTTGGCACCCCCAACCCCTGAGATGTCACAGATGCTTACTGATCTTCAAAGATACGCCACCGAACAGGAACAGCAATATTGGTGTTATCCAGTATTGCAGAAGAATCCTAAGGCTACTTTCCCACTAGCATTCAGAGAGGATCCATCTGGTGTCTGCACAGACGGATCCTCTCCTATAATGCAGACGTTTGGATCCGTTCAGAACGGATCCGTCTGCATTATAGTTTAGAAAAAATTCTAAGTGTGAAAGTAGTTCAGACGGATCCGTCCAGACTTTACATTGAAAGTCAATGGGGGACGGATCCGTTTAAAAATTGAGCCATATTGTGTCAACTTCAAACGGATCTGTCCCCATTGACTTACATTGTAAGTCTGGATGGATCCGTTTGCCTCCGCACGGCCAGCGTTCGGGTGTCCGCTTGCTGAGCGGAGCGGAGGCTGAACGCTGCCAGACTGATACATTCTGAGCAAATCCGCATCCACTCAGAATGCATTGGGGCAGTACGGATGCGTTCGGGGCCGCTTGTGAGACCCTTCAAACGGAGCTCACAAGCGGAGCCCCGAACGCTAGTGTGAAAGTAGCCTAAGACAGGATTAGTCTGCAAAGAAGGGAAGCCATGCATTCCCCAACACAGTGCTTCCATCTTTATAGCACATTTTCACGGAGTAGGACATAACAGCATACAGACAACTCAGTTATTATTGAGTCAAAATTTTTACATTACTGACATCAGAAAGTTAGTAACAGAATATGTACACAGGTGCATTACATGTTTGAGAAACAACCCCAACAACCCCTTGAAGGTAGCCCATCAACACCTTGACTATCCCACTACTCCATTCACCCACCTACAGGTAGATTTCAAACATATTCTCAAGACTCATGGTAGACAGGAATATGCCTTGGTGATTGTTGATATGTTCTCCAGATGGCCTGAAGTATTCCCCACCAAATCAGAGGATGCTAAAACAGCAAGAATACTTACCCAACAAATTATCCCAAGGTGGGGGATGCCCTTTGATGATTGAATCTGACCAAGAGCCAGCATTCACCTCCAAACTCAACAAGGAAATTGCTAAATCATTACAGATAGAATGGAAATTTCACATTCCATATCACCCACAGAGCTCAGGAATTGTAGAACGCATGAACAGGACAATCAAAGGTAAATCGAGGAAAGCCACCGCAGGTACCTGAAAAATGGAAAGAGATCCTACCCATAATACTCGCAGAGATAAGGATGACACCTAATAAGAAGTTAGGGTTATCACCATTTGAGATACTCATGGGAAGGCCTTTCCTCACCCCCTGGGCCAGACGCCCAATGATAGTGCAGGAAGGGGACCTTGATTTAATAAGGGAAGAATATGTTATCTGGTTGATACAGGTGCTTGATAAAACTGAGGAAAAAGTTGCTTGTAAGTCTCCCTTCTTCCACAGGAACCCACCCACCCATATAGGGTGGGGGACGAGATGGTGGTCAAAACACTGAAGAAAGGAAGAGCCCAAGGTGATTTCGTATATGGTCCACCCATTACCATGGTCGCAGTAACCAGAACAGCTATACTGACCGAACAATCTCCGACGTGGATTCATGCCACACGGGCAAAGTTGGTAAAAGCAAGAGAGGAGGAAGAAACGGAGGCAGACAACCTTGTCCTTGAAAAAGAACCAGAGGTGCTAACGGGGGCAGACAGCCCTGACCTCCAAACAGGATGGAACTCTTCCCCTGTTCTGGGAGATGGTCGAACACACTGATCAAGATTGCAGTAGCCTCAATGACCTTATTGACTTTACCAACTAATAGAATGGGAGAAGTAGCCATAACTAATAAGGGTGGTGTTACCACTTTCTGGTATAATTCATCCAACACCCACGTGGCTACCTACACCTTCTGTCTATGTGATATGTTAAAAACCTGCCAACTATGGTTATATTGTTCAAATGACTACAAACAAGGGCAGGCCTATATTTATGTAACAGACACATACTGGGGAAAAAAATTTAGGTTATTGGAAGTCAGTGGGGTGGAATACAGGAATAGAATGGGGATACAAACCAGAAAGTGCTCTTAAAAAAAAAGGAAAGAACCATGTAGTGTGATACACTAAAGGTTCTAAAAGGGGATTTGAAGGGAATCCATGTTTCTTCATGTATGTAGAAACTTATTCTGTTTTAGCAAAGTTTCTGTTTTATGTAAAATGAAACTTATCTCTTTGGCACTACGCCCAGATATTTCCCCCAAATATGGAAGTTCCGCTTTTTGCTCTGTTTGCCTGTAGGATAGAACATGTTGATCTAGGATAGGTTGAATAAATAACTTAGTTTGATATGCTAATATAGGGGTGTAAACCCCTCTATATAATCTGTGTGTGCTAATAATAAACTTCAGAGCGTTCATTCAGAACATCAGTGTTGTGTCTGTTATTTCCTACTGAGTGAAGCACTCTCCTGACGTCAGTACAGGACTCAAACCAATCCGATTCTAGAAGTTCGGTACCAGGGGTACCAAGTGGGACAGAGATTTCCTAAAACTAAGCATTCTGTATTAAGAATCCTATTATTTTCTCTTATAACCATGTTATAAGGGAAAATAATAAAATCTGCACAACATCTAACCAAAACCCAAACTTCAGTGAAGTCCGGGTTCGGGTCTGGGTACCAAACATGCAGATTTTTCTCACGTGTGTACAAAATGCATTAAAACGCTTTGCACATGCACTGAAAAATCGCGCATTTTCCCACGATGCACCCGCATCCTATCCAGCCCTCACACGCAACGCCCATGTGAAAGAGGCCTAAAGAAGGTTATTGTTGGACCCACAACTGCCATAGCAATCCATCAGCACCCCGCAATCACATTGTGAAAGGAAGATGGAGTGACAGACAGAGCCACCTCTCTTAGTCTAACCACTTAAATACTATAACTCCAGATCAGTACATGAAAACCTACTAAATGCATAGTATTTAAAAGGTTGTATATTCAACCGTTTTAAAGATTTAGTTCCTATGTAAACAGTATAATTAGCCCCAAAAATGGTTATTATGGATGTGGATTTGACTGAATTCTGGACTGAAAATGTTGCATTTTTACACCACTCCATCCAGTTTTTAAAATTGGGCAGTAAAGTTGAAATGGTTAGTCTTTTGAGCTGATTTAAGCCAGTTTTATTAACTCAGAATTTTTAAAAGTCACAAGAAATGTTGTAATCTTACTCCAGGAAAAGGATGGTGTAAAAATGGAGTAACATCTCCAAAACAAAAGTCTTAGAGGGTCTTAGGGTACTTTCACACTAGCATTATTTTTTTCCGGTATTGAGTTCCATCCTAGGGGCTAAATACCGGAAAAAAAATGATCAGTTTTATCCTAATGCATTCTAAATGGAGAGCAATCCATTCAGTATGTCTTCAGTTCAGTCACTCTTACAGTATTTGGCCAGAGAAAATACTGCAGCATGCTGCAGTATTTTCTCCTTCCAAAACTCCAGAATCCATGCCGGATCCGGCATTATTTTCCATTGAAATGTATTAATGCCGGATCCAGCAACGGCAAAAGTGCGCAGACCTTTAAAAATGCAAAATAAGTAAATACCGGATCTGTTTTTCCAGATGACACCGGAGAGACAGATCCGGTGTTTCAATGCATTTGCTAGACGGATCCGCATCTGGATCCGTCTTCAAATGCTATCCGTTTGCACACGGATTTCCGGATATTCACAACGCAAGTGTGAAAGTACCCTTAAAGTTGCACCAAACTTATGAATCTGACAGTTGTTAAATTTGGTGAAAATTATTGTAATACAAAGGCCCCTTTCACATGAGCGAGTATTCCGTGCGGGTGCAATGCATGATTAATTTCTCCCAAAGTGTTATCAAATATTGAGGCCATTAAGTCTGTTTACTTTGCACTTACAGTGGGTAGAGATCAGTAAGAATCCAATAATGTTATCCATTGAACCCCACTGTGGAAACTTATACAGCCTGAAACATTTTTACTATACAGTATATCAGTACATGTGAGTATACGCCTCACATTTTTGAAAACATTTTGACAGAATGCAAGGCAGTCAGTGTATAGCTTGTATAACTGTAAATTTAGTGCTCCCTTAAAATAACTCAACACACAGCCATTAATGTCTAAACCACTAGCAACGAAAATGAGTCCTTGTGCTCCTCCACCTTCTGTTTGAGGATGCTCCTCAGATGCTCAATAGTGCAGTGTTTATTTTAGGACATGATCAGATATCATAGTCAAGTTTTAGAATAATGCCAGTGTGACACCTGACCCTGACAACTGACTTTGACAACTGACCCTGACCCTGACAACTGACTGACAACTGACACCTGACCCTGACTTTGATATTTGACTCTGACATCTTCATAGGTCAGGGTCAAAGTGAGAATGAGTTATAGATATACTGTGTATTTGTATGCTAAATCACATTTCTATGTGAAAATTCTTCAGGCTGCTGTCTATAGCTCAGTGGTTTAGACGCTTGCCTCACATGCAGTGTTCTTCGGTTCAAAACTCCTATCAGTCTTTACAAAAATAACTTTTAACTGACAAAGTGAAGTGAAGAGGCTATTTTGTTTTCTGTTGTCTTGAGTCACTGTACAATTGTCACGGTGGGGAGTGGGGAAAACCCTCCACCGTTCGATGACTGGGGGATAAGGAAAGCAACTAGGCCTGAACACAAGGATAAGGGAGCAGGTCACCTCCTAATGCATCCCTATACCTAGCCCTAACTCCTCAACGTATGAGCGGACCTGGATGGTAGGATGGCTCATAACCTGGATACCTAAGGCCCTGAGAATCCCTCACAAAGGAGCTGAGGAGAGACGCCCTGTTCTTCCAGGACACGGAAGAACAGGAGTCTCAAAAGGCTTAGAAGCAGGGAAAGGAAAAGACAATATGCAGCAAGAGAATCGGCAGGTAAGAAAACAAGACGACACCCTTACCTGCCGCTGCCACCACGACTGGAACCCGTGAATACGTACCGGAGTCCTAAACCAAACAGGACACCGTAACAGCAACTCACACAGGTATCCAGCACACCAGACTCCGCCAGGACCCCAGGTGGCACTGCATACAGGCTAGGAATAATCCCAAAACGCAAAGCGAATGAACGCCCGGTATTATTGCTGTCCTAGACCAACTGAACGTATAAACCCCAAACTAGACTCAGAACAGCGTAAATTCTAGAAATACAAAATCTTTTATTGGACATATATTTGTTAAAACATACATATCCATATATATAAGCAGCATTAAACCACACAGAATAATCTCTACAGGTCTGTTGTATTATAATTAATATAGTAATAAATAATCCCAAACTATGCAGAGTAGTACTCAGTCACAGCCCACAGTCAACATGTATAAAGTGCATAGTGCTTGAACTAAAACATGACATGGGGATAAAAACATACAATACAAGTAAATACAGACCAAGCGGTCCTGGATCCCAACACGTGTTTCGCGGTCGCTTTCTCAAGCTTGTTTTTTTCCCCATGTCATGTTTTAGTTCAAGCACTATGCACTTTATACATGTTGACTGTGGGCTGTGACTGAGTACTACTCTGCATAGTTTGGGATTATTTATTACTATATTAATTATAATACAACAGACCTGTAGAGATTATTCTGTGTGATTTAATGCTGCTTATATATATGGATATGTATGTTTTAACAAATGTATGTCCAATAAAAGATTTTGTTTTTCTATCATTTACGCTGTTCTGAGTCTAGTTTTGGGTTTATACAGGCTAGGAAGTCTAGCAACCATGCTGGAAGATATCACCAAACATACCAGACAAGGAACACCAAGCTAGACATTACAACACACCAAATCATAACCCCACACCAAACATACAACACATGTAAGGGAGAGAAGACATCGCTGGAGACCTCGATGTCCCACTAGAAGGCCCTCACTCTGGGAGATGGAACATGAAGACCAGGAGCATAACTCCAACACACACCATGGCTGGAGTAACACTGACTCCTGGCCTCTAGCCACAGGTAAGATGAAGCACCTAGTGACCACGTCCAACAAGGTGGTTAACCCCTCCAGCACCGGACAGAGGAGGAAACAACTGAAAGGGGAAGTGCACACACCAGCATAAAAAGCTACACGTTGCCGCAGGCAACAACATGCAAGGCAACCATGTCACGGCGCACACCACAAAGGCCATGACACTGCCCCCGCATGCTGAAACAGCAACACGTTGCCACAGGTAACAGCAAGCGTGGCATAAGTGTCACAGCGCACACCAAAGGCCGTGACAACAATACAATAATGTATTCTTATTTCTTAGCAAGGGGTCTAATTATCAGATCTGTAAATCACTTTATTGAAATTATTTGTCAGCATCCACCCAAACATAAGCTGCAAAGATATGACCACTAGAGGTCTCACTAGTCCACTGTGCTTAGGCATGGTCCAGCTCTCCCAGCAAATACAAGCAGGAGGAAGTGCGGGAGTGTTCTGAAGTAGCTGATGCTGTAGGAGACTTGCCAGATTCACTGCCTCTTCACAGATCTGCAAACCAACTTATCTTACTGTAACACATTGCGCCCGAACGGAATCCGGACCCATTCATTTCAATGGGTATGTGTAAATGAGCGTTGGTTTTAACGCATCACTTGTGCATTGAGTGAAAATCGCAGCATGTTCTATATTGTGCGAGTTTCACACAAGGCTGGCCCCACAGAAGTGAATGGGGCAGCGTGAAAATCGCATCCGCAAGTAAGTGCGGATGCAATGCGTTTTTCACGGATGGTTGCTAAGAGATTTTGTTTGTAAACATTCAGTTTTTTATCACGCGTGTGCAAAATGCATTAAATCGCATTGCACCTGTGTGATAAACACTGAACAACTGAACGCGATCGCATACAAAACTGAATGAAGTTGCTTGCGAAATCGCATATTTTTCACTGAAGGCATGCGCAACCCATACGGACCTATTCCGCACACGCTCATCTGCAAGGGGCCTAAGGCCTCTTTCACACGAGTGAGTTTTCCGCGCGGGTGCAATGCGTGACGTGAACGCATTGCACCTGCACTGAATCCGGACCCATTCGTTTCTATGGGGCTGTGCACATGAGCGGTGATTTTCACGTATCACTTGTGCGTTGCGTGAAAATTGCAGCATGTTCTATATTCAGCGTTTTTCACGCAACGCAGGCCCCATAGAATTGAATGCGGCTGCGTGAAAATCGCAAGCATCCGCAAGCAAGTGCAAGTGCAAGTGAGGATGCGGTGCGATTTTCACGCACGGTTGCTAGGAGACGATTGGGATGGCGACCCGATCATTATTATTTTCCCTTATAACATGGTTATAAAGGAAAATAATAACATTCTTAATACAGAATGGTACAATAAGGCTGGAAAAATAATAATAATATAACTCACCTTAATCCACTTGATCGCGCAGCCCAGCTTATCTTCTGTCTTCTTCTTTGCTGTGCACTGGAAAAGGACCTTTAATGACGTCACTGCGCTCATCACATGGTCCGTCACATGATCCATCACCATGGTAAAAGATCATGTTATGGACCATGTGCTGAGCGCAGTGACGTCATCAAAGGTCCTATTCCTCAAAGAAGAAGACAGAAGAGATGCCGGCTGCGCGAACAAGTGGATTAAGGTGAGTTAAATTATTATTTCTTTTTTTAACCCCTCCAGCCCTATTGTACTATGCATTCTGTATTCAGAATGCTATTATTTTCCCTTATAACCATGTTATAAGGGGAAATAATACAATCTACACAACCTTGAACCCAAACCTGAACTTCTGTGAAGTTGCGTACCTACTCGCACGTGTTTGCCGCAACGCATCCGGACCTTATCCGGACACGCTCGTCTGCAAGGGGCCTAAGTGTGCTCTTCCTCCGCTATCTTTCATGGCTTATTCATTGATTTACCTCTCTCAAGTGTGCATGCAGTTCCATATTAGCAAGAATCACTATTTTTCTGGTAGTTTTGAAAACTGTCTAGTCATGCTGTTTTTACTGAATAGCTTCCTCTGATTTGTTGTGCAGTTGAAATAATAGGCATTTTAGTCATCATATTTTAGTCATCATATTCACCACTTTTTTTTACCAGTTAGGAGATACAGCATACCTACCTACTGTCCCTCTTTTCGA
Organism: Bufo bufo; assembly: GCF_905171765.1. Taxonomy (NCBI): domain Eukaryota; kingdom Metazoa; phylum Chordata; class Amphibia; order Anura; family Bufonidae; genus Bufo; species Bufo bufo. Next base: position 713,789,599 of record NC_053390.1, on the reverse strand, counting down.
CCAAAGTCCCTCTATCACTTTTTGCAACGTAAAAAAGGTGTCCGAGTTTAGCTCTGAGCCCCTGTATTTACTCATATAACCTGGAGCATCAGAGCTCCCCTTGCCCTGCACTGCATGCGCAGGACAAGGGATTTTTCTTTACTACCAGTGACGTACTAGCAGTAATCCCAGTGATGTCATTGTCACAAATGGGCGATCTACAGCGCTACCCTAGGCTGTTTTAGAGCCTAGGGCAGTACTGTAGACTGCCCGTTTGTGCCAGTGATGTTACCGGGCTCACTGCTAGGCGGAAGACTCTACCTAGCATACTCATGTGAAGCCCTTTAAGACCTGTGTGAGGGGTTTTCACAATAAAAAGTCACTTAGATACGTAGCTGTAGGTCCTCGATGTGATGGACAGTCGTGGCCAAAAGTTTTGAGAATGACACAAATATTAGTTTTCACAAAGTTTGCTGCTAAACTGCTTTTAGATCTTTGTTTCAGTTGTTTCTGTGATGTAGTGAAATATAATTACACGCACTTCATACGTTTCAAAGGCTTTTATCGACAATTACATGACATTTATGCAAAGAGTCAGTATTTGCAGTGTTGGCCCTTCTTTTTCAGGACCTCTGCAATTCGACTGGGCATGCTCTCAATCAACTTCTGGGCCAATTCCTGACTGATAGCAACCCATTTTTTCATAATCACTTCTTGGAGTTTGTCAGAATTAGTGGGTTTATGTTTGTCCACCCGCCTCTTGAGGATTGAGCACAAGTTCTCAATGGGATTAAGATCTGGGGAGTTTCCAGGCCATGGACCCAAAATGTCAACGTTTTGGTGCCCGAGCCACTTAGTTATTACTTTTGCCTTATGGCACGGTGCTCCATCGTGCTGGAAAATGCATTGTTCTTCACCAAACTGTTGTTGGATTGTTGGAAGAAGTTGCTGTTGGAGGGTGTTTTGGTATCATTCTTTATTCATGGCTGTGTTTTTGGGCAAAATTGTGAGTGAGCCCACTCCCTTGGATGAGAAGCAACCCCACACATGAATGGTCTCAGGATGCTTTACTGTTGGCATGACACAGGACTGATGGTAGCGCTCACCTTTTCTTCTCTGGACAAGCCTTTTTCCAGATGCCCCAAACAATTGGAAAGAGGCTTCATCGGAGAATATGACTTTGCCCCAGTCCTCAGCAGTCCATTCACCAAACTTTCTGCAGAAGATCAATCTGTCCCTGGTGTTTTTTTGGGAGAGAAGTGGCTTGTTTGCTGCCCTTCTTGACACCAGGCCATCTTCCAAAAGTCTTTGCCTCACTGTGCGTGCAGATACGCTCACACCTGCCTGCTGCCATTCCTGAGCAAGCTCTGCACTGGTGGCACTCCGATCCCGCAGCTGAATCCTCTTTAGGAGATGATCCTGGCGCTTGCTGGACTTTCTTGGATGCCCTGAAGCCTTCTTAACAAGAATTGAACCTCTTTCCTTGAAGTTCTTGATGATCCTATAAATTGTTGATTGAGGTGCAATCTTAGTAGCCACAATATCCCTGCCTGTGAAGCCATTTTTATGCAACACAATGATGGCTGCACGCGTTTCTTTGCAGGTCACCATGGTTAACAATGGAAGAACAATGATTTCAAGCATCACTCTCCTTTTAACATGTCAAGTCTGCCATTTTAACCCAATCAGCCTGACATAATGATCTCCAGCCTTGTGCTCGTCAACATTCTCACCTGAGTTAACAAGACTATTACTGAAATGATCTCAGCAGGTCCTTTAATGACAGCAATGAAATGCAGTGGAAAGTTTTTTTTGGTATTAAGTTAATTTTCATGGCAAAGAAGGACTATGCAATTCATCTGATCACTCTTCATAACATTCTGGAGTATATGCAAATTGCTATTATAAAAACTTAAGCAGCAACTTTTCCAATTTCCAATATTTATGTAATTCTCAAAACTTTTGGCCACGACTGTACAGTCAGGTCCATTAATATTGGGACATCGACACCATGGAACAGCTGAGAAGCCAATTGTCCCATTACTTTTGGTCCCTCAACAAGTGGGAGGCACATATGCAAACTGATTTGGATGTAAATACCCTCAAATTAAAGCTGACAGTCTGCAGTTAAAGCACATCTTGTTCATTTTATTTAAAATCCATTGTGGTGGTGTATAGAGCCAAAAATGTTAGAATTGCGTCGGTGTCCTAATATTTATGGACCTGACTGTAGGTTATAATCACAAAATCCAGTAAGTAGTTATAAAAGAAGACTGCGCTGCTGCTCACTCCTCTGAGCCTCCTCTTTTTTCAATACAGAGCAAATATCTGGCATGGAAACAGACCAACAAGCTCCACAGATCGGTATCTCTCCTCTACCCAACCTTCCTGTAGGTGATCAAGGAATCGCAACCATAGTGAAACACTGACTTCCTCCGTACATTAAAAATATTTTATTATACTCACAAGCAGAAACTTGATCAAAACGTATGTATAAAATCACAAAGGTGCACAATCACAGGTATCGCCTGACCCGGGTTTTGCTTACGCGCTTCTTTTGCTGCCAGCGGTTTAGACACTAATGGCTGTGTGTTGAGTTATTTTGAGGTCACACCAAATTTACACTGTTATATAAGCTGTACACTGACTACTTTACATTGCATCAAAGTGTCTGATCTTCAGTGTTGTACCATGAAAAGATATAATACAAATATTTACAATAATGTGAGGGGTGTACTCACTTTTGTGAGATACTGTATATATCTACATGAAATAAGGCAGTATACAAAGCTTTTCAATACAATATAAACAAAAAGGGTATGCCAATCCATACATGCATATCTAAATAATGTGAAACTACTGTAACACATTTTATGGTATACCCTAGCACATTGGGAACCATATGGATATGTTTCTTCACCAAGAGCTTTCCCAACCCATATCTCAAATACAGTGCACTAAGAAAATATGTATAGTATATGTAATAAGTCACCATTGTCAACTAAACAGTCTAATATTCAGGAGCTTCTTGCACAGTAGATTGTGATCTATGCTAATTACAGTTAACATTATATCAACACCCATCTTCCAAGTCTATCAAACATAATAGCCGTCGGAATTCTAATTATCCCTCACACAAAATTCTTGTCTTCTAGAAAATAGCTTAGAAATGACAAATAAGTCTATTAACGAAGAACCATAATTATTTTTCAATCTATGATTGCAATGCACTGATCTCATTCCTGGGTTATTATCTTTGTAATAATATCATCTTTTTTTTATAAAGACACTGGTCCTTACAATGTCACCATCACATCATCTTACAATAAATTTAAATCATTTATGAAAATGGCATATAACATTCTATAGAGAATGTATCATTTGTCGTGGTTATGGTGTGTCTTTTAAGTCTGTCTATGCTTTGAGAGGTTGCGCCATATTTGTGAAATGACGCACAGTTACTGTATGTGGCACAAGTGCAATGTGGTTTACGCATATGTCTGTAAAAGTACACCAGGAGGTTGCCTGGCATGAAGATGCAACTTTTTTTGAGACTTTTTAAAATGTTGCTGATCATAAATGAGACTTAAAGGTGGTCTAATCTGAAATCCTGACCCTACTCCACTCCAAGGTTCACCAAATGTTGGAAAATGTAACCAAATGTTGCAACAATATGCACCAAATGTCACAAACGGGTGTCACTTGTGGCATTATTACGCCGTAAAACTGGCATTGTTTTAATGAATGTCTCATGCAGTTTCTAAATAATTGATTTTGATCCAATGAGAAAAATTCAGGACATTTTTATATACTGTAGGTATTCAATTAAGAAATCAATGGTTTTCATCGAAAGATTATTATTAGAGATGAGCGAATCGAAGCTGACAAAGTGGAATTCGTTCCGAATTTCACGAAATATTCGATTCCCACCGAATGCAAATTTCCTCGTGCTTCGTGGTAACGAATCACATTTTTTTTTCTAAAATGGCTGCTGCTTGTGTGAGGACATGGAGAAAGGAACTCTGAGATCACCCATAATGCCATGCATGCAGCCAATCAGCAGCCAGCCCTGTGATGTCACAGCCCTATAAATAGTGCAACCATCTTAGATTCTGCCATTTTCCAGTGTACTTAGTGCAGGGAGAGACTTCAGCAGGTGCTAGGGACAGTTATAGAAAAAACATCTTTGTGATAAAAAAAAAAATTAAAAACGATTGACAAATGCAGGGAAAGAATAAGGAGGAATCATTCCACAGCATTTCTGTTGAACAGGGTTCAGTCGGGATGTGACAGCCTGTGTAATAGGAACATTCCTATTATACCTTGCAGCACTGACTGGGGATCCAAATTATGCAGCTCTGTAATTTCATCAAACCGTTCTTATTAAGGGGCAGGCATTAACCACCTCCGGACCGCCTAACGCAGATTCGCGTTCCGGAGGTGGCAGCTCTGCGCACAATCACGCATCTACGCGTCATCTCGCGAGACGCAAGATTTCCTGTGAACGCGCGCACACAGGCGCGCGCGCTCACAGGAACGGAAGGTAAGAGAGTTGATCTCCAGCCTGCCAGCGGCGATCGTTCGCTGGCAGGCTGGAGATGTGTTTTTTTTAACCCCTAACAAGTATATTAGACGCTGTTTTGATAACAGCGTCTAATATACCTGCTACCTGGTCCTCTGGTGGTCCCCTTTGTTTGGATCGACCACCAGAGGACACAGGTAGCTCAGTAATATGTTGCACCAAGCACCATTACACTACACCCCCCCCCCTGTCACTTATTAACCCCTTATTCACCCTTGATCACCCTTGATCACCCCTGATCACCCCATATAGACTCCCTGATCATCCCCCTGTCATTGATCACCCCCCTGTCATTGATAACCCCCTGTAAGGCTGCATTCAGAGGTCCGTATGAATTTTACGGATCCACTGATAGATGGATCGGATCCGCAAAACACATACGGACGTCTGAATGCAGCCTTACAGGGGAGTGATCAATGACGGAGGTGATCACCCCATATAGACTCCCTGATCACCCCCCTGTCATTGATAACCCCCTGTAAGGCTCCATTCAGAGGTCCGTATGAATTTTACGGATCCACTGATAGATGGATCGGATCCGCAAAACAGATACGGACGTCTGAATGCAGCCTTACAGGGGAGTGATCAATGACGGAGGTGATCACCCCATATAGACTCCCTGATCACCCCCCATGTCATTGATAACCCCCTGTAAAGCTCCATTCAGATGTCCGCATGATTTTTACGGATCCACTGATAGATGGATCGGATCCGCAAAATGCATACGGACGTCTGAATGGAGCCTTACAGGGGCGTGATCAATGACTGTGGTAATCACCCCATATAGACTCCCTGATCACCCCCCTGTCATTGATTACACCCCTGTCATTGATCAACCCCCTGTAAAGCTCCATTCAGATGTCCGCATGATTTTTACGGATCCACTGATAGATGGATCGGATCCGCAAAACGCATACAGACGTCTGAATGGAGCCTTACAGGGGCGTGATCAATGACTGTGGTGATCACCCCATATAGACTCCCTGATCACCCCCCTGTCATTGATTACCCCCCGTCATTGATCACACCCCTGTAAAGCTCCATTCAGATGTCCGCATGATTTTTACGGATCCACTGATAGATGGATCGGATCCGCAAAACGCATACGGACGTCTGAATGGAGCCTTACAGGGGCGTGATCAATGACTGTGGTGATCACCCCATATAGACTCCCTCATCACCCCCCTGTCATTTATTACCCCCCTGTCATTGATCAACCCCCTGTAAAGCTCCATTCAGATGTCCGCATGATTTTTACGGATCCACTGATAGATGGATCGGATCCGCAAAACGCATACTGACGTCTGAATGGAGCCTTACAGGGGCGTGATCAATGACTGTGGTGATCACCCCATATAGACTCCCTCATCACCCCCCTGTCATTGATTACCCCCCTGTCATTGATCAATCCCCTGTAAAGCTCCATTCAGATGTCCGCATGATTTTTACGGATCCACTGATAGATGGATCGGATCCGCAAAACGCATACGGACGTCTGAATGGAGCCTTACAAGGGCGTGATCAATGACTGTGGTGATCACCCCATATAGACTCCCTGATCACCCCCCTGTCATTGATTACCCCCCTGTCATTGATCAACTCCCTGAAAAGCTCCATTCAGATGTCCGCATGATTTTTACGGATCCACTGATAGATGGATCGGATCCGCAAAACACATACAGGCGTCTCCCTAGAGCCTTCCAGGGGGGGTGATCACCCCATATAGACTCCCTGATCACCCCCCTGTCAATGATCACCCCCCTGTCAGGCTGCATTCAGATGTCCGTATGATTTTTACGGATCCACGGATACATGGATCGGATCCGCAAAACACATACGGACATCTGAATGGAGCCTTACAGGGGGGTGATCAATGACAGGGGGGTGATCACCCCATATAGACTCTCTGATCACCCCCCTGTCATTGATCACCCCCCCTGTCATTGATCACCCCCCTGTCATTGATCACCCCCCTGTCATTGATCACCCCGCTGTAAGGCTCCATTCAGACATTTTTTTGGCCCAAGTTAGCGGAATTATTATTATTTTTTCTTACAAAGTCTCATATTCCACTAACTTGTGTCAAAAAATAAAATCTCACATGAACTCACTATACCCCTCACGGAATCCAAATGCGTAAAGTTTTTTAGACATTTATATTCCAGACTTCTTCTCACGCTTTAGGGCCCCTAGAATGCCAGGGCAGTATAAATACCCCACATGTGACCCCATTTCGGAAAGAAGACACCCCCAGGTATTCCGTGAGGGGCATATTGAGTCCATGAAAGATTGAAATTTTTGTCCCAAGTTAGCGGAAAGGGAGACTTTGTGAGAAAAAAATAAAAAATATCAATTTCCGCTAACTTGTGCCAAAAAAAAAAATTTCTATGAACTCGCCATGCCCCTCATTGAATACCTTGGGGTGTCTTCTTTCCAAAATGGGGTCACATGTGGGGTATTTATACTGCCCTGGCATTCTAGGGGCCCCAAAGCGTGAGAAGAAGTCTGGTATCCAAATGTCTAAAAATGCCCTCCTAAAAGGAATTTGGGCACCTTTGCGCATCTAGGCTGCAAAAAAGTGTCACACATCTGGTATCGCCGTACTCAGGAGAAGTTGGGGAATGTGTTTTGGGGTGTCATTTTACATATACCCATGCTGGGTGAGAGAAATATCTTGGTCAAATGCCAACTTTGTATAAAAAAATGGGAAAAGTTGTCTTTTTTTTTTTTTTGTATTTAACAATTTTTATTGTTTTAAATAATAAAATCTTACAATCAAATGATGTGCAGATATAGCATACAAGTATGATATACAAAAGGGAATCAAAGGAGGGAAAAGTTGTCTTTTGCCAAGATATTTCTCTCACCCAGCATGGGTATATGTAAAAAGGCACCCCAAAACACATTGCCCAACTTCTCCTGAATACGGCGATACCACATGTGTGACACTTTTTTGCAGCCTAGGTGGGCAAAGGGGCCCACATTCCAAAGAGCACTTTTAGGATTTCACAGGTCATTTACCTACATACACACATTAGGGCCCCTGGAAAATGCCAGGGCAGTATAACTACCCCACAAGTGACCCCATTTTGGAAAGAAGACACCCCAAGGTATTCCGTGAGGGGCATGGCGAGTTCCTAGAATTTTTTATTTTTTGTCACAAGTTAGTGGAATATGAGACTTTGTAAGAAAAAAAAAAAAAAAATCATCTTTTTCCACTAACTTGTGACAAAAAATAAAAAATTCTAGGAACTCGCCATTCCCCTCACGGAATACCTTGGGGTGTCTTCTTTCCAAAATGGGGTCACTTGTGGGGTAGTTATACTGCCCTGGCATTCTAGGGGCCCAAATGTGTGGTAAGGAGTTTGAAATCAAATTCTGTAAAAAATGACCAGTGAAATCCGAAAGGTGCTCTTTGGAATATGGGCCCCTTTGCCCACCTAGGCTGCAAAAAAGTGTCACACATGTGGTATCTCCGTATTCAGGAGAAGTTGGGGAATGTGTTTTGGGGTGTCATTTTACATATACCCATGCTGGGTGAGATAAATATCTTGGTCAAATGCCAACTTTGTATAAAAAAAATGGTAAAAGTTGTCTTTTGCCAAGATATTTATCTCACCCAGCATGGGTATATGTAAAATGACACCCCAAAACACATTCCCCAACTTCTCCTGAATACGGAGATACCACATGTGTGACACTTTTTTGCAGCCTAGGTGGGCAAAGGGGCCCATATTCCAAAGAGCACCTTTCGGATTTCACTGGCCATTTTTTACAGAATTTGATTTCAAACTCCTTACCACACATTTGGGCCCCTAGAATGCCAGGGCAGTATAACTACCCCACAAGTGACCCCATTTTGGAAAGAAGACACCCCAAGGTATTCCGTGAGGGGCATGGCGAGTTCCTAGAATTTTTTATTTTTTGTCACAAGTTAGTGGAATATGAGACTTTGTAAGAAAGAAAAAAATAAAATAAAAAATCATCATTTTCCGCTAACTTGTAACAAAAAATAAAAAGTTCTATGAACTCACTATGCCCATCAGCGAATACCTTAGGGTGTCTACTTTCCGAAATTGGGTCATTTGTGGGGTGTTTGTACTGTCTGGGCATTGTAGAACCTCAGGAAACATGACAGGTGCTCAGAAAGTCAGAGCTGCTTCAAAAAGCGGAAATTCACATTTTTGTACCATAGTTTGTAAACGCTATAACTTTTACCCAAACCATTTTTTTTTTACCCAAACATTTTTTTTTTATCAAAGACATGTAGAACAATAAATTTAGAGCAAAATTTATATATGGATCTGGTTTTTTTTGCAAAATTTTACAACTGAAAGTGAAAAATGTCATTTTTTTGCAAAAAAATCGTTAAATTTCGATTAATAACAAAAAAAGTAAAAATGTCAGCAGCAATGAAATACCACCAAATGAAAGCTCTATTAGTGAGAAGAAAAGGAGGTAAAATTCATTTGGGTGGTAAGTTGCATGACCGAGCAATAAACAGTGAAAGTAGTGTAGGTCAGAAGTGTAAAAAGTGGCCTGGTCTTTCAGGGTGTTTAAGCACTGGGGGCTGAGGTGGTTAACAGGGGTTATTACAAGGAAATATTTATAATTTTTTATTTGCCCTAGTGCGGTGCAGTTATATGTTCCAAGGCATTTTTTGGCTTGTATTAGTAAAAAAAAAGGGCTTATTAGCCGTTATGTGGTGTAGTGCGAAAATCACAGCCCTTTTTGTTGTGTATTAATGGCAAAAGTAAAATATATTTGAGGTGCAGTTATCTATTTTAAAGCCCTTTTTGCGTGTATTAGTGGAAAAAGGAAAATTATCTTTGCCATTCTGCGGTGCAGTGATATATTCTAAAGTCCAGTTTGCTGTGCATTACTGGCGAAATAAAAATATATTCGCCGTCCTGCGTTGCACTAATCTGTTGAAAAGCCTTTTATGTTGTGTAAAAGTAGAAAAAAAATAGGACCTAATTGCCGTTCACCTGTGCAGTTATATGCGGTGAAGCACTTTTCGCTTGATGGACCGAATTACGTAGTGGTGAAATTTTTTATGTGGAACATGCTTTTTTGGGGAAAATTGATGGGTGATAGTAGACTTTCTTCTGTATGAACCGAATTCCATTATCCTTTCATTTGTGAATTTTTTTTATTTCAACCATGTTTTCTTCTGGAAAATTGATATGTGATTGTACACCTCCTTTTGCAGAATAGACCGAATGACGTTGTGGTGAAATTTTTTATGTGAAACAGGCTTATTTTGGGAAAATTGATGGGTGACTGTACACCTCCTTTTGCTGTATAGGCTGAATTACGCAGTGTTGAAATGTTACATTTCAAAGTAAACTCCGCTGCTCTGTATCAATGTCTCCAAATATGCCCCTCTCGCGATTTACACCAAATACATTATTTTCATGTAGAGATCCAAAAATTATGCTGGAGCATGTAGTGTATGCAAACCATGTGCGACCCCTCTCATCTCTCTCACGCTGTTTTTCACCTGGTTTACCTGGGTTAACGGAGTCACACAGGGGAGGAACCGCTCCGTGTCCTTCATCAAGAAATCGAATCCTATCTTTCTTCACGACAACTCAAAATCGGAACTACGGTGACCGACAACAGGAAGAGCATTGTGTCGGCGCTGTGTCAAGGAGGGCTGAGCCATGCGCCCTGCATGGCACACTTGTTCAATCTGCTTGTCAAGCGGTTACTGAATTCTTCCACCCATCTGCAAGACATCCTAAAAATGGCCAGGAAACTTTACATGCACTTCAGCCACTCGTACACCGCAAAGTACACCCTCCTTGAGCTGCAGCGGCAGAACGACATCTCCCAACATAGGCTGATATGCGACATTTCCAACCATTGGAATTCCACCCTTCATATGTTGGACCAACTGTACGAACAGAGAAAGGCCATCAACAATTTCTTGATGATCCAAGCGGACAGGAGTACTCCCCTGTGTAACTTCGATGTCAGCCAGTGGCAGCTCATGCGTGACACCTGCCGTTTGCTAAGGCCCTTTGAGGAGGCCACGTTATTTGTGAGTCGCCAGGACTACCGGTTGAACAATGTCATTCCACTGCTTCATGTCCTGGAACAGATGGTGGTAAATCTGGCTGGTCAGGGGACTGGAGACGTGGCACCTAGAAAGATAGCGGCAGAGTTTGCTACGTTTGTCTGTCAATATTTCTGTTTACAGTGAACGGGAACATCATTTATTACTAGGATATGAAAACACCAACCGATGGGGTATAAACCTCCAGAAGTAGGTCATAGGCACAAAGGAACAGTCATTTTCACAGCTCGAAGTATCCTCCCGGAAGCTTGACCTCTGCACGTCGACGGTCTGCATTGCGAAGCTTGTCTAAAAGAAAAATCCTGCAGTGCACCTCCTTAGAGGAAATTCTTAATCTGGCACAGGCTGCTTTGCTCCTTCAAAAACAATGGACTTTGTGCTCTACTTGTATAAGCGTTTAATAGAACAGGTTCTGTAGACATCTATGTGGAATCAGCTGCCGACGGTGTAAAAGGAGTGCGCTTCTTCGTGACGCTAACATTGACCTGTAAGGCTGAGTTCACACTTGAGTTATTTGGTCAGTTTTGGCCCCGTAACTGCCCAAATAAGTGATTCTAAGAGCGACGCCTGTCATCTGCATGTCATACTGATACACAGTATTGTTTCATTACCACAGCAGACTCCCTATGCATGTTACTGCAAGGCACAGTGTTCTACACAACTATAAAGGCTCTCTGCAGCCAGGAAATAGCCATTTTTTAATGATTTGCCACAAATAAATTCGGGTCGAACCAAATTTTTTCAAAAAATTCGGCATGCCGGCCGAATCAAATTTATCAAAGCTAGTGCAAGGGAAAAACTGAGCAGTTGCCCAAAGTTACCAGTTAGAATTGTTTTTCAAAGATCCTATATAAAATAAGTTTGTTTCATAATTTTTACTTTGCACTCATGATAAATTCCAACCCTACTACTAATTAACAATGAACACAGGTAGCTTAACAGTCTTAGGATGTACAGTAACTAGATCAAGTAAACTAGTCTAGATTTTCATGAACTCACATGAAAGCAGTAAATGGATAATACTTCAGCAGGTCATAGATAGTAAATTATTGCTAAACATATTTTTAATACATAACAAAAGACACATATACAATATGGACAAATGTGTTGGGACACCTACACATTACACCTATAGGTTTATAGCTTTTAGGAAATCCCATTCTAAATCCATAGGCATTAATATAGAGTTAAGGTGCTTCATGGGATGAATTCAGGGTCAGTCAAGTTCTTCCACACAAAGTTCACCTGGCCATGTTTTTATGGCCTTTGCTTTGTGCTCTGGGACACAGTCATGCTGGAAAAGAAAAGGACGTTGCCTAAGCATTTCCCACAAAGTTGGAAGCATACGGTTGTCCAACATGTCTTGGTATGCTGAAACATTAGGACCAATCCCTGAAAAACAACCCCATATCATTAGCTTCCTTGCCCCAAACTTTACAGTTGACACAATGCAGTCAGGCAGGTAACATTCTCTTGGCATTCACAAAACTCAGACTCATCCATACTTCCAGACAGAGAAGCCTGATTCATCACTTCACAGAACATGTTTCCAGTGCTCTAGAGTCCAGTGGTGGCTCTTGGTACCACTCCATCCGAAACTTGGCATTGTGCTTAGCGATGTAAGGCCTTAATGCAGCTGCTAGCCTTGGAAACCCATGCCATGAGGCTCCCAGTGCACAGTTTTTATGGCGATATTAATTCCAGAAGATCTTTGCAACTCTGAGCCAGGAGAGGGTTGGTGACTTTTATGTTCTATGCGCCTCATTACTCAGTGTCCCAACTCTGTAACTGCAAGTGGTTTTCCACTTTGTGGATCAGTTACTGTGGTTCCTAAAAACTTCCACTTTGCTATGATGTCATTTATAGTTGACGATGGAATATCTAGAAGTGAAGACATTTCATAAACTGACTTTTTGCAATGGTGACAATGGTGACTGTTTAGAAAAAATGGTGTTAAAGGCAAACTGCATGTCTACATGCTTGACTTTATACATCTATGACAATGGGACTAAATGTAACCTGAATTCAGTGATTAAGAGTTGTGGCTTAATCATTTTGTCCATATAGTGTATGTAGTGTATATACTGTATTCAGAGTGTGTATAAAATGTTTATAGTATGTATGTTCTGAATGGAATATCAATCGTGTCTGATTCTATTGCTTGCCCACCAAATGTGTAGCAGTGAAGTTGCCTGGCAGTCACTTACCATGGGTAATAATCAGGGGTGTACATAGAAATAATGGGCCCCATTTCAAGAATCTGAATTGCCCCCCTGCTCCTAGCCCCTCCTACTACCCACTTGACTCCTTACGGCCTGCCCCTTTTCAGCAACAGAGAAACAAAATGTACCATTCAATCTTATCAACCACCACCCAGCCATTCATGCACTTCACATCTGAATTTTTATCAGCAGACTTCTACCACCCCATCATGGACTGCTACAAAATTATGGTTCACGGGTAATAGATAAATTCAATGACCATGCTATTCAAAACTTATCATGTACGGCATGGAATAAAACATAAATTTTAATTATGATCCCTAAAAATATAACAAAGAGCCAATCCACCATGGTCAGGCTAGGTCAACATAACAGACATGAAACTAGGGCAAATACTAGAGGTGTAGGTGAGCGTACAACAGCAGAGGCAGGGTAGCGACCTGTCCCTACTACATCCCTATCTACCCCTAACCCCAGGAACCACCCTGATGGTGGGCAGACCCTGCACAGGAACCTACTCCTAGGTGTGCCCCATTATGGCCTAAAAGAGTTCCGACACATTTCCACCTAGTCAAGTTCCTCAGGGGACAATTTTAGTACAGGGTATAAACAGTTAAACAAACACACACAAGAAGCTGCACATAATAATATCAAGTATAGATGAAAACTCTATATAATTACATATAGAGATGGCAAGCATGTGGATACAAGAGTCCGGTCACTAGAAAAGTGGCTTGTTAGACAATGGCAATGAGTATGGAAGATATCGATGATACAGCAAACCTGATAAGATACTCAGAACAGCCTCTGGAATCACCAGGGATGATGACACTATACTAAAATAATAAGACTGTATCTGCATAGAGCAAAATAAACCAGCTTGGTCCAAAGTGGGACCACTCACATGACCAGACTGATGAGAGGACACAGAAGCAAGGGATTCACCCAGTAAGGGATGACACCAGGGTCCAGGCTTGAATGTAGGCTTACCTACACCTCTCGGTAGTTGCCATAGTTTCATGTCTGTTATGTTCACCTAGCCTGATTACTGCTACAAACTTACTAGCCACTTCTCCACCATCAAGATCATGTTCTCCCATGATCTGTTTCTGCAATCCTATCAGCCCATTCATGAACTGCGCTGCGGATGACGTTTTATGAGCCACCCATAGTACTCCTTAGGCTACATGCACATCTGCTGCAGAAGTTCTGGCAGTATCCTACATTGCAGATTCCAGCAAAAATAAAAGTTAAAAGAATGCTGCATGCAGTACAATTTTGTTGGCAAAATGCCTGTGATCAAGCCTGATCCAAACAGACTCTATTATTGTAAGTAGATGAAGGATACTACAATTCCAGTATTGTGCTCCTATGCTGGAGCAGAATACCGAAATCTTATTTCAAGTGTGCACCTAGCCCTACCCAATGTACCGTGCCCATTACTGCTGTCTTTTATACATGGTGCCATCCTTCCCCCATGGAATATGTCCATTGCTGCTTATTATCTAATGTGCCCTACCCCACCCCTCCCCCATGAAATGCTACCTGCTTTTTGCGGATAAAATGTGGACCCATTAATTTCAACGGGGCCCAAAAAATGCTGTCTGCATCTGTATGTCCATATGGCAAAACATAGAACATGTCCTATCCTTGTCCATTTTAAAGGGTTTCTGTCATGAGAAATAAAGTTATGTACCTGACGGACATTAGCAATGTGCTAATGTCAGCAGTACATAACAGTATGCTTTATAACTCCCTGCCTGCTGCCGTCCTCTTAAAATAAAGACTTTTCAAATATGCTAATGAGCCTCTAGGTGCTATTAAGGCATTGCTTCAGCACCAAGAGGCTCAGTCTACTCACACTTTGGCACGCCCATGTTCACGCGCAGGTGCAGTGAGTGAAGGACGCGCTCCTGCTGCCGGCTACTAAACGGGCGGCGCAGGCGCGGGATGTACGGGACGATAAGGAGAACTCAAAAGTCAATCAAGTGTACATGGGTGTGCCAAAGGGTGAGTAGACCGAGCCTCTAGGTGCTGAAGCAACGCCCTAATAGCACCTAGAGGCTCATTAGCATATTTTAAAAGTCTTTATTTTAAGAGAACCGCGGCAGGCAGGGAGTTATAAAGCATACTGTTATGTACTGCTGACATTAGCACATCGCTAACGTTATTTCTCATGACAGAAACCCTTTAAAGACAAAATAGGTACTTCTACAATAGGGCTTACAGAAAGTGTGAGATTTGAAAAACTGGTATCCATATTTTGCAGATCCGTTTGCGGACTGCTAAATGGCTACGGCCGTGTGCATGAAGCCTTATCCAGAGTCTTCATTGTTCAGTAAAATGCTGATAACAGATTCTCCTTATCTATCATAAGAGTTTTGATAAAAGAAGACTACAGTTATCTAATAAAAATTTACATATTTTCCTAATAAAGTGTATTACAGAAACAAAATCACTGTCCCTATACATTAAAAACTTGAAGAACTGGAATAAATCTATTTTCTATGGTGTTCACCACAACTATTCCAGTCTATACAATTTTCTTATATACACATATTTAAAATTCTGCATACCGTGAAACAGTAAGAGGAATGGTCTGGGAAAATAGGTATTCTGATTTGAAGCCAGGTGTGGTCAAATACCGGACTGGATTTTAATTGCCAGTCAGGGTTTTTGGCAGCACCTGGATGTCCTTAAATAGGCAGGGCTCAGCAGCAGAATCTCTGTGTTGGGATCTGAGGCTTGGTGCCAAGTTGGAGGGCTGAGACCCACGGGCCGAGGAAACAGGCCCCCTAAAGCCTGCCGTGGACTGCTGGAGGCAGAACTGACATCAAGATGACTTGTCTTATATGAACTTTCCAATTTGTGTGAAGTAACACCAAGATGTACTTTCCATTGTTTGTGAAGTAAACACCAAGACTGCAAAGTAACGCATTGTTTTGTGCATTTGAATTAAGTGTGAATAAACACAAAAGTTTTGCGTTAAGACCTTGTCTTTTGCCTCTGTACTGCGTCCACTTACCCTATCTACCAGAGCTTAACCTCACAATACATACAAATCTGATATCAGGTTATTGAGCCCTACAGTCATGGCCGTAAATGTTGGCACCCCTGAAATTTTTCAAGAGAATGAAGTATTTCTCAGAGAAAAGTATTGCAGTAACACATGTTTTGCTATACACATGTTTATTCCCTTTGTGTGTATTAGAACAAAATCAAAAAAGGGAGAAAAAAAAGCAAATTGGACATAATGTCACAGCAAACTCCAAAAATGGGCTGAACAAAATTATTGGCACCCTTAACTTAATATTTGGTTGCACACCCTTTGGAAAAAATAACTGAAATCAGTAGCTTCCTATAACCATTAATAAGCTTCTGACACCTCTAACCCGGAATTTTGGACCACTCTTCCTTAGCAAACTGCTCTAGGTCTCTCTTATTGGAAGGGTGCCTTTTCCCAACAGCACTTTTAAGATCTCTCCACAGGTGTTCAATGGGATTTAGATCTGGACTCATTGCTGGCCACTTCAGAACTCTCCAGCGCTTTGTTGCCACCCATTTCTATGTGCTTTTTGACATATGTTTGGGGTTATTGTCCTGCTGGAAGACCCAAGATCTCTGACGCAAACCTAGCTTTCTGACACTGGACTCTACAGTGCGATCCAAAATCCGTTGGTAATCCTCAGATTTCATGATGCCTTGCACGCATTCAAGGAACCCAGTGCCAGAGGCAGCAAAACAACCCCAAAACATCAATGAACCTCCACCATATTTCACTGTAGGTACTGTTTTCTTTTCTTTGTAGGCCTTATTCAGTTTTTGGTAAACAGTAGAATAATGTGCTTTACCAAAAAGCTCTATCTTGGTCTCATCTGTCCACAAGACGTTTTCCCAGAAGGATTTTGGCTGACTCAAGTTCATTTTTGCAAAATGTAGTTTTGCTTTTTTATGTCTCTGTGTCAGCAGTGGGGTCCTCCTGGGTCTCCTGCCATAGCGTTTCATTTCATTTAAATGTCGACAGATAGTTCGCACTGACACTGATGCTCCCTGAGCCTGCAGGACAGCTTGAATATCTTTGGAACTTGTTTGGGGCTGCTTATCCACCATCCGGACTATCCTGCATTGACACCTTTCATAAATTTTTCTCTTCCTTTCATGCACATGGAGATTAGCTACAGTGCCATGGGTTCCAAACTTCTTGATAAAGTTGCGCACTGTGGACAAAGGCAAATCTAGATCTCTGGAGATGGACTTGTAAAATTTTGGTTCTCAAGTCAGTTCTCTTCTCCTCTTTCTGTTGTCCATGCTTAGTGTGGCGCACACAGACACACAATACAAAGACTAAGTGAACTTCTTTCCTTTTTATCTGCTTTCATGTATGATTTTCATATTGCCCACACCTGTTACTTTCCCCGGGTAGTTTAAAGGAGCATCACATGCTTGAAACAATCTTATTTATCAACAATTTTGAAAGGGTGCCAATAATTTTGTCCAGCCCATTTTTGGAGTTTGCTGTGACATTATGTCCAATTTGCCTTTTTTCCTCCCTTTTTTAGTTTTGTTCCATTACACACAAAGGGAAAAACACGTGTATAGCAAAACAGAAAACAGAAAAATTTCAGGGGTGTCAACATTTACGCCCATGACTGTATATGCAGTAAAACACATCCAGGTGATAACCACATAGGACTAATGGGGGAATAATGATTTGTACTGTGGCTATTATAATAACTACATCACTATGTGTATTCACATAGATGCCTGTCTCTAGGTGATGTGTAAAATGGTTGCCTGTCTCTAGATGATGCTGTAATTTTGTTAATATCAACAAAAAACAAAAAACAACAAAAAACAAACATAGCACACAAACAAATCTATTTTATACAAGGCATCAAGTCTGAGGTGCTGCAGAAAGTAGTAATAGTACATATACTGTATATGTTCTGCTCCTTAATACATTACTATTCAACTGTTGGAGATCTGAGCAGTTTACTGAAGTCAGATCACATGACACATGTGAGGGCCATATGACTGACATTATGTTTAGTCCCACCCAGCTCTCCTATTGATGCATTTTACAGAACTATAATCCATCTTTTATCTTTAAAGAGAGGCTGATTTGTGGACATAATAAAGGCCTTTAACCACTCCCCGACCGCCCATTGACTATAAACGTCCTGGGCGGTCGGATTTTCTCTGATCTGAAGTTTCTAAACGTCTTTTCAGAGATAGCAGCTGCACGCTAATTGTGCAGCTGCCGAGCGGGGGCCTGCTGTCCGTGACAGCATGGCACCACAGAGAGAAGGCAGGGACCGCTCCTGGGTTTCCCTGCCTTCTAGATCGCTGTATATACAGCGCTGAATGAGCGCTGTGTATACAACAAGGAAGCGCTATGCCACTTCCTGTCCCAGCCCGATTGTCATGTGACCGCTGGGGTCGGGAGCGTGCAGAGCTGCCGGGTCTTCCATAGACCTTGATATGCCCTGCACTGAGGATGTACATCATAGTATAGTGCTGTACAGCCTCTCTGGGGGGGTGTATTTCCCCTGTAACTGGGGCTTTTATGTCAGCCCCAGTTACAGGAAAAACTATAGTTAAAAAAAATAAAATGTCTCCAGTTAAAAGTCCCCCAGAGGTCTTGTAAAACCTTATGAGTGACACAAAGTGTAAAGTAAAAAATAATAGTGTTTTATAAAAAAAATCAGTTTCACATGTAAAAATATTTTTTTACCCCAATTAATGCTGCTTTTAAACTAGCAGCAAGGAACTCCGGCAGGCTCTTCTGGCGGGTGAACAGCCTGTCGGATCCGTGCTGTCGCTAGCGCACATGTGTCCCCGGACTACCGATCCGGCCCCATTTACTATAATCGGGGAGGGCCGGAGTTCCGGTGGCAGCACGGCAAACATGCCGAGAGGCGGCCGGAATAAAACTACGACATGTCACTAGCGGCAGCACTAATCCTACAGGCTGTTCACCCGCTGGAACAGCCTGCCGGAGTTCCTTGCCGCTAGTGTGAAAGTAGCCTAAGCCATTTAAAAAAAAAATTATAATAGAAAAATAAAAAATAAAAATAGACATATTTGGTATCATTGTGTCCGTAACGACCGGCTCTATAAAAATATCACACAGTCTACCCCATCAAGTGAACAGTGTAAAAAATATTAAGTAAACCTTACGTCAAAACAGAGTTACCTCACCTTCCAAAAAACATAATGTTAATTGATCAAAAAGTTGTATGTACCCCAAAATAGTAGCAATAAAAATGTCAACTTATCCCGCAAAAAATGAGTTCCCAAACAAAACTATAGCCAGAAAAATTAAAAAAATATGGCTCTGAGAAAATTGCAACACAAAAACATGATTTTGTTCCTAAAAATGCTCTTATTGTGTAAAACGTAAAAAACAAACAAAAAAAAACATATATTTGGTATTTTCATGTCTTTCACAATTGGCTCTACAAAAATATCACATTATTTACCCATCAAGTGAATGGTGTAAAAAAGTAACAAAAAAAAACTAATGAAAATGACTCCAAAACAGCTTTTTTTTTGTCACCTCAGCTCCCAAAAAAGTCGTATGTATCCCAAAATGGTAGCAATAAAAATGTGACTTCATCCCACAAAAAACAAGCTCTCTCACAAGACCATAGCCAGAATTTTTTTTAAAATATGGCTCTAAAAAAATGGAAAAACAAAAACATGATTTTTTTTCTAAAAATGTTCTTATTGTGTAAAACGTAAAAAAAAACATATTTGGTATTGTTGCATCCGTAACAACTGGATCTATAAAAATATCACATGATCTACCCCATCAAGTGAATGGTGCAAAAAAAAAAAATTATATAGAAGTACGACACCAAACTGCTTTTTTTGTGACTTCACCTCCCAAAAAATTAGATACAAAGCGACCAGAAAGACAAATGTACCCAAAAATGGTACCAATAAAAGCTAAAACTTGTCCCGCACAAAATAAGCTCTCCTGCATCTCAGTCTACAAAAAAAATGTAAAAGATATTGCTCTTAAAAACCATGACAGATAATTCACATGCCGCTCCTTCACTCCTGAGCCCTGGATTATCCCCAAATAGAAACATAGAAACATAGAATGTGTCGGCAGATAAGAACCATTTGGCCCATCTAGTCTGCCCAATATACTGAATACTATGAATAGCCCTTGGCCCTATCTTATATGAAGAATGGCCTTATGCCTATCCCATGCATGCTTAAACTCCTTCACTGTATTTGCAGCTACGTACCACTTCTTCAGGAAGGCTATTCCATGCATCCACTACTCTCTCAGTAAAGTAATACTTCCTGATATTACTTTTAAACCTTTGCCCCTCTAATTTAAAACTATGTCCTCTTGTAGCAGTTTTTCTTCTTTTAAATATTCTCTCCTCTTTTACCTTGTTGATTCCCTTTATGCATTTAAAAGTTTCTATCATATCCCCTCTGTCTCATCTTTCTTCCAAGCTATACATGTTAAGGTCCTTTAATCTTTCCTGGTAAGTTTTATCCTGCAATCCATGTACTAGTTTAGTAGCTCTTCTCGGAACTCTCTCCAAAGTATCAATATCCTTCTTGAGATATGGTCTCCAGTAGTGATGAGCGGCAGGGGTCATATTCGAATTCGCGATATTTCGCGAATATTTTGTAGAATATTCGTTGAATATTCGTTATATTCTAAGATTTTCTTCTCGAAAAATCGGCAAGGTAATGATCGCGTAATATGCAAATTTCTCGTAATGCGAATTTTCGGAATGCTAATTTTTATCACAAATTTTTCCACTTACAACTATTAGACAAAGAAGATTATAGCACTATATTAGCTAAATTGCTCTATATTAGTTTTTTTTTTTTTTCGAATATTCGCTATATTGCTATTACTTCGTTTTTCAAAAATACATAATATTCTAAAACAAGAATATATAGCAATATAGCGAATATTCGAAAAAAAAAATAATATAGCGCAATTTTGCTAATAGAATGTGTCGGCAGATAAGAACCATTTGGCCCATCTAGTCTGCCCAATATACTGAATACTATGAATAGCCCCTGGCCCTATCTTATATGAAGGATGTCCTTATGCCTATCCCATGCATGCTTAAACTCCTCCACTGTATTTGCAGCTGCCACTTCTGCAGGAAGGCTATTCCATGCATCCACTACTCTCTCAGTAAAGTAATACTTCCTGACATTACTTTTAAACCTTTGCCCCTCTAATTTAAAACTATGTCCTCTTGTAGCAGTTTTTCTTCTACAGGAAGGCTATAATCTTTTTTTTTAATAGTTGTAATTTTTTTCTCATCTGAACTTCAGATGTGAAAAAAATTACAACTATTAGACAAAGAAGATTATAGCACTATATTAGCTAAATTGCTCTATATTCGTTTTTTTCCGAATATTCGCTATATTGCTATAACTTCGTTATTTCGAATATTCATGATATTCTAAAACAAGAATATATAGCAATATAGCGAATATTCCAAAAAAAAAAGAATATCGAGCAATTTAGCTAATATAGTGCTATAATCTTCTTTGTCTAATACTTGTAATTTTTTTCTCATCTGAAGTTCAGATTGGAAAAAAATTACAACTATTAAAAAAAAAGATTAAAGCACTATATTAGCTAAATTGCTCTACATTCGTTTTTTTCGAATATTCGCTATATTGCTATATATTCTTGTTTTAGAATATTATGTATTTTTGAAAAACGAAGTAATAGCAATATAGCGAATATTCTAAAAAAAATTAATATAGAGCAATTTAGCTAATATAGTGCTATAATCTTCTTTGTCTAATAGTTGTAAGTGGAAAAATTTGCGATAAAAATTTGCATTCCGAAAATTCACATTACGAGAAATTTGCATATTACACGATCATTACTTTGCCGATTTTTCGAGTCGAAAATCTTAGAATATAACGAATATTCTCATTCACGAATATTCAACGAATATTCTACAAAATATTCACGAAATATAGCGAATTCGAATATGACCCCTGCCGCTCATCACTAGTTATAGCAATATAGCGAATATTCGAAAAAAAAAATTATATAGAGCAATTTAGCTAATATAGTGCTATAATCTTCTTTATTCGAATAAAAATTCTAAATTTGAATATTCGTGATCAACACTAGTCTCCAGTACTGCGCACAATACTCCAAATGAGGTCTCACTAGTGCTCTGTAGAGCGGCATGAGCACCTCCCTCTTTCTACTGGTAATGCCTCTCCCTATAAATAACAATTTACGACCATAATTGGGATGTTACTGTATTCAGGAGAAAATGGCTAGCAAATTTTGGGGGGGATATTCTCCTGTTATCTTTTGCGAAAAATAAAGTTTGGGTCTAACGCACCATTTTCATGTAAGAAAAAATGAAATTTTTCATTTTTATATCCAAGTATTATAAATTCTATGAAACGCCTGTTGGGTCAAGTGCTCACTACACCCCTTAAAAATCTTATTCCTTCTCATGGGTAACATATTTTATATCAATATTTTGATTTATACCTGTATATAAAAATCACACAAAATAAATTTTGTGCGAGCTACATATTCCACTTTTTTGGTGCAATTTGCATCAGAATTGTGTCAAATATAGCCTATGAAATTCCATTCTCCATATATAGTGTAAATTGTTATATTTTGTGGGCCGATGCTGCACACACAGGTCATTCTATCCATTACTTTATTTTAGACATTTCTTAGAGAAAGTTGTCAAGACATACTTTTCTCCATTTTTCTCTCATGAAATAGCTACAGGTTATATAAGTAGTAGAGTTACTTCATCTCAGTCGATTATACAGTGGAAAAATTGTGATTTATTTTCTGCAGGACTATTATATGACATTTCATTTCTCTTTATAGTGTGATGTATGAAGAATTTGTTCACTCTATAGCAATACAAATTGTCACATATCACATTAGAAGAATATGGATTTCTTGTACAATGCAATATGCTCAAAATGTCTTGGGCTCATAAATTTGAGGTCCTAATGTGAGAAAAATGGATGGATTCAAGTGTCCTGATCAATAGAAAAGAATGTACATTAGAAAAGACTAAAAATGGAAAACTGGATATTTTTATGATGTTGAAAACTACTGAAGCAGACAGGAATAATTGGGCATCAGAGCAGATTTTGTTCCCAGATGTACAGAGAAATTTCATTGATCACACTGAATGCTTTTAGGATGGGTGGTTGATATCTTGAACTGCAAGGTTATCTGAATCCCTTAGAAATAAAAATTAGTGAGAACATGGAAACCCATGGCATGGCAGAAATATTACCTTTTTATAATTATAATGGAACATATATACTTCTGGCTAAATAGAAGCACATACAGTCAGATCCATAAATATTGGGACATTGACACAATTCTAACATTTTTGGCTCTATACACCACCACAATGGATCTGAAATTAAACGAACAATATGTGCTTTAACTGCAAACTGTCAGCTTTAATTTGAGGGAATTTACATCCAAATCAGGTGAACGGTGTAGGAATTACAACAGTTTGCATATGTGCCTCACACTTGTTAAGGGACCAAAAGTAATGGGATTGAATAATAATCATAAATCAAACTTTCACTTTTTAATACTTGGTTACAAATCCTTTGCAGTCAATTACAGCCTGAAGTCTGGAAAGCATAGACATCACCAGATGCTGGGTTTCATCCCTGGTGATGCTCTGCCAGGCCTCTACTGCAACTGTCTTCAGTTCCTGCTTGTTCTTAGGGCATTTTCCCTTCAGTTTTGGCTTCAGGAAGTGAAATGCATGCTCAATCGGATTCAGGTCAGGTGATTGACTTGGCCATTGCATAACATTCCACTTCTTTCCCTTAAAAAACTGTTTGGTTGCTTTTGCAGTATGCTTTGGGTCATTGTCCATCTGCACTGTGAAGCGCCGTCCAATGAGTTCTGAAGCACTTTGACTGAATATGAGCAGATAATATTTCCCGAAACACTTCAGAATTTATCCTGCTGCTTTTGTCAGCAGTCACATCATCAATGAATACAAGAGAACCAGTTCCATTGGCAGCCATACATGCCCACGCCATAACACTACCACCACCATGCTTCACTGATGAGGTGGTATGCTTAGGATCATGAGCAGTTCCTTTCCCTCTCCATACTCTTCTCTCCCCATCACTCTGGTACAAGTTGATCTTGGTCTCATCTGTCCATAGGATGTTGTTCCAGTACTGTGAAGGCTTTTTTAGATGTCGTTTATGACTCTAATCTGGCCTTCCTGTTTTTGAGGCTCACCAATGGTTTACATCTTGTGGTGAACCCTTTGTATTCACTCTGGTGAAGTCTTCTCTTGATTGTTGACTTTGACACACAGACACCTACCTCCTAGAGAGTGTTCTTGATCTGGCCAACTGTTGTGAAGGGTGTTTTCTTCACCAGGGAAAGAATTCTTCGGTCATCCACCACAGTTGTTTTCCGTGGTCAGCCGGGTCTTTTGGTGTTGCTGAGCTCACCGGTGCGTTCCTTCTTTTTAAGAATGTTCCAAACAGTTGTTTTGGCCACATCTAATGTTTTTGCCATCTATCTGATAGGTTTGTTTTGTTTTTTCAGCCTAATGATGGCTTTCTTCACTGATAGTGACAGCTCTTTGGATCTCATCTTGAGAGTTGACAGCAACAGATTCCAAATACAAATAGTACACTTGAAATTAACTCTGGACCTTTTGTCTGCTCATTGTAATTTGGATAATGAGGGAATAATGCACACCTGGCCATGGAACAGCTGAGAAGCCAATTGTCCCATTACTTTTGGTTCCTTAACAAGTGGGAGGCACATATGCAAACTGTTGTAATTCCTACACCGTTCACCTGATTTGGATGTAAATACCCTCAAATTAAAGCTGACAGTCTGCAGTTAAAGCACATCTTGTTCGTTTCATTTCAAATCCATTGTGGTGGTGTATAGAGCCAAAAATTTTAGAATTGTGTCAATGTCCCAATATTTATGGACCTGACTGTACATGTCTTATGTATCAACTTTTCTGGTGGTTCATCCTGGTGAATGGCTATGCATTACAAGAAATCATATGTGGGGCTATAGTGCATATTCTCCATACTCCATATGCTACGTAGCCTCCATCTGACTTTCTATATAGAAGTGCTCTCCCTTAGAGCATAAGAGATACAGTAGAGAGCTGATGAAGCTCTATGACAGCCTTAACATTATTCCATAAAGAACGCATGATTCCAGACATACAGCCTCAATAGGAGAGGCCAGAGGTTGATTTATGAATGCAGAAGAATGTACTAATTTTTTCAATTGCAGAGTAAAAACATGATTCCTCCCTGCTTCTTGCTTGTGGGCCAAAGACTCATTGGCCCACAAGCAAGAAGCAGGGAGGAATCATGACTTTAAATGGGAAAAATGATGAATATTCTAAAAAACAAATATATAGCACTATATTGAATACATTTGTTTTTTCGAATATTCGTAATATTCTAAAACCAGAATATATAGCAATATAGCGAATATTCGAAAAAAATAATATAGAGCAATTTAGCTAATATAGTGCTATAATCTTCTTTGTCGAATAGTTGTAATTTGTACAAGAAATCCATATTCTTCTAATGTGATATGCAACAACATCATAATTTATCACTATGTGTTTTATTTATTATTAGTATAGAAAATGTATGCGTCTCAACTGTCCCTCAGCAGTATTAAAACATATCAGATGTTTGAGATAAATGTGTTTTCTACCTCATCAAATGATCTTTGCAACTGAAGGTCTGAATAAATATTTAGTGTTTGGAACCCGTCTAACTAGAGATCGCCTTGACGTGCTGCAGACGGGCTCAAATAATTTTGTACAAAACGATTTGCCAAGCATCTCTAACTTATTAGTATAGCATTTGCAATTATGATGCAATTTTGTACTTTATTTGGTTTGCAGTGAGCTGTTGCATTGCATGTTTTGTTTAACAGTCTGAATAAAGAGGGGTACATTTTCTCAGAGAACAGGTAATGTGGAAATGCCGATTGATCTTGTTCTATATTTCCGAAAGTGCTTCTTGTGGGGAATAACATTTCTGAAAGGCTGACATGACCTACAACGGAAGAGAAGAAATTCAATAAAAGAAGCACAGGAAAGAAAAAAATATCAGTTTACAGCTCCTATATAAGCTGTACCTTTATTTTGATCTTAGGACTGTGATGGCTAACCTCTGGCACTCCATCTATGGTAAAACTATGACTCCCAAGATGTACACTTGCTTGGCTGTTCTCAGAACTCCATAGAAAAGAATGGAGCATACTAGGAGTCCTAGTTTTAACACAGCTGGAGTGCTGGAAGTTAGCCATCATTGTCTTAGGGTGTCAAAAATCAGTGATCCCTAACCTGTAGCTCTCCAGCCCCCCTCATGTCCTGGTAGCCACAGGAACATTACACTGTATCATCAATAGTGAACCCATACAGCAAAAATAACAATACATTTTTCAACTACTGATGCATATGAACATACAAGTGAAGTGAACATAAAGTAACAGAGCCATAATGTTTCTTGAAGACCTCTGATAAGTTAGGGTTCATTCACACTTCGTTATTACAGATTCACATGCATTTTTGTGTGGCTTTTATATGAGCATGGTGCTTTATTCAATGTATAGCACATCCCAATGGATCTTTAGTGGTACCATTTTTAGCATATCCATGTCAGTGGGAATTTAAGAACATATTGTTTGCATTTCTGTATGTGTTTTTTTTTTTTTACATTTTAGCAACTTTACAAAAACAGCAAAAAATACACATAAAAAAGGAACAATTAGCTAAAAAAAAATATCTCTATCGTGTACCTTATTCACATGTTCATTTCGTTGACGACATACATGACAAGGTGGTCAGTGCTTCATCCATGTAAATGTCCAAGAAGGGTATGTTGTTCGTCCATTTGTTTTTTACCCTTTGTGTGTCATCTGTATTTCACATACACTTCCAGGCTATAATGGGAACCTATCAATGATCAGTGAAAGCATGGTGTCTCAGTGGTTAGCACTAGTGCCTTGGAGCGCTGGGGTCCTAGGTTTGAATTTGACCAAGGACAACATCTGCATGGAGTTTGTATGTTCTCCCCGCATTTGAGTGGATTTCCTCCAGTTACTCTGGTTTGCTCTCACACTCCAAAGACATACTGATAGGGAAATTTGATTGTAAGCTCCATTGGGGACAGCAACTACTGATAATGTCTGTAAAGCACTGTGGAATATATAAGTGCATAAAATAAATAAAAAACACTGACAAAACGCAATACTGTATAGATTTAAAAATGAAATTAATATAAAATCAAAAACAAAAAGGCACAAGTCTTTAAATCCCAAGTCAATGTGTCACAATCAGTGAGGGGGAAAAACTCCACACTAAACACAGGAGGGAAGGGGAACAGTAAGTGGGCCTGGAAACTAGGGAAGAAACAGGTCACCTCCTAAATAACCCTAATCCGGGCCCTAACTACCTATCAACAGTGATGAGCGGCAGGGCCAATATTTGAATTTGCGATATTTCACGAATATTTGGGCGAATATTCGTCATATATTCGAGAATTCGTGATCTCCAATCATTATTTTCTTGATTGCTTAAATCCGCAATCGGAAAATTTGCGATCAACACTACTCCTATAGTCAACTGGTTGCTAGGGATGTTGCTAAGTGCCGATATTCGTGATAAATTTGCAATAAATTTGCACAAAAATTAGAGATTAGAATACGAATATATAGCACTATATTCTAAATATTTGAGAATGATCAAAGTGGCAATATTCGCGATTAAAATTTGGGATACGAATATTTGCGCTCAACACTACCTATCAATATGAATAGACCTTGAAGGTAGGTATATTTATATGCTGTAAACCTAGGCCCTTAAATCCCTATAAGGCCCTGGAATGAGGTTAGGACCAGAGACAACACATTCCTCCCCAGATGGACGAATGGAATCTCAGTCTCAGGCCCAAATACAAACATCAGGGAATATAACAAACATAAAACAATAAGAACAGACAAGACTTATCTGAAAGTCGAAAACTGGCAACTCCAGAAGCACCACAGAGTACAACCGACCAGCTAGTTAAAAGGCAGGAAGAAAATCTATAAACTGCACCTCCAAGAGTGGAAAGCTGCTACTTATGGGAAAGGTAGTTCACCTAAAGCAAGGGGTGTGGCATTCACCAGAATACAGACACAATAAGATCCACAGTGAACTTGTCAATTTAACCCACGAGTTGCCAGTCTCTCCGATCTCCTGGTACCTGCCATGGGAACGTCTGTAACACAATGTTACACTTGGAGCGCTGCAGGTTTGTTGTGAGGTGTATATAGTTCACATTCAGTCCATATAAAGTAGTAAAACCCGCGCTGCTCCAGCAGTGAAAAAGTACACCATTAAGACACACAGAAAGTTCTTCTGATATGGTCAAATCCGACAAAGTGACTTCGACTTCCACAAAAATTGGTCCTCTTAATCCCTATAATATTAAAGGAGACAGCCTGACATAGTCAAGTCCCGCAAGTCCTTATTCTTATAAAATCATTTATTATACTCACAAATTCCATAAAATCTCAGTCATATAAAACACTGTAAGTGACACTCCTCTCGCCAATTGCCCAATCCAGGTTTTGCCTCCGCTTCGTCAGGGGCATTTGCAAATCCTATTCGGTTCCTTCTTTTAATGGCGACGTGGGTGTTAACCCAAAAGGATCTTATTACAATTAGAGTTATTTTCACAATTTTAAAAAACATTCAGTATTAAAACATAATAATACAGTATCACTACAATTCATATTGCACAATAATCACATACCACATGGTTATTATCCTTCTCCATATAACAACACACAATTATTATTCTTCCCATAAAATCAACATATTGATCCAGCTAATATCCCTAACTCCACCTCTTTATTCTGATCACATGGTTCCTACGTGTCTTATAGTTCCCACGATCACATGTTTATCTCTCAATTACTAGCCATACATTTCATTCATTGCTAATGACCCTCCCGATCACATTTAATGCCAGCCAATGACTACAGAACCATCTAGCAACAAAAGTAAAGTATCCGCAATCCTCTCTACCTCCCTACTATGCAAGCCTTGATGTCAAACTGTACATTCAATCCATCTGGTTGCAAGGTACCGAGTCTATATATCCACTCAACTTCCTTTCTATTTATTTTTGCCACCGATCTCCTCCTGTCCATTTCCCATGGACATATTCCTGCCCTACAAAACCCAATTCCTCCTGGTTTTTATTATGCACCTTTTTAACATGGGTTGAAGCACTATGTGTTTCTAGTCATTTCTTAATATTGTGAATATGTTCTTGAATTCTTATCTTTCATTTTCTTGTTGTATGTCCTACATACTAGAGGCCACATGGGCACTCTAGCATGTAGACGACTCCCATATGTTCACATGTGAGCTTTCCCGCAATTCTATATGTAGCCCCATTACTTCTAGACACCACTTCTTCAATCCTGGGCAACCTTTGATTTCTGGCACGATTTTAACAGGGTAGACAGAAGCCGTACCATGTAAATAGGTGCTTTTCCACTTTCTCCTGTTTTAATGGTAAATGACTATGCACTATTTTGTCTTTTATACTTGGTGCCCTTTTAAAGATAATATTGGGATTGTTTGGAATAATCCCCCCTAACACAGCGTCATTCTTCAATACCGACCAATTCTTTTTAATTGCACTTTTTATTTGGCCAGCATTATTAATATATTAAGTAATGAAGCTCAATCCAAAATCTTTCTTATCCTTTCCTTTACAGTTACTTTCCTGATCTGCTCCTCTTCATCTCCTCCCCTTCCCTTGCTGCTACTTTCATACAGTCCAATAGATCTTCTTTTCTATAGCCCTTTTCAAGAAATCTATTATATATCACGGTGCTCTGCTTTTCATAATCTTATAAATCTGTACAATTTCTATATATCCTTTTAAATTGCCCTTTAGGGATATTTTTAATCCAAGGCTTGTGGTGACAATTAGAAGTTTGAATATAAGCATTTACATCCTTTAGTTTAAAAAATGTTTTAGTTTTCAATTTTTCTCCTTCAGCAAAGATGGTTAAATCCAAAAAGTCTATGGAATCATAGCTAACAATCTCAGTGAATCGTAACTTCCATTCATTCGTATTTACCGTATATATTTAAGGAATTACTCTAGTCCCAGACGATCCCCTTTCCATATAAGCAAACAGATATCTATAAATCTCTTCCAGAAAATTAGTTCTCCATCACCATTTACAGTTCGCATTCTTGGCTCAATAAACTCATCCTCCCATAAAGCCATAAATAAATTGGAGAAACTGGGGGCGAATTTTGCCCCCCTCGCCGTCCCAGTACACTGTAAAAATTGAAAACTAGAACCTTTTTTAAACTGAAAGATGTAAATGCTTATATTCAAACTTCTAATTGCCACCACAAGACTTGGATTAAAAATATCCCTAAAGGGCAATTTAAAAGGATATATAGAAATTGTACAGATTTACAAGATTTTGAAGAGCAGAGCACCTTGATATATAATAGATTTCTTAAAAAAAGGGCTATAAAAAAGGGAAGGAGTAGAGATGTCGCGAACATAAAATTTTCCGTTCGCGAACGGCGAACGCAAATTTACGCAAATGTTCGCGAACGGGCGAACCGGGCGAACCGCCATAGACTTCAATAGGCAGGCAAATTTTAAATCCCACAGGGACTCTTTCTGGCCACAATAGTGATGGAAAAGTTGTTTCAAGGGGACTAACACCTGGACTGTGGCATGCCGGAGGGGGATCCATGGCAAAACTCCCATGGAAAATTACGTAGTTGACGCAGAGTCGGGTTTTAATCCATAAAGGGCATAAATCACCTAACATTCCTAAATTGTTTGGAATAACGTGCTTTAAAACATCTAGTGTGTGTATACGATCAGGTATGATGTTGTATCGATCAGGTAGTGTAAGGGTTACGCCCGCTTCACAGTGACAGACCAAACTCTGACAGACCAAACTCCGCGTTTAACGCACCGCAAACAACCGCAAAGAGTTGTCAATAGTTATATAATGTAGTTTGAGACTGGCACTCTCCCGTATGAGTTAAATATCAATCGTAGCAGTATTCACTAAATAATTCACAATATTTAATGTATCACATAAAATACAAACATATATTGAAACCAATCGGGTCCAAGACTAATTAATAATAATTGCTGCAGCAACGACAATGTTTAAAAATCCCTAAAAAATAATAATAAAAGTCCAATAAAATACGATAAAATATATCCACAAAACGTCCAGAAGAAGGGGGAACCGTAAATCCTAGATGGGAAACAATGGAAAAGTTCTAAACAGACCCAGACAGGTCCCGGAGTTATAGTATGATTTGTCCAATCAGTATATTTCCTGTGTCTCTGTCGGTCTTCTTTGACCATATATTGGGCTTGTTTTCTTATAAATAGTGTGACAGTAAATCGTTCTCCAATATTCGGTAAGTGTCCGATTTAAACCTAAAAAGCATCTGGTTTTTACTCAGAGTCACTTTATACCTACCGCGGTCCAAATGTTCGGCGTCTCACTTAGCTCGTGCGCCACTGTTGCCTCTCGATCGCTATGCCAAAGTCTCGAGTCCGGTCATGTGACCTGGATGCGTACTCGCGAGAGGTGGACTTTTACTGACCGATTTGGGTGGCTGATCTTCCGAACTTTTTTCTTTCTGTTTTGGAGCGCTCCAATTTTTATATGTGTCAGAATATTAGCGAACGGGCTTCCAGTGAGGATGTCCTGTTGGGAATGTACTTAGTAGCACCAAACGCGTTTCGGGGATCTATTTCCCCTTCCCCAGTGGTCACATCCCAACTTCCTATGATCCATTTTATATCCCTTTCGGGAGACACACAAAATCTGGTCTGGAATTGGAAAAATCGCAATTTTGGTTGGTATGCGTTTTCCAAAATGGATGTTTTCCAGGCAGAAAGTGTACTAAAACATTGCGGCTTGAACCCTAGTTGGTGGCGGAGAAGTCACGCAAGTCATCCGGCATGCAAAAATTAAATACAGCAGCGTGGGGGCCATTTTTAGCCCAAGGCATCTCATCAGGCCTTTTTTAGTCAAATGCATCCCCCATTGTCTTTCCCTTCGGGATCCATGCCTCATTCATCTTAATAAAGGTGAGGTAATCTAGACTTTTTTGACCTAGGCGACTTCTCTTCTCAGTGACAATGCCTCCTACTGCGCTGAAGGTCCTTTCTGACAGGACACTTGAAGCGGGGCAGGCCAGAAGTTCTATCGCAAATTGGGATAGCTCAGGCCACAGGTCAAGCCTGCACACCCAGTAGTCAAGGGGTTCATCGATCCTCATAGTGTCGATATCTGCAGTTAAGGCGAGGTAGTCTGCTACCTGTCGGTCGAGTCGTTCTCTGAGGGTGGACCCCGAAGGGCTGTGGCGATGCGAAGGACTTAAAAAGCTCCGCATGTCCTCCATCAACAAAACGTCTGTAAAGCGTCCTGTCCTTGCCGGCGTGGTCATGGTAGGAAGAGGATCACTTTCACCTCTTCCCCTGTTAGATTCCAGTTGTGCTGTGACATCACCCTTATATGCTGTGTAAAGCATACTTTTTAACTTGTTTTGGAACTGCTGCATCCTTTCTGACTTCCGGTAATTCGGTAACATTTCAGCCACTTTCTGCTTATACCGGGGGTCTAGTAGCGTGGCCACCCAGTACATGTTGTTCTCCTTCAGCCTTTTTATACGAGGGTCCCTCAACAGGCATGACAGCATGAAAGACCCCATTTGCACAAGGTTGGATGCCGAGCTACTCATGTCCCGTTCCTCGTCCTCACTGATCTCATTGAAGGTCTGTTCTTCCCCCCACCCACGTACAACACCACGGGTCCCAGATAGGTGACAACGAGCACCCTGGGATGCCTGCTGTGGTTGGTCTTCCTCCTCCTCAAAGCCACATTCCTCCTCTGACTCCTCTTCCTCAGACTCCTCTTCCAGCGTTGCCGTAGGTCCAGCAAGCGATGATGATAAGGCTGTTTCTGGTGGTGATGGTGACCACAACTCTTCCTCTTCCTCTTCATGCTCATCTACGGCCTGATCTAGCACTCTTCGCAGGGCACGCTCCAGGAAGAAAACAAATCGGATGAGGTCGCTGATGGTGCCTTCGGTGTGACTGACTAGGTTTGTCACCTCCTCAAAAGGACGCATGAGCCTACAGGCATAGCCCATGAGCATCCAGTAACGTGGCAAAAAAACTCCCAGCTCCGCAGAGGCTGTCCTAGCACCCCAGTCATACAAATACTCATTGATGGCTTTTTCTTGTTGGAGCAGGCGGTCGAACATTAGGAGTGTTGAATTCCAATGTGTCGGGCTGTCGCAAATCAAGCGCCTCACTGGCATGTTGTTTCGCCGCTGAATATTGGAAAAGTGCGCCATGGCCGGGTAGGAATGCCTGAAATGGCCACACACCTTCCTGGCCTGCTTGAGGACGTCCTGCAAGCCTGGGTACTTATACACAAAGAGCTGTACGATCAGATTCAACACATGTGCCATGCACGGCACATGTGTCAACTTGCCCAAATTCAATGCCGCCAACAGATTTCTTCCGTTGTCACACACCACTTTGCCGATCTCCAGTTGGTGCGGGGTCAGCCACTGATCCACCTGTGTGTTCAGGGCGGACAGGAGTGCTGGTCCGGTGTGACTCTCTGCTTTCAGGCAAGTCAACACCAAGACAGCTTGACACTGTCGTATCCAGGATGTGGAATAGCCCCTGGAGAGCTGGGGGGGTGCAGTTGATGTGGAGCAAGATGCAGCAGCAGAAGAGGACTCAGCCGAGGAGGTTAGCGAAGAGGATGGAGTAGGAGGAGTAGAGGAGGGAGCAGCAGGCCTGCCTGCAAGTCATGGCGGTGTCACCAACTCCGCTGCAGAGCCACGCATTCCATGCTTGGCAGCCGTCAGCAGGTTTACCCAATGCGCAGTGTACGTGATATACCTGCCCTGACCTTGCTTTGCAGACCAGGTATCAGTGGTCAGATGGACCCTTGCCCCAACACTGTGTGCCAGACATGCCATGACTTCATTTTCCACAATAGAGTACAGGTTGGGATTGCCTTTTGTGAAAAAAAAGTTCGTCCGGGTACCTTCCACTGCGGTGTCAAATTTTTTGAAGGCCTCAGACTCCACCAGCTTGTATGGTAAAAGCTGGTGGGCTAAGAGTTCCGACAAGCCAGCTGTCAGACACTGGGCAAGGGGGTGACTCTGTGACATTGGCTTCTTACGCTCAAACATTTTCTTGACAGACACCTGACTGTGGGCAGATGAGCAGGAACTGCTTAAGGTGAGAGGTGGAGTGGCGGGTGGTTGAGAGGGGGCAAGGAGGACAGCAGTGGTTGACGTGGCTGAAGATACCGGACCAGGAGGAGGATGGTGGCTTTGAGTTTGTGTGCTGCTTGTACTCATGTTTTGATCCCATAGGCGTTTGTGATGTGAGATCATGTGCCTTCGCAAAGCAGTTGTACCTACGTGGGTGTTGGACTTCCCACCACTCAGTTTCTTTTGGCACAGGTTGCAAATGGCATCGCTGTTATCAGAGGCAGACACACACAAAAAATGCCACACTGCTGAGCTTTGCAATGAGGGAATTCTGGTGGCCGCAACAGCATGCGTTGATTGGCGTGCTGTCTGGCTGACCCCGGAGACCGATAAATGCTGTCTTACTGTGCCACTAGCTCCTTGCGACGACCTCCCCCTGCTTCCAACTCGTCTCCTCCTCCTCTCTGTCTCCCCATCTGAACTTTCCCCCTGTTCTTCTTCTCTTCGAGCGGGCACCCACGTGACATCCACAGACACATCGTCATCATCAACCGGTTCACTTGTATCTGACAACTCAGCAGAGGAAGCAGCAGCGGGTACAACATCATCATCATCCCACCGTATGTCCATGTGTGTAATGCTGCCTGACTGAGACATATCCCTGTTATCTACATCCTCTGGCAATAATGGTTGCGCATCACTCATTTCTTCCAATTGATGTGTAAATAACTCCTCTAACAGATCAAGTGAAGCGGCTGTGGTGCTAGTGTTGTTGGTGGCGGCGGCCGGGCGAGTGGTAACTTGAGAGGTGCCCGAAGCTGAGCTGGAGGAGGATGGTGCATCAAGGTTCCGAGTTCAGGGTACGTGGCCTCTGAACACTGGGCATTATTCTAGGGCCAAAGGAAATCACAGCACCACGACCACGACTGCCCCTGCGGGGTGGCCTGCCTCTGCCTGTCATTTTTTTTTAGATTAGTGGTACTATGCGTGCAAGGTACTGAGCCACCCTATATGAGTGGTGGGCAGTGGTCACAGTACAGTCTGTGGGCCTGACACTCACTGGCAGGCAACTGCAATTATATTACAGAGGAAAAATTAAATGACTTTTTTATCTGCAAGGTACTGTGCCACCCGATATGAGTGGTGGGCACTGGCAGTGGGCATAGTACAGTCAGTGGGCCTGACAATCATTGGCAGGCAACTGCAATTATATTACGTAGGAAAAATTAAATGACTTTTTTATCTGCAAGGTACTGTGCCACCCTATATGAGTGGTGGGCAGTGGGCATAGTACAGTCTGTGGGCCTGACACTCACTGGCAGGCAACTGCAATTATATTACAGAGGAAAAATTAAATGAATTTTTTAACAGCAAGATGCTGTGCCACCCTATATGAGTGGTGGGCAGTGGGCACAGTACAGTCTGTGGGCCTGACACTCACTGGCAGGCAACTTCAATTATATTACAGAGGAAAAATTAAATGACTTTTTTATCTGCAGGGTACTGTGCCACCCTATATGAGTGGTGTGCACACAGTACAGTCTGTGAGCCTGTGGCCTCTCACACACGGGCAGGCAACTGCAATATATATATAGACAAAATATATAAAAGCAGACTGATGTACCAGCCCTAAAAAGGGCTTTTTGGGGTGCTGTCAGGACGCTGTCCTTACAGCAGATGAGTCTTTGAGGACTGGAGTAGACACAGAACACTGGCCTAGCTAACGATTTCCCTATTAATTCAGCAGCAGCTGCACTGTCCCTGCTCTAACAGTGCAGCTTCAGAATGAATCTAAGAGGGCTGCCGTCCTTGCTTTTTTTTTAGGAGGTGGGAGGGTCTGGAAGGGAGGGTATGCTGATTGGCTGGAATGTGTCTGCTGACTGTGAGGTACAGGGTCAACGTTTGCTCAATGATGACCTATAGGGGGCGGACCGAACATCGCATATGTTCGCCCGTCGCGGCGAACGCGAACAAGCAATGTTCGCCGGGAACTGTTCGCCAGCGAATTGTTCGGGACATCTCTAGGGAGGAGATGAAAAGAGGAGCAGATCAGGAAAGTAACTGTAAAGGAAAGGATAAAAAAGATTTTGGATTGAGCTTCATTACTTAATATATTAATAATGCTGGCCAAATAAAAAGTGCAATTAAAAAGAATTGGTTGGTATTGAAGAATGACGCTGTGTTAGGGGGGATTATTCCAAACAATCCCAATATTATCTTTAAAAGGGCACCAAGTATGGAAGACAAAATAGTGCATAGTCATTTACCATTAAAACAGGAGAAAGTGGAAAAGCACCTATTTACATGGTACGGCTTCTGTCTACCCTGTTAAAATCATGCCAGAAATAAAAGGTTGCCCAGGATTGAAGAAGTGGTGTCTAGAAGTAATGGGGCTACATATAGAATTGCGGGAAAGCTCACATGTGAACATATGGGAGTCGTCTACATGCTGGAGTGCCCATGTGGCCTCCAGTATGTAGGACATACAACGAGAAAATTAAAGATAAGAATTCAAGAGCATATTCGCAATATTAGGAAAGGACTAGAAACACATCGTTTTTCAGCCTATTTTAAAAAGGTGCATAATAAAAAACAGGAGGAATTGGGATTTGTAAGACTGGAAAATGTCCATGGGAAATGGAGAGGAGGAGATCCGGTGGCGAAAATAAATAGAAAGGAAGTTGAGTGGATATATAGACTTGGTACCTTGCAACCGGATTGATTGAATGTAGAGTTTGAGGCTCAAGGTTTCAAGGCTTGCATGTAGGGAGGTAGAGAGGATTGCGGATACTTTACTATGGTTACTAGATGGTTCTGTATTCATTGGCTGGCATTAACATGCGATCGGGAGGGTCATTAGCAATTAATGAAATGTGTGGCTAGTAATTGAGAGATAAACATGTGATCGTGGAAACTATAAGACACGTTGTAGTGAACTCATTGAGAAAATGGGGTAGTTGATGTGGATTGTATATTAGGAACCATGTGATCGGAATAGAGAGGTGGAGTTAGGGATATTAGCTGGATCAATATGTTGATTTTATGGGAAGCATAATAATTGTGTGTTGTTATATGGAGAAGGATAATAACCATGTGGTATGTGATTATTGTGTAATATGAATTGTAGTGATACTGTATTATTAAGTTTTAATACTGAATATTTTTTTAAATTGTCTAAATGACTCTAATTGTAATAAGACCTTTTGGGTTAACACCCACATCGCCATTAAAAGAAGGAACCGAATAGGATTTGCAGATGCCCCTGACGAAGCGGAGGCGGAATCCGGGTTGGGTAATTGGCGAGAGGAGTGTCACTTATTTTATATGACTGAGATTTTATGGAATTTGTGAGTATAATGATTGATTTTATAAGATAAAGGATTTGCTGGACTTCACTATGTCGAGTCGTCTTTTTTAATATTATATGGATTAAAAGCACCGAATTTTGTGGAAGTCACTGTGTGTCTTAAAGGTGTACTTTTTCACTGCTGGAGCAGCGCAATTTTACTACTTTATATGGTATCACTGCCTTTGGTGTGCATTGTGACACTTTTTCCACGGTTGTGTCACAACCAGACAGCTGAGAAGCTCTGACAGAAGCCTTTCAGAACCTCCTCCTTGAGTTTTCTTTATTACTCCCAGAAAACTGCCTGAATCTCCTAGAGGGACAAACATTTGCCAAATGATTTATACCTCTACAACAAAAACAAACCCTCCCATGCGGGCTGAATCTTCTATTGTCAGAGGCAATCAACCCCAGCTGCATGGGCTCCTGCTCAGAAGGGGTTGACAGCGACTGAGACCCCTGCGCACAGAATGAGACCGCTGCACTGTCCCGGGACTGAGTATGACAGGAAGGAGAGCTCTCTCCTCTCTCTCTAAGACGCCTGTCAATACGAACGGCCTGAGACATAGCAGAGTCCAAGGAGATAGGCCTCTCATGAAAGGCAAATGCATCTTTCAATCCCTCTGAAAGACCATGGCAAAATTGACTTCGGAGTGCAGCATCATTCCAACCAGTATCAGCTGCCCATCTCCGAAATTCTGAGCAGTATGTCTCTGCGGATTGTTTACCCTGGCATAACAGACGTAGTCTAGACTCAGCCAGAGCAATACGATCCGGATCATCATATATATGACCCAGGGCTATAAAGAATTCATCCACTGAACGGAGGGGCCGTGCCCGCTCCGGCAGCGAAAAGGCCCAGGACTGAGCGTTACCCCTAAGCAGCGATATAATGATCCCCACCCTCCGTTCCTCATCACCAAAGGAATGGGGAAGAAGGCGAAAATGGAGTTTGCAAGCCTCTCTAAAACGCACAAAATTCTCACTACCCCCAGGGAACGTATCCGGGAGCGAGATCTTAGGCTCAGAACAAACTCCATGAACGCAAGCTGAACCGGTCACTTGAAACTGAGAAAAAGTCTTACGGAGATCAGCTACCTCCAATGAAAGACCCTGGAAGCGTTCAGCCAAAAGTGAAACCGGATCCATGCTTGAGACGGTTTAGGCGGCTCATAATGTCACGGAAGGTGTACAGGAAACAAGACAATGCAAAAGAATCTATGACTCACTGGATCCAAAACTAAGGAACAAAAGGGAGACCCCTGCATGAGACCTGGCACTCTCCCTGACTGCTCAGCCTATGCAAACACCCCAAAGGTGGATGATCGCATATCCCCGTACCTCGACTATATAATACCTGAACACCCTACAATAGTGAGGGGACACGACCACCGGCTCCCTACACTAGACAGGGAGGGAGTCAGGGTCATCTGGGATCCAGCAAACAGAAAAATCACAAATGAATGTACAGCACTTATCTTGTAGAAGACTGGGAAATAGGAACAGCATGCACACACACTCCAGGAAGTTGTATAAGCCGCACACTAATGCATTATGGGGAGGAATTTAAAGGGATGCAATCAGTCCAACTACATGACAGCTGAGAGAGACTAACGAGATGAGGAACTGAAAACCAAAACAAAGAAAACTCAAGGAGGAGGTTCTGAAAGGCTTCTGTCAGAGCTTCTCAGCTGTCTGGTTGTGACAGGTTGGTGTTGCCTGTGGCAACGTGTTGCTGTTTCAGCATGTGGGGCAGTGTCACGGCCTTTGTGGTGTGTGCCGTGACATGGTTGGCTTGCATGTTATTGCTTGCGGCAACGTGTAGCTTTTAATGCTGGTGTGTGCACTTCCCCTTTAAGTTGTTTCCTCCTCTGTCAGGTGCTGGAGGGGTTAACCACCTTGATGGGTGTGGTCACTAGGTGCTTCAACTTACCTTTGGCTAGAGGCCAGGAGTCAGTGGTACTTCAGCCATGGTGTATGCTGGAGTTATGCACCTGGTCTTCATGTTTCATCTCCCAGAGTGAGGGTCTCCTAGTGGGGCATTGAGGTCTCCAGCGATGTCTTCCCTCCCTTACATGTGTTGTATGTTTGGTGTGGGGTTATGATTTGGTGTGTAATGTCTAGCTTGGTATTCCATGTCTGGTATGTTTGGTGATATTTTCCAGCATGGTTGCTTAACATTTCCCCTGTTTGTTGTCTTCCTCCAGAAGGGGGCTGGTTTCCCAGAGAGGTGAACCACAAACCTAGTGGGACATACTGTCATGGTGGGGAGTGGGGAAAACCCTCCACCGTATGATGTAAAAGGCTAACGGATAGCTGCTAGGCCAAGACGCCGGGATCAGTGAGCAGGTCACCTCCTAAAGCATCCCTAATCCTCGCCCTAACTCCACACCGTATGAGTGGACCTGGATGGTAGGACAGCTCATACCCTGGATACCTCAGGCCCTGAGTCGCCCTGAGAATCCCTCAGAAAGGAGCTGAGGAGAGGCACCCTGTTCTTCCAGGACACTGAAGAACAGGAGTCTTAAAAGGCCTAGAAGCAGGGAAAGGAAAACACCATATGCAGCAACTGGATTGGCAGGTAAAAACACCGGAAAATACACTTACCTGCCGCTGCCACCACAACTGGAACCCGTGCATACGTACAGGAGCCCACGCACCAAACTGGGCACCGTACAAACAACACATACAGGAAACCAGCTCACCAGTAACTGCCTGGAATCCCATGCAGCAAAATGCACGGTGGCCCCGGGCAGCGCAGCATACAGACTATTGATTCACCCCTCCAGAAAATGCCCCCCTTCCGGAGGAAGACAACAAATCGGGGAAATGTCAAGCAACCATGCTGGAAGATATGAACAAACATACCAGACATGGAATACCAAGCTAGACATTACAACACACCAAATCATAACCCCACACCAAACATACAACACATGTAAGGGAGGGAAGACATCGCTGGAGACCAGGAGCATAACTCCAGCACACACCATGGCTGGAGTACCACTGACTCCTGGCCTCTAGCCACAGGTAAATTAAAGCACCTAGTGACCACACCCAACAAGGTGGTTAACCCCTCCAGCACCTGACAGAGGAGGAAACAATTTAAAGGGGAAGTGCACACACCAGCATAAATAGCTACACGTTTCCGCAGGCAACAACATGCAAGGCAATCATGTCATAGCACACACCACAAAGGCCGTGACACTGCCCCCGCATGCTGAAACAGCAACACGTTGCCACAGGCAACAGCAAGCATGGAAAAAGTTTCACAGGGCACACCAAAGGCTGTGACATATGGACTGACAAAACGCAGATGACAACCATGTTATGTCAGTGGAAAAACAAGGATGTTTGAATAAACACATTAAAATCCATTGATGTGTGCCGTCTTTTGAGAATATGGATAGTGTGAATAAGCCCTCAGACTGTTTGTAATTAAAAAAAATCCCTATTCGAAATCAATATTGTAGTGACACTGGCAGAACTCTTCAATACATTGGTTATTTCTGCTAAGTATAGAAATGTAATTGACTAAAGAAAATGTGGTATATGAAATATCCATTAAAGCCTGGCCCATGAGGTCAGTGTTGAGTTTGTCATTTAATACTGAGTTATTTGATTTATCTTAGCTCTTTCAAGACCCAGTCAGTTTTGACCTTCATGACCCAGCCTAATTTTGCTATTCTGACATGTCATTTGATGTATTAATAACTTTGTAATACTTTCACTTATCCAAGCGCTTCTGAGTTAGTCTTCGTGAACTTCGTGTACTTAACATTAGTGGTAAATTTGGATCAAAATATTTTACTTTTTTTTTTTATCCTAAATTTACAGAAAATTTCAAAAAATTTGCAATTTTCTACATTTAAATTTCTCTGCTTACAAAATTGTTATTAACATTCACCATATGTCTACTTCATGTTTGGCATTTTGTAAATAATTTTTATTTTATTTTTTAAGATATTAGAAGGCTTAGAATTCTAGAATCTATTTTTACAATTTCCCAAACCAACTTTTTTAAGGACTAATTCAGTTCTGAAGAGACTTTGAGGACATAACATAATAGATACCACACAATGACTCCACTTCAGAAACTATATCCCTCACAGAATTTAGCAAGGGATGTTGTGAGTGTTTCAGGGGCACATTTATTAAGGTCTTAATAAAGACCCATAGCAGGCGCGGTCCTCTCCATAACTTTTGCGCATCCAGCGCCAGTTCTAATCTGGCTTTTCTAGGCCTAAACAGGCTTAGAAAATTTTGTTGCATTTCAGCCTAGTAAATTTGTTCCCATAGGTGTTTTGCAAACATTAATGCGCAGCAGAGGGTTTTAAGTGAAAATTGCAATTTTTACACATATATACAGTAGAGTTGAGCGAACCCGAACTGTAAAGTTCGGGTTCGTACCGAACTTTAGGTTTTTCGGCACCCGGATCCGAACATTTACGTAAAAGTTCGGGTTCGGGTTCAGTGTTGGGCGCTTTCTTGGCGCTTTTTGAAAGGCTGCACAGCAGGCAATCAACAAGCATCATACTACTTGCCCCAAAAGGCCATCACAGTCATGCTACTATTGGCATGGCTGTGATTGGCCAACTGCAGCATGTGACCCAGCCTCTATTTTAGCTGGAGTCACGTAGCGCCGCCCGTCACTCTCCTCGGATTAGTGTAGGGAGAGTCTGCAGCTGCTGTGAGGGAGAGATCAGGGAGCAATCTCATCA
Source organism: Bufo bufo (assembly GCF_905171765.1). Classification (NCBI taxonomy): domain Eukaryota; kingdom Metazoa; phylum Chordata; class Amphibia; order Anura; family Bufonidae; genus Bufo; species Bufo bufo. The sequence continues at coordinate 713,747,335 of NC_053390.1, read as the reverse complement.
AAAACTGGTTTATGTACTCAGTGATCTACAGAAAAAGTGTTTTGTGGGTGCAGTGCACAATTTTTTGAAGCCTGCCCTGAGCCAACTACTGCTGAAAACGAACTTTTTTTTCATCAGTTAGGCAATATAGGCAACGATAGTACACCAGCACAGGCTATCTGTAAGTCCAGAAATACAGCTTTGGCATACTGGGGTGAAAAAAAACCTCTGATATACTGCACATCTGGGATTAGACAAGCATAAGTGACTGTCACATTTAGGACAGAAATACAGCTTTTTGGTTAGGGTGAAAAAACCCTCTAATATACTGCACATCTGGGATTAGAAATGCATAAGTGACTGTCACATTTAGGCCATAAATACGGCTTTGGCATACTGGGGTGAAAAAACCCTCTCATATACTGCACATCTGGGATTCCATGTGCATAAGTGACTGTCACATTTAGGATAGAAATACAGCTTTTTGGTTAGGGTGAAAAAACCTCTAAAATACTGCACATGTGGGATTAGACAATCATAAGTGACTGTCACATTTAGGACAAAAATACAGCTTTTTGGTTAGGGTGAAAAAACCCTCTAATATACTGCACATCTGGGATTAGACGAGCATAAGTGACTGTCACATTTAGGCCATAAATACGGCTTTGGCATGCTGGGGTGAAAAAACCCTCTAATATACTGCACATCTGGGATTACACGTGCATAAGTGACTGTCACATTAAGCCATAAATACGGCTTTGGCATACTGGGGTGAAAAAAGCCTCTCATATACTGCACATCTGGGATTCCACGTGCATAAGTGACTGTCACATTTAGGACAGAAATACAGCTTTTTGGTTAGGGTGAAAAAACCCTCTAATATACTGCACATCTGGGATTAGACAAGCATAAGTGACTGTCACATTAAGGCCATAAATACGGCTTTTTGGTTACTGGGGTGAAAAAAGCCTCTAAAATATTGCACATCTGGGATTACACGTGCATAAGTGACTGTCACATTTAGGCCATAAATACGGCTTTTGCATACTGGGGTGAAAAAAGTTTCTGAATATACTGCACATTTGGGATTACACGTGCATAAGTGACTGTCACATTTAGGACAGAAATACGGCTTTGGCATACTGGGGTGAAAAAAGCCTCTCATATACTGCACATCTGGGATTACACGTGCATAAGTGACTGTCACATTTAGGACCGAAATACAGCTTTTTGGTTAGGGTGAAAAACCCTCTAATATACTGCACATCTGGGATTAGACAAGCATAAGTAACTGTCACATTTAGGACAGAAATACAGCTTTTTGGTTAGGTTGAAAAAACCCTCTAATATACTGCACATCTAGGATTAGACGTGCATAAGTGACTGTCACATTTAGGCCAGAAATACGGCTTTTTGGTTACTGGGGTGAAAAAAGACTCTGATATACTGCACATCTAGGATTAGACATGCATAAGTGACTGTCACATTTAGGCCAGAAATACAGCTTTTTGGTTACTGGGGTGAAAAAACCCTCTAATATACTGCACATCTGGGATTAGACAAGCATAAGTGACTGTCACATTTAGGCCAGAAATACGGCTTTTTGGTTACTGGGGTGAAAAAACCCTCTAATATACTGCACATCTGGGATTAGACAAGCATAAGTGACTGTCACATTTAGGCCAGAAATACGGCTTTTTGGTTACTTGGGTGAAAAAAACCTCTGATATACTGCACATCTGGGATAAGACATGCATAAGTGAGTGTCACATTTAGGCCACAAATACCGCTGTCATATAGAGTTAAAAAAAAAAATAGAGTGCAATACCCTACATCAGGGTTTATATTGGCAGTTAAAGGGAGTCTGTCACCTCCATATGGCCATATATAGTGCTTACAGTTGTGTTCAAATTATTCAACCCCCACTGAAATTAAGTGTTTTGGCCAGTTTGACATTGAAATTATCAAAATCAGTCATCTTGTTTACAATTAAATCAAAGAGGCACTTGTAAGTCAGACAAATATAACATAACATTTATAATGAAATAACCACAAATGTATTTTCTGTGCTCACATCATTATCAGTTTTATTCAACCCCAAAGTGACATTCAATCTTAGTACTTAGTACAACATCCTTTTCCAGTTATAACAGCTTTTAAACGTGAAGCATAGCTTGACACAAGTGTCTTGCAGCAATCTACGGGTATCTTCGCCCATTCTTCATGGGCAAAAGCCTCCAGTTCAGTCACATTCTTAGGCTTGCGCGCTGCAACTGCTTTCTTTAAGTCCCACCAGAGGTTCTCAATCGGATTTAAGTCTGGTGACTGCGATGGCCACTTCAAAATGTTCCAGCCTTTAATCTGCAACCATGCTCTAGTGGACTTGGAGGTATGCTTGGGATCATTGTCCTTTTGAAAGGTCCAACGTCTCCCAAGCCTCAGGTTTGTGATGGACTGCATCACATTTTCATCCAATATCTCCTGGTACTGAAGAGAATTCATGGTACCTTGCACACGTTGAAGCTTCCCTGTACCTGTAGAAGCAAAACAGCCCCAAAGCATGATTGACCCCCCCGCCATGCTTCACAGTAGGCAAGGTGTTCTTTTCTTCATAGGCCTTGTTCTTCCTCCTCCAAACATAGCGTTGATCCATGGGCCCAAACAGTTCTAATTTTGTTTCATCAGTCCACAGAACACTATCCCAAAACTTTTGTGGTTTGTCCACATGACTTTTGGCATACTGCAGTTGACTCTTCTTATTCTTTGGAGACAGCAAGGGGGTGCGCCGGGGAGTTCTGGCATGGAGGCCTTCATTACGCAGTGTGCGCCTTATTGTCTGAGCTGAAACTTCAGTACCCACATCTGACAAATCTTTTTTCAGTTCCTCAGCAGTCACACGGGGACTTTTCTCCACTTTGCGCTTCAGGTAGCGCACAGCAGTCGAAGTCAGCATCTTCTTTCTGCCACGACCAGGTAGCGTTTCAACAGTGCCCTTTGCCTTGAATTTGCGAATGATGCTTCCTATGGTGTCTCTTGGTATGTTTAACATCTTTGCAATCTTCTTATAGCCATTGCCCTTCCTGTGAAGAGAAATCACCTCTTCTCTTGTCTTCCTGGACCATTCTCTTGACTTCACCATGTTTGCAAACACACCAGTAAATGTCTAGAAGGAGCTGAGTATCACAGTCCTTTTAAATCTGCCTAATTGGTGCTTATTATGCTTGATTGCTGCTCCTTGACATCCACAGGTGTTTTCAATACCTGATCGAAAACACTTGAATGAACCTCTGTTCTTAAGAGTGGTAGTCTTTAAGGGGTTGAATAATTGTGTCAATGAAGAAATCACAAAAAAAAAAACATTTAATACTGTATTACAAAAACAATTGATGTCATTTTAGTTGCATTTGGTTCTTTAACCACCTCAGCCCCCAGTGCTTAAACACCCTGAAAGACCAGGCCACTTTTTACACTTCTGACCTACACTACTTTCACCGTTTATTGCTCGGTCATGCAACTTACCACCCAAATGAATTTTACCTCCTTTTCTTCTCACTAATAGAGCTTTCATTTGGTGGTATTTCATTGCTGCTGACATTTTTACTTTTTTTGTTATTAATCGAAATTTAACGATTTTTTTTGCAAAAAAATGACATTTTTCACTTTCAGTTGTAAAATTTTGCAAAAAAAACGACATCCATATATAAATTTTGCTCTAAATTTATTGTTCTACATGTCTTTGATAAAAAAAAAATGTTTGGGTAAAAAAAAAATGGTTTGGGTAAAAGTTATAGCGTTTACAAACTATGGTACAAAAATGTGAATTTCCGCTTTTTGAAGCAGATCTGACTTTCTGAGCACCTGTCATGTTTCCTGAGGTTCTACAATGCCCAGACAGTACAAACACCCCACAAATGACCCCATTTCGGAAAGTACACACCCTAAGGTATTCGCTGATGGGCATAGTGAGTTCATGGAACTTTTTATTTTTTGTCACAAGTTAGTGGAAAATGATGATTTTTTATTTTTTTTTCCTTTTCTTACAAAGTCTCATATTCCACTAACTTGTGACAAAAAATAAAAACTTCTATGAACTCACTATGCCCATCACGAAATACCTTGGGGTCTCTTCTTTCCAAAATGGGGTCACTTGTGGGGTGGTTATACTGCCCTGGCATTCTAGGGGCCCAAATGTGTGGTAAGGAGTTTGAAATCAAATTCTGTAAAAAATGACCTGTGAAATCCGAAAGGTGCTCTTTGGAATATGGGCCCCTTTGCCCACCTAGGCTGCAAAAAAGTGTCACACATCTGGTATCTCCGTACTCAGGAGAAGGTGGGGAATGTGTTTTGGGGTGTCATTTTATATATACCCATGCTGGGTGAGAGAAATATCTTGGTCAAATGCCAACTTTGTATAAAAAAATTGGAAAAGTTGTCTTTTGCCAAGATATTTCTTTCACCCAGCATGGGTATATGTAAAATGACACCCCAAAACACATTCCCCAACTTCTCCTGAGTACGGAGATACCAGATGTGTGACACTTTTTTGCAGCCTAGGTGGGCAAAGGGGCCCATATTCCAAAGAGCACCTTTCGGATTTCACAGGTCATTTTTTACAGAATTTGATTTCAAACTCCTTACCACACATTTGGGCCCCTAGAATGCCAGGGCAGTATAACTACCCCACAAGTGACCCCATTTTGGAAAGAAGACACCCCAAGGTATTCCGTGAGGGGCATGGCAAGTTCCTAGAATTTTTTATTTTTTGTCACAAGTTAGTGGAAAATGATGATTTTTTTTTTTTTTTTTTTTTTTCATACAAAGTCTCATATTCCACTAACTTGTGACAAAAAATAAAACCTTCCATGAACTCACTATGCCCATCAGCGAATACCTTGGGGTCTCTTCTTTCCAAAATGGGGTCACTTGTGGGGTAGTTATACTGCCCTGGCATTCTAGGGGCCCAAATGTGTGGTAAGGAGTTTGAAATCAAATTCTCTAAAAAATGACCTGTGAAATCCGAAAGGTGCTCTTTGGAATATGGGCCCCTTTGCCCACCTAGGCTGCAAAAAAGTGTCACACATCTGGTATCTCCGTACTCAGGAGAAGTTGAGGAATGTGTTTTGGGGTGTCTTTTTACATATACCCATGCTGGGTGAGATAAATATCTTGGTCAAATGCCAACTTTGTATAAAAAAATGGGAAAAGTTGTCTTTTGCCAAGATATTTCTCTCACCCAGCATGGGTATATGTAAAATGACACCCCAAAACACATTCCCCAACTTCTCCTGAGTACGGAGATACCAGATGTGTGACACTTTTTTGCAGCCTAGGTGGGCAAAGGGGCCCATATTCCAAAGAGCACCTTTCGGATTTCACAGGTCATTTTTTACAGAATTTGATTTCAAACTCCTTACCACACATTTGGGCCCCTAGAATGCCAGGGCAGTATAACTACCCCACAAGTGACCCCATTTTGGAAAGAAGAGACCCCAAGGTATTCGCTGATGGGCATAGTGAGTTTATGGAAGTTTTTATTTTTTGTCACAAGTTAGTGGAATATGAGACTTTGTATGAAAAAAAAAAAAAAAAAATCAGCATTTTCCACTAACTTGTGACAAAAAATAAAAAATTCTAGGAACTCGCCATGCCCCTCACGGAATACCTTGGGGTGTCTTCTTTCCAAAATGGGGTCACTTGTGGGGTAGTTATACTGCCCTGGCATTTTCCAGGGGCCCTAATGTGTGGTAAGTAGGTAAATGACCTGTGAAATCCTAAAGGTGCTCTTTGGAATATGGGCCCCTTTGCCCACCTAGGCTGCAAAAAAGTGTCACACATGTGGTATCGCCGTATTCAGGAGAAGTTGGGGAATGTGTTTTGAGGTGTCATTTTACATATACCCTTGCTGGGTGAGAGAAATATCTTGACAAAAGACAACTTTTCCCATTTTTTTATACAAAGTTGGCATTTGACCAAGATATTTCTCTCACCCAGCATGGGTATATGTAAAATGACACCCCAAAACACATTCCCCAACTTCTCCTGAGTACGGCGATACCAGATGTGTGACACTTTTTTGCAGCCTAGATGCGCAATGGTGCCCAAATTCCTTTTAGGAGGGCATTTTTAGACATTTGGATACCAGACTTCTTCTCACGCTTTGGGGCCCCTAGAATGCCAGGGCAGTATAAATACCCCACATGTGACCCCATTTTGGAAAGAAGACACCCCAAGGTATTCAATGAGGGGCATGGCGAGTTCATAGAATTTTTTTTTTTTTGGCACAAGTTAGCGGAAATTGATATTTTTAATTTTTTTCTCACAAAGTCTCCCGTTCCGCTAACTTGGGACAAAAATTTCAATCTTTCATGGACTCAATATGCCCCTCACGGAATACCTGGGGGTGTCTTCTTTCCGAAATGGGGTCACATGTGGGGTATTTATACTGCCCTGGCATTCTAGGGGCCCTAAAGCGTGAGAAGAAGTCTGGAATATAAATGTCTAAAAAATTTTACGCATTTGGATTCCGTGAGGGGTATGGTGAGTTCATGTGAGATTTTATTTTTTGACACAAGTTAGTGGAATATGAGACTTTGTAAGAAAAAAAAAAAATAATTCCGCTAACTTGGGCCAAAAAAATGTCTGAATGGAGCCTTACAGAGGGGTGATAAATGACAGGGGGGGTGATCAATGACAGGGGGGGTGATCAATGACAGGGGGGTGATCAATGACAGGGGGGTGATCAATGACAGGGGGGTGATCAGGGAGTCTATATGGGGTGATAACCACAGTCATTGATCACGCCCCCGTGTAAGGCTTCATTCAGACGTCCGGATGCGTTTTGCGGATCCGATCCATCTATCAGTGGATCCGTAAAAATCATGCGGACATCTGAATGGAGCTCTACAGGGGGGTAATCAATGACAGGGGGGTGATCAGGGAGTCTATATGGGGTGATCACCACAGTCATTGATCATGCCCCTGTAAGGCTTCATTCAGACGTCCGGATGCGTTTTGCGGATCCGATCCATCTATCAGTGGATCCGTAAAAATCATGCGGACGTCTGAATGGAGCTTTACAGGGGGGTAATCAATGACAGGGGGGTGATCAGGGAGTCTATATGGGGTGATCACCACAGTCATTGATCACGCCCCTGTAAGGCTTCATTCAGACGTCCGGATGCGTTTTGCGGATCCGATCCATCTATCAGTGCATCCGTAAAAATCATGCGGACATCTGAATGGAGCTTTACAGGGGGTTGATCAATGACAGGGGGGTGATCAGGGAGTCTATATGGGGTGATCACCACAGTCATTGATCACGCCCCTGTAAGGCTTCATTCAGACGTCCGGATGCGTTTTGCGGATCCGATCCATCTATCAGTGCATCCGTAAAAATCATGCGGACATCTGAATGGAGCTTTACAGGGGGTTGATCAATGACAGGGGTGTAATCAATGACAGGGGGGTGATCAGGGAGTCTATATGGGGTGATAACCACAGTCATTGATCATGCCCCTGTAAGGCTTCATTCAGACGTCCGTATGCGTTTTGCGGATCCGATCCATCTATCAGTGCATCCGTAAAAATCATGCGGACATCTGAATGGAGCTTTACAGGGGGGTGATCAATGACAGGGGTGTAATCAATGACAGGGGGGTGATCAGGGAGTCTATATGGGGTGATAACCACAGTCATTGATCATGCCCCTGTAAGGCTTCATTCAGACGTCCGTATGCGTTTTGCGGATCCGATCCATCTATCAGTGCATCCGTAAAAATCATGCGGACATCTGAATGGAGCTTTACAGGGGGTTGATCAATGACAGGGGTGTAATCAATGACAGGGGGGTGATCAGGGAGTCTATATGGGGTGATCACCACAGTCATTGATCATGCCCCTGTAAGGCTTCATTCAGACGTCCGGATGCGTTTTGCGGATCCGATCCATCTATCAGTGCATCCGTAAAAATCATGCGGACATCTGAATGGAGCTTTACAGGGGGGTGATCAATGACAGGGGTGTAATCAATGACAGGGGAGTGATCAGGGAGTCTATATGGGGTGATCACCACAGTCATTGATCATGCCCCTGTAAGGCTTTATTCAGACGTCCGGATGCGTTTTGCGGATCCGATCCATCTATCAGTGCATCCGTAAAAATCATGCGGACATCTGAATGGAGCTTTACAGGGGGGTGATCAATGACAGGGGGGTAATCAATGACAGGGGGGTGATCAGGGAGTCTATATGGGGTGATCAGGGGTGATCAGGGGCTAATAAGGGGTTAATAAGTGACGGGGGGGGGTGTAGTGTAGTGTAGTGGTGCTTGGTGCTACTTTACTGAGCTACCTGTGTCCTCTGGTGGTCGATCCAAACAAAGGGGACCACCAGAGGACCAGGTAGCAGGTATATTAGACGCTGTTATCAAAACAGCGTCTAATATACCTGTTAGGGGTTAAAAAAAACACATCTCCAGCCTGCCAGCGAACGATCGCTGCTGGCAGGCTGGAGATCAACTCTCTTACCCTCCGTTTCTGTGAGCGCGCGCGCCTGTGTGCGCGCGTTCACAGGAAATCTCGCGTCTCGCGAGAGGACGCGCCGGCGCGTCCAGGAGGAATAAATCAACCACCTCCAGGACGCGTCTGTGCGTACAGCGGTCCGGAGGTGGTTAAAAAGTCCTTGTAAGATTTCATTCTGAACACAATTACAAATGTACACTAAATTCCCTAAAACCCTTTACAGCATTGGGGGTTGAATAATTTTGAACACAACTGTACATGGCTCTGTAGCACACCTATACAGGATTGTAACAGTACCTTTGTTCTTTTCTTTAGACTTGCACAAGCATGAAAAACGAAGTTTAATTCATATGCAAATGAGCACTCGCAAGTGCCCAGGGGCGGCGTTCAGTGTGTAAGTGCCCAGGCTGCTCTGCCTTCTTTTCACTTTACTCCTCTCTAGCCTCTGCCTTTGCCTGCCCTCCAAGTCCGGATCTATCGATGAGGCAAGAGACTTGGAGGGCGGGCAAAGGCAGAGACTGGGGGGGAGTAAAGTGAAAAGAAGGCCGAGCAGCCTGGACACTTACACACTGAACTCCTCCCCTGGGCACTTGCGAGTGCTCATTTGCATATGAATTAAACTTTGTTTTTCCTGCTTGTGCAAGTCTAAAGTAAAGAACAAAGGTACCATTACAATCCTGTATAGGTGTGCTACAGAGCCATGTAAGCACTGTATATGGCCATATGGAGGTGACAGACTCCCTTTAATTATTTTTAACATACTTAACCACTTTTTACTTTGCTTTGTGAACGCTAACTATGAGGCATGGTCGTGGTGGTGGTGTTGGTGGAGCCTCTGGTGCAGGGAGAGGACGTGGCCGTTCTGCCACAGCTACACGTCCTACTGAACCTATTACCTCAGATCTCAGTAGCCGCCGGAATCTACAGCGATATTTGGTCGGACCTAATGCCGTTCTAAGGATGGGAAGTACAGGCGCTAGTCAATTGGGTGGTCGACAGTGGATCCAGCGCGTTCACATTATCTCCCACCCAGTTTTCTGCAGAAAGCGCACAGGTGGGGCCTGAAACCCATGCCCATCAGTATGTCACATCACCGCCGTGCATATCGGGGAACCTGTCTGAGCCTCAAGTCATGCAGCAGTCTCTTATGCTGTTTGAAGACTCTGCTAGCAGGGTTTCCCAAGGGCATCCACCTAGCCCTTCCCCAGCGGTGGAAGACATACAATGCACTGACGCACAACCACTTATGTTTCCTGATGAGGACATGGGAATACCACCTCAGCACATCTCTGATGATGACGAAACACAGGTGCCAACTGCTGAGTCTTTCTGCAGTGTCCAGACCGAAAAGGAGGTCAGGGAGGAAGACTGGGTGGAAGACGATGCAGGGGACGATGAGGTCCTAGACCCCACATGGAATTAAGGTCGTGCCACTGACTTTCATAGTTCGGAGGAAGAGGCAGTCGTGAGACCGAGCCAACAGCGTATCAAAAGCGGGAGCAGGGTGCAAAAGCAGAGCAGCCATCGCCAAAACAGTTCGCCTGCTACTGGCCACCGTCAACAGAAACCGAGCACACCAAAGGCAGCTTCAAGGAGTTCCCTGGCATGGCACTTCTTCACACAATGTGCTGATGAAAAGACCCGAGTGGTTTGCACGCTGTGCCATCAGAGCCTGAAGCGAGGCATTAACGTTCTGAACCTTAGCACAACCTGCATGACCAGGCATCTACATGCGAGACAATGGCTGCAGTGGAGTAAGCACCTTCAAAACCAAGAAAAGGCTCAGGCCCCTCCTGCTCCTTCTTCTGCTGCTGCCTCTGCCTCTTTCTCCGCCTCTGGAGGAACGTTTGCACCTGCCGCCCAGCAAACAGAGGATGTGCCACCAACACCACCACCTCCGTCACCAAGCATCTCCACCATGTCACACGGAAGCATTTAGCTCTCCATCTCACAAACCTTTGAGAGAAAGCATAAATTCCCACCTAGCCACCCTCGATCCCTGGTCCTGAATGCCAGCATTTCTAAACTGCTGGCCTTTGAAATGCTGTCATTAAGGCTGGTGGAGACGGACAGCTTCAAACAGCTCATGTCGCTTGCTGTCCAGCAGTATGTCGTTCCCAGCCGCCACTACTTCTCCAGGAGAGCCGTGCCCTCCCTGCACAACCAAGTCTCCGATAAAATCAAGTGTGCACTGCGCAACGCCATCTGTGGCAAGGTCCACCTAACTACAGATATGTGGACCAGTAAGCACGGCCAGGGACACTATATCTCCCTAACTGCACACTGGGTAAATGTAGTGGCGGCTGGGCCCCAGGTGGAGAGCTGTTTGGCGCACGTCCTTCCGCCGCCAAGGATCGCAGGGCATCATTCTTTGCCTCCTGTTGCCTATTCTTCCTACTCGGCTTCCTCCTCCTCTTCTACCACCTCCTCATCTGGTCAGCGACAGATCTTCACCATCAACTTCAGCACAGCCAAGGGTAAACGTCAGCAGGCCATTCTGAAACTGATGTGTTTGGGGGACAGGCCCCACACCGCGCAGGAGTTGTGGCGGGGTATAGAACAACAGTCCGATGAGTAATTGCTGCCAGTGGGCCTCAAGCCCAGCCTGGTGGTGTGCGATAATGGGCGAAATCTCGTTGCAGCTCTGGGACTAGCCGGTTTGACGCACATCCCTTGCCTGGCGCATGTGCTGAATTTGGTGGTGCAGAAATTCATTCACAACTACCCTGACATGTCAGAGCTGCTGCATAAAGTGCGGGCCGTCTGTGTGCTCTTCTGACGTTCTCATCCTGCCTAACTTCGGCCTTCCCGCTCACCGCCTCATATGCGATGTGCCCACCAGGTGGAACTCCACCTTGCATATGCTGGAGAGACTGTGCGGGCAGCAGCAGGCCATAGTAGAGTTTCAGCTGCAGCACGCACGGGTGAGTCGCACTGCGGAACAGCACCATTTCACCACCAATGACTGGGCCTCCATGCGAGACCTGTGTGCCCTGTTGCACTGTTTCGAGTACTCCACCAACATGGTCAGTGGCGATGACGCCGTTATCAGTGCTACAATACCACTTCTATGTCTCCTTGAGAAAATACTTAGGGCGATGATGGAAGAGGATGTGGCCCAGGAAGAGGAGGAGGAAGAGGGGTCATCTCTAACACTTTCAGGCCAGTCTTTTAGAAGTGGCTCAGAAAGAGGATTTTTGCAACAGCAGAGGCCAGGTACAACTTTGGCCAGCCAGGGCCCACTACTGGAGGACGAGGAGGATGAGGAGGAGGAGGAGGATGGGGATGAAGCATGTTCACAGCGGGGTGGTATCCAACGCAGCTCGGGCCCATCACTGGTGCATGGCTGGGGGGATACAGAGGACGCAGACGATATGCCTCCTACAGAGGACAGCTTGTCCTTACCTCTGGGTATCCTGGCACACATGAGCGACTACATGCTGCAGTGCCTGCGCAACGACTGCAGAGTTGCCCACATTTTAACGTGTGCTGACTACTGGTGGCCACCCTGCTGGATCCCCGTTACAAAGACAATGTGCCGTCCTAAATTCCCTCACTGGAGCGTGATCGGAAGATGCACGACTACAGGCGCACCCTGGACAGACGCGCTCCTGAGAACACTCCCGACTGACGCCGGGGGACAAGTGGAAGCACAAGTCAAAGGCAGGAGAGGAGGAAGAGGTCGCCAACGCAGCTGTGACAGCGCCAGCACCTCAGAAGGCAGAGTTAGCATGGCCGACATGTGGAAAAGCTTTGTTACCTCGCCGCAACAACCGGCCCCAACTGCTGATATGGAGCGTGTTAGCAGGAGGCAGCATTTGAACAACATGGTGGAACAGTACCTGTGCACAAGCCTACACGTACTGACTGATGGTTCTACCCCATTCAACTTCTGGGTCTCCAAATTGTCCACATGGCCAGAGCTTGCCCTGTATGCCTTGGAGGTGCTGGCCTGCCCTGCAGCCAGTGTACTCTCTGAACGTGTATTTAGCACGGCAGGAGGCGTCATTACAGACAGACGCAGCCGCCTGTCCACAGCCAAAGTGGACAAACTCACGTTCATTAAAATTAACCAGGCTTGGATCCCACAAGACTTGTCTGTACCTTGTGCAGAATACACATTTATACCACCATCAAACATACATTCTTGTACTCAAGTCAAGTGCAATGATTCTTTGTTTTCTTTTTTTTATTTGTCCCAATATTTTGGGGGCTACCTACCCTAATAAAAAATAAAAAAAAAACATTGTTGGCTACTTGTTTGCAGAGCAGTTGCCATGCTCTTAAGCACATTTTACTGCCTTTTACATCCCTCTAGCCTTTTCAAGGACTATTTTAGAGCCATTTTAATGCAAAAAAGTACCAATTTTAGTGCCCTAAATTGAAAAAATTCTTATTTTCAATTGTCGGGTGACATTTTACCATTTTTGGCATATACAAACCCCTGCTGTGCCTGGGTGACAGGGGCCTAAATCTCTCAAAATCCTCTGTTCTATTGCTGGGTGACATGAACCCCCTTTTGCCGTGAATGAACCCCTGCTGTGCCTGGGTGACAGGGGCCTAAATCTCTCCAAATCCTCTGTTCTATTGCTAGGTGACATGAACCCTCTTTTGCCGTGAATGAACCCCTGCTGTGCCTGGGTGACAGGGACCTAAATCTCTTAAAATCCTCTCTTGTATTGCTGGGTGACATGAACCCCCTTTTGCCGTGAATGAATCCCTGCTGTGCCTGGGTGACAGGGGCCTAAATCTCTCAAAATCCTCTGTTCTATTGCTGGGTGACATGAACCCCCTTTTGCCGTGAATGAACCCCTGCTGTGCCTGGGTGACAGGGGCCTAAATCTCTCCAAATCCTCTGTTCTATTGCTAGGTGACATGAACCCTCTTTTGCCGTGAATGAACCCCTGCCGTGCCTGGGTGACAGGGACCTAAATCTCTTAAAATCCTCTCTTATATTGCTGGGTGACATGAACCCCCTTTTGCCGTGAATGAACCCCTGCTGTGCCTGGGTGACAGGGGCCTAAATCTCTCAAAATCGTCTGTTCTATTGCTGGGTGACATGAACCCCCTTTTGCCATGAATGAACCCCTGCTGTGCCTGGGTGACAGGGGCCTAAATCTCTCAAAATCCTCTGTTCTATTGCTGGGTGACATGAACCCCCTTTTGCCGTGAATGAACCCCTGCTGTGCCTGGGTGACAGGGGCCTAAATCTCTCAAAATCCTCTGTTCTATTGCTGGGTGACAAGATCCCCCTTTTGCCGTGAATGAACCCCTGCTGTGCCTGGGTGACATGGGCCTCTTTCTCTCAAAATCCTCTGTTCTTTTGCTGGGTGACATGAACCCCCTTTTGCCGTGAATGAACCCCTGCTCTGCATTGCTGACAGGGAACAAAATTTTGTGAAAACATCTGTTACTGATCGGAAGATGCGCGACTACAAGCGCACGCTGCTGATGGCATTCACACCTGACAGCGGGAGCACAGTGGAAGCACAAGGCGAAGGCAGAGGAGGAGGAGTAAGAGGTTGCCAACGCAGCTGGGGCACCGCCAGCACCTGAGAAGGCAGGGTTAGACTGGCCAAAATGTGGAAAAGCTTTGTCAGCCTTGGAGGTGCTGACCTGCCCTCCAGCCAGTGTATAGTGTGACCGTGTGTTTAGCATGGCAGAGAGCATTATCACAGGCCGCAGCCAATGTGGACAAGCTTACGTTTATTAAAATGAACCAGGCATGGATCCCACAGGACTTGTCCGTACCTTGTGCAGAATAGACATTTATACCAGCCTCAACCATCCATTCTTGTACTCAAGTGCACTTATTCTTTGTTTTATTTTGTTATATGTCCCAATATTTTGGGGGATACCCCAATTTAAAAATAAAAAATAACACAAATCAGTGTTGGCTACCTATTCCTCCTTCACCGCCGCTTCCACCTACACCGCCATGTCAATCTACACCGCCACATCCACCCATCCACCGCCTCCTCAATCTCCTACTCCTAGATTCAGATTGTTATTTTTAATTTGTCTGTATTTTATGTTATTTTAAGTTATTTCCCTATCCACATTTGTTTGCAGAACAGTTTCCATGCTCTTAAGCACATTTTGATGCCTTCTGCAGCCCTCTAGCCCTTTCCAGGACTATTTTAGAGCCATTTTAGTGCCCAAAAGTTCGGGTCCCCATTGACTTCAAGTTTGGCCGAACCTGCCGAACCAGAACATCCAGGTGTCCGCTCAACTCTACACATATATGCCATATCAGTGGATGCCCTCCATGTTTTTTTCAGTGATTTTCACGGACCCATAGACTATAATGGGATTGTGCCTGAGGGGTGAGTCCACCACCTCCATCATTCACACATCCAACTATAGGAAACCTCTGGCGGGCAATACAATATTGCACGGATCATCTTGCCATCCACTACATACATTGTGGAATATACCCGAAAGGCGAGATGATCCGTGCAAGACGGAATTGCTCAGATATGGAGACATTTGCACAGGAGGCGAGAGATATAACCAGTATGTTATCTCAGAGGGCCTATTCAGTGAAACATGTCACACCAGCTGTATGCATCAGACACTGGAACTTGATAGGAAGTCACTAGTATACCCTCAGAATAAACCAGATAACATGGAATCTCTTATGCCTCCAGTGATTAAGTCCCAAAGCACTTTTGTGACACAATACAGTGTTGAATTTCGGGAAATCTGCAGCATAATTAAAAATTATCTCCCAATATTAGCGTATGATAAACAATTGGCAGAAATTGCCCAAGGAGGTGTAAAATGTGCAGCCAGAAGGGCCCCTACCATAGCAAACTCAGTTAGTCCCAGTCTGTATCAGGATGGAAAGAAATCATAATCTACATGGCTGAGTACTAAAGGCAGCTACAAGTGTGGTCATGGCAAATGTGTTTGCTGTGACCACACAGTGACTGCTAAAACATTTAAATCCACTGTGAATGGTAATGAATTTGATATAAAAATCTTACCTTAATAATACTACATTTGCTATTTATTTGATTACCTGCACAATCTGTGAATTACAGTATGTCCAATGCGATAAAAGTGAGGGCACGCAGAAATATATCTGATGTGCCACACCATGTGAGCCGCAATGTTTCAGCAGTTAGTCTGCATTTTGCGGTGGCTCATGGTGGGGACACGTCAGGTATGAATAGCAATGTAGCGGGGGCACAGACCTAGTGGAATGCGGCTTGACTTGGGGGGGAGACTTCAGGCAGGTAAGGGTTAAGAGATCGGGAGTGTGTGAAGAGGGGAGGTAGTTAAGGGGAGGAGTTGGAGAGCGGTTTGGCGGGCATTATAAAAGAAGGAGAAAGGAGGAGCTTAGGGAGTTGAAGAGAACGAGGAAGTTATGGCGGACCTGGAGGCTTTGATGACGGCGGTGAGAGACGCGGCGCGGCAGCACGGGACTGCGTGGCTGCAGGATCACCTTACTGGGGCTTTGAGTGCGGTTCCGGTTCCGAGTGCAGCGGTGGAGGTGAGGACCAGGACACGCCGTTCGGTCCCCCCGGAGCGGCTTAGCCCTGAGGCGACACCACGGGTCAGGAGGCGGGTGCGGAGTCCTCCCCGTGGCCCACAGAGGAGAGTGGCGGTGCCGGCGTCCCGCTCGGCACCCCGGCGCAGCGGGAGGTCAGTGGCTGCTCGTGTCGGGTCGGCGGGGGGGGCTCAGTCATCTGCTGGGCCTGCCCCCAGGTCCGTTAGAGAGTCGCGCGGCGGGTCTAGGCCCCTGAGTATGAGACATAGATCGACGGACTCACCTGCGGATGCGGGGGGAGTCCTGCTTGAGAGCGGAGATGCGGCCGGGCGGGCATCCGCTGCGGCCTTGCGCGAATCGGTGGTGGAAGATGGAGCGCGACCGGAGGCCTCGGCTGGTAGGAGGGGACATGCGCTGAGCGCGGCGGCGGGAAGCAGTCGAGATAGGGGCGCGTCGCAGCCCCTGGAGGTGGGCCGGCGACAGGACTATGGAGCGCCGACTGGTGGGCCGGATTTGCTTCCGCACTCGGGGCGGCGGTGTAGCAGGAATAGTTCAGCAGGAGAGGAGAGGGTGCTGACGGAGTATGGGTCAGTGGCGAATGCGGTGGCCGGGGCCAGGAGGTCCTTAGGTCCAGCGGATCAACATGGAGGCAGGGACCAGGAGTCCGGTTCCCACACCCTCGCTAGGAGCCCAGGCAGTGGGTCATCATCGGGACGGAGCATGGAGGAGGGAGAGCTTGAAGCAGAGCATTCCCAGGCGGCAGGTGGCCTAGCTGAAGAAGAGGTGCCGGTTGCTGTGCCGTTTCCGTGTGGAGGCCCGTCGGCGTCATATGGTGGAGGAGCTGCGGCTGCTGGGTCTTCTTCCCAGGGACGGCCAGGTGAGAGGACATCTGGACATGTTACTGTGGGGGCGGGGATTGGGGTTGCTGGGCCTAGTCAGGTGGGGGGAGGGGGTCCTGCGGTTTTAGCACAGGAATTGGTATCCGGTATGTTGGCTCTGTTGGCAAAATTGGGACAGGGATCAGCTGTGTCTCCAGCGGCGGTTTGGGATCCTTTGCAGGGAGTCAGTAGTCCGGGAGCGGTTGCTGGGTCGGAGTGTTTGGGTTCTCAACCTGGGTTGTCTGCGGGACCTTCGGTGGGGGAGTCAGCTAAGCAAGGGAGTGTGCTGGGTGATGGTGTGCGGTTGGCGGATGCAGCTAAGGGTGAAGTTTACGTGTGCTTCGAGGGTCCGTTGGGTGCGCACCTGAAGCAGGAGGTTAAGGAAAAAATATGGCGGGATGAATATGTGGAGATATTCTCCCTGCTTCCGTTAGAGAAGTTTAATTTGGATAGGGGAAAACCTGACGAAAGTTAGCGGGAGGAGGAGGAAAAACGGAGGTATAGGCTCATTCCGCGCACATTTCAGAATTGGCTTCAGGCGTTTGCCATTTTTGCTAGTGTGGTAGGGGAAAAGGCTCCGGAACATTGCTCTGCGTTGTTCGGTTATATGGATGCCATCGGAGAGGCTCATCGGGTTTATGGGGGTGTGGCGTGGCTCAGATACGATGAGCAGTTTAGGCAGAGGAAGGCGGTCAGACCGAGCATCAGATGGGATCATAAAGACATTAGTCTTTGGATGAAATTGATGACGGCTCCTAAAGCGGGGTCTATGCCCTTTCGAGGGGGGGCCGGGGGTTCCTCGGCCGGTGAGGGTCAAGGTGTTGGAAGGAAGGGATGTTGCTGGCAATACAACGAAGGCCATTGTCGGTTCATGGCTGAGTGCCGGTTCAGACACGAGTGCTCTGGTTGCGGAGGCGCCCATAGTTTGTCAAAGTGCTTCAAGAGGGGGAGAGGCAAGGGACCCGAGGTTGCACAAAAGAGGGGTGACGCCGGTGAAGGTGGGAGAGATGGTGCCTTATTTAGAGAAGTACCCAAATAGGGAGGCGGCTGCATTGTTGCTGGCAGGTTTTCAGTGGGGGTTCAAAATTCTGTGTCAATCGGTTGGGGATGGTACCGTTCCGCAGAACTTGGCTTCGGCGTTGAGTTGTCCAGGGGTGGTGACTGAGAAGATTGCTAAAGAGGTTGCTGCGGGAAGGGTTGTTGGTCCTTTTGTTTGCCAGCCGTTGCCAGATTTTTGGGTATCACCGTTGGGGCTAGTGCCAAAGAAAGAGCCCAAAAAATTTTGTTTAATACATCACCTGTCCTTTCCGCCAGGTGGGGCGGTGAATGATGGTATAGCGGAGGAGTTGTGTTCAGTTTCATACACTTCTTTTGACGCGGCGGTTCGGTGGGTTCGTCGTTTTGGTCAGGGTGCCCTGTTGGCTAAGACCGATATTGAGGCCGCGTTTAGGCTGTTACCGATTCATCCAGAGAGTTTTCACTTGTTGGGTTTTCAGTGGGAGGGGAGTTTTTATGTAGATTGCTGTTTGCCGATGGGTTGTGCGATTTCCTGTTCGCTGTTTGAATGTTTTAGTACGTTTTTGGAGTGGGTAATCAAGATGGAATCAGGTTGGAATTCGGTGTTACACTATCTTGATGACTTTTTGTTTATCGGCCCTGCGGGTTCACGGGTTTGTTCGGTTTTGTTGAGAACTATGGAGCGGGTGGCGGCTCGTTTTGGAGTACCGTTGGCCCCGGATAAGACTGAGGGACCGGCAACGGTTCTTCGTTTTTTGGGGATTGAAATAGATAGCGTGGCTATGGAATGTCGGTTGCCGGTAGATAAGGTTAGGGATTTGTTAGAGGATTTGGCCTTTTTGGTGCAGGCTAGGCGGGTTCAGTTGCGGAAGGTTCAGTCGGTGCTGGGCAAGTTGAATTTCGCCTGCAGGATACTGCCAATGGGGAGGGTGTTCTGTCGCCGGCTGGCACAGGCCTCGGCGGGAGTAGTGGTTCCGTTTCACTATTTGCGTTTGTCCTCGGAGGTGAGGGAGGATTTACGGGTATGGCAGGCCTTTCTGGTGAGTTTTAATGGCCGGGCGATGTGGATGGAGGCGCCTGTCTCTAATGTGGACTTGGAGTTATTTTCGGATGCATCGGGTTCCGGCGGTTATGGGGTGTATTGTGGTAGACAGTGGAGTGCAGGGCCCTGGCCGGTGGAATGGCAAGAAGCTGGTTTTCTTGGGAACTTGGTCTTGTTGGAGCTGTTTCCGATAGTGTTGGCTACAATACTGTGGGGTGACAGGTTGCGTAATAAACGGGTGCGTTTTTACTGTGACAACATGGGGGTGGTGCAGGTGATTAATAGTCAATCGGCTTCGTCTCCTCCGGTGTTGAGATTACTTAGGTTATTGGTGTTACAAGGTTTGCGGTTGAATGCTTGTTTTGTTTCTGTTCACCTGCCGGGGGTTGAGAACTCCATAGCTGATTCTCTTTCTCGTTTCCAGTGGGATCGTTTTCGAGGATTGGCACCGGAAGCAGAGGTTCAAGGGTTGTCCTGTCCCCAGTGGCTCTGGAGCATGGCCTTGGGGTCTCGGCTGACTTGATTCGGCGGTCAGTGAGTAAAGGGACGTGGTCGTCTTACTCGGCAGTGTGGTCGCTTTGGGAAGGTTTGTTGGTGGAAGTGGGGGTGGGTGATGCAGTGGAGGAGTGGCAGACCTTGTTGGTATATTGGTTGGGGGTGTCGTTCAGTGAGGGGATGTCCTTCTCGGTTGCTTCCAAGAGGTTAGCTGCAGTTTC
Source organism: Bufo bufo (assembly GCF_905171765.1). Taxonomy (NCBI): domain Eukaryota; kingdom Metazoa; phylum Chordata; class Amphibia; order Anura; family Bufonidae; genus Bufo; species Bufo bufo. Next base: position 713,727,690 of record NC_053390.1, on the reverse strand, counting down.
CTTCTGGTTGCGTTTGCGCGGGTTGGCGGACGTTACCAAGAATTTTTTGGTGCGGCAGGCGTTGAAAGGCTATCGCCGTGGGGCTGTTCGCAGGGATTCGCGGCGCCCAGTGTCTTTTGAAGTTTTGTTGCGGTTATGGGAGCAGGCTGGGGGTATTTGTGTTTCGTCTTTTGAGGTCGTGCTGTTTAGGGTGGCGTTTTCCTTAGCTTTCTTTGGGGCGTTTAGGATATCAGAGTTGGTGTCTCCAACTCGGAAAGGGTCCGGGGGTCTTTTGAGGGAAGATGTTAGTATTCAGGATGGAGTATTGCGATGTAGGTTGCGCAGGTCCAAGACGGATCAGGTTGGAAAAGGGGCAGTGTTATGGTTGCGGCCGTTGATTGGGTCTGTGCTGTGTCCGGTGCGCTGTGTGCAGGAATTTTTGGCAGTGCGGCCACGTGGTTCCGCTCCTTTGCTGGTGCATCAAGACGGATCTAGTTTGTCGGTTTTTCAGTTTGTGGCAGTGTTTCGGGCTTGTTTGAGGGCGGCTGGGTTGCCGGCCCAGGAATATGCGTCGCATTCGTTTCGGATTGGCGCAGCAACTGAAGCGGCCCGGTGGGGCTTGGGGGATAATGTTATTAAAAGGATTGGCCGGTGGGAGTCGTCATGTTTTCGGTCATACGTTCGACCACATTTGTTATATGGAGGTGCTATATAGATGTGGCCTTAAGAAATGTTTTGCTGGGTTTTAATGTCAGTGGTTTGCTGTTTTGTTTTGTTTTACAGAACCGGTGACAGGATTGGCGTGGATTTTCGGACACTCTTATGTCTACTGGGGTGCCTTGCGGGCGGACGTGCGGCGGAACGGTCGTCGTTGGGTTTTTCCCCTGAGCAGCTACAAGTACGGTGGATAGGGCTGCGGGGCCTCATGTGGGGTCGTGTGTTGCCGGAATTTCAGGCTTACGTAGCCTTGGACCGGGCGCCTGATATTGTAGTGATGCATGTGGGGGGGAACGACTTGGGCGTCCGCACGTCGCGTGATGTTATCAGACACATTAAGCTTGATCTGCTCCGCTTGCTGTCACAATTCCCGGACCTGATCGTGGTATGGTCCGATGTAGTAGCCAGGAGATCATGGCGATTTGCACGGTCGGTGGACCGTATTAATAAGGCTCGGGCCAAATTAAATAAGGAGGTAGGGCGTTTTGTTCGTCGCCAGGGTGGCTTGGTGGTTCGGCATCAGGAGTTGGAGGCGGCTTCTCCTCAATTTCTGAGGTCGGATGGAGTACATCTGAATGATCTAGGGATTGATATGTGGGCTTTGGGGATTCGAGACGGTTTAGAAATGGCTTTCAAGGTGTGGCGTGACTCCCACAGGTGAGGTGTCACCGGTGGTCGTTGGTGGCAGTTTCTGATGTGGGATCCTGGGGGGCAATTCATGGTTAAGAGATGCGCTAGATGGTGGAATGCGCGTCTATTGGAGTTAAAATAAGCTGGTTAATGCGCTTCCTGTTCGGCCTAAGTTGGCCTAGGGGAGTTGTATACTTGGAATTGGTGGATTTGGTGTCCTTGGGTCGGTGAATGCGGCCAAGGGCAAGGAAAGTCATGAGAAAAGGTGATCGGGAATAAGACGTGTTTTTGGGGTTGCCTCCCAGGATCTCTTGGAGGGGTAACAGCGGAAAAATGTTAAGATAATGTTTTGATATTATTGTTTAAATAATATGCATGTTTGAAAAGGTTGTAATTTTATATGTTAAATTAATAAAGGAGGCCTTGTACGGCCATATTTTACCAACAATATTGTGGTTGAGTATTATTAGAAGAACAGGGGGGTTGTGGTAAGAGTATGGGGTAGCCGGAAGGGTTCTGCCATCCCATTAAGTCAGAATAGCAATGTAGCGGGGGCGCAGACCTAGCGGAATGCGGCTTGACTTGGGGGGAAGACTTCAGGCAGGTAAGGGTTAAGAGATCGGGAGTGTGTGAAGAGGGGAGGTAGTTAAGGGGAGGAGTTGGAGAGCGGTTTGGCGGGCATTATAAAAGAAGGAGAAAGGAGGAGCTTAGGGAGTTGAAGAGAACGAGGAAGTTCCCTCCCACCCGCCCTGGTTTTAGGAGTTTAGTTCTTAGTATGCTTGATCAGGGGTGCGTTTGGGTTAGGTGGGGCAGTTTCTGATGTGGGATCCTGGGGGGCAATTCATGGTTAAGAGATGCGCTAGATGGTGGAATGCGCGTCTATTGGAGTTAAAATAAGCTGGTTAATGCGCTTCCTGTTCGGCCTAAGTTGGCCTAGGGGAGTTGTATACTTGGAATTGGTGGATTTGGTGGATTTGGTGTCCTTGGGTCGGTGAATGCGGCCAAGGGCAAGGAAAGTCATGAGAAAAGGAGATCAGGAATAAGACGTGTTTTTGGGGTTGCCTCCCAGGATCTCTTGGAGGGGTAACAGCGGAAAAATGTTAAGATAATGTTTTGATATTATTGTTTAAATAATATGCATGTTTGAAAAGGTTGTAATTTTATATGTTAAATTAATAAAGGTGGCCTTGTACGGCCATATTTTACCAACAAGATTGTGGTTGAGTATTATTAGAAGAACAGGGGGGTTGTGGTAAGAGTATGGGGTAGCCGGAAGGGTTCTGCCATCCCATTAAGTCAGTGCATACAAGGAATATAAAGGGTTTAGATGCCAGCTAGGGGAGGGGATCCCAAAAGGAAACTCCTAAATAGGGAATCCTTTTGTATTTTTCAACTGGATAGCTGTCAGCCAAAAGGTTTAAACAAAAGATTGGATCTAATTTTGCAACAATGATATGATATAGCTCCCACCACACATTCTGTGTTTTTATGTATTGATATGGTTTTCTCTGTATAATATTTTTTAAATAGAGGAGTGTTTTTGTACCTGATTGCTGGCATGTTCTCTAGTCACATGCCGCCCTAATCATAGGTGCAGCTGTGTGGCTGGTTTATATGCTGGAATCATAGGTATCCTCAGTATGTCATAAGTAAGGGCAGACATCACAACAGCCCGAAACCGGTAGACGAGGATTTTGTTTAACTGGATGTTTGATTTTTAACCGCTGAAATAAAGTACCGTTGCACCGTCTGCGTATTGAGCAGGATTACCTTTCTTTCTACTGGATTTCCACTTACCCGCATCCAAGAGCAGTTGTTCCGTGCTCATAGCAGATGAAGAGCAGGTGAGAGCCATTTCATCTTTTTTGCTGTGCATAGACTATAATGGGTGTGTTTTGTCTGCATCACAAACCAAAGCAGTGCATGTCTCTGTGATTTTTCCACTGATGTGGAAAATCAGTCAAAAATGGAAATGCGAACAAGGCCCAAAAAGTATTGCATAGGGATGAGCGAACCCGAACTGTATAGTTCGGGTTCGTACCGAATTTTGGGGTGTCCGTGACACGGACCCGAACCCAAACATTTTCGTAAAAGTCCGTGTTCGGGTTCGGTATTCGGCGCTTTCTTGGCGCTTTTTGAAAGGCTGCAAAGCAGCCAATCAACAAGCGTCATACTACTTGGCCCAAGAGGCCATCACAGCCATGCCTACTATTGGCATGGCTGTGATTGGCCAGTGCAGCATGTGACCCAGCCTCTATTTAAGCTGGAGTCACGTAGCGCCGCACGTCACTCTGCTATGATCAGTGTAGGGAGAGGTTGCAGCTGCGACGTTAGGGCGAGATTAGGCAGATTAACTCCTCCAAAAGACTTCATTCTGTGATCGATCTGCAGCTGTGGATCATTGAAGTGCTATTATTGACTTGCTCACTTTTTTGAGGCTGCCCAGAGCGTTTTTAGATCACTTTTTTTCTGGGGTGATCGGCGGCCATTTTGTGACTTGTGGTGCGCCAGCACAAGCTATCACCAAGTGTATTTAACCATCGATAGTGTGGTTATTTTGTGCTATATCCTACATCAGCTGAAGGCTGAGCCTGTGTCACCGAAGTGCATTTAACCATCAACAGTCTGGTTATTTTTTGGCCATATACTACATCAGCTGCAGGCTGAGCCTGTGTCACCCAAGTGCATTTAACCATCAACAGTCTGATTATTTTTTGGCCATATACTACATCTGGTGCAGGCTGAGCCTGTGTCACCCAAGTGCATTTAACCATCAACAGTCTGATTATATTTTGGCCATATACTACATCTGGTGCAGGCTGAGCCTGTGTCACCCAAGTGCATTTAACCATCAACAGTTTGATTATTTTTTGGCCATATACTACATCTGGTGCAGGCTGAGCCTGTGTCACCCAAGTGCATTTAACCATCAACAGTGTGGTTATTTTTTGGCCATATATTACATCAGGGGCAAGTTGAGCCTGTCACCCAGCGCCTAAAAAATAGACCTGACATTTCTATTCAACCAAATCTGTACTGTTTTAGCTGGTCAAGTTATTTGTAGTGACCGTAAAAGCACACTTTTTTTTCTGGGTTGAAAAACTATTCCCAAATTTGCCATTCTCAAAATAACTAGTTTCTGGTATTTGAGGCCTACTTGAAATCTATCCCAAAAAGGATATCTTACATTGAAGGTGCTGATAGTGTCATTCAGAAAAACCTAAGACACACGCTAGCGTGCAGATAGAAGTCTGATTCTGAGATTAAACCTTAACCTGTCACACAGTGCAAAAAAAAACAGGTCTCCCATTTCTATTCAAGCAAATCTGTACTGTTTAATCTGGTCAAGTTATTTGTAGCGACCGTAAAAGCCCTATTTTTTTTCTGGGTTGAAAAACTATTCCCAAATTTGCCATTCTCAAAATAACTAGTTTCTGGTATTTGAGGCCTACTTGAAATCTATCCCAAAAAGGATATCTTACATTGAAGGTACTGATAGTGTCATTCAGAAAAACCTAAGACACACGCTACCGTGCAGATAGAAGTCTGATTCTGAGATTAAACCTTAACCTGTCACACAGTGCAAAAAAAAACAGGTCTCACATTTCTATTCAAGCAAATCTGTACTGTTTTAGCTGGTCAAGTTATTTGTAGCGACCGTAAAAGCCCTATTTTTTTTCTGGGTTGAAAAACTATTCCCAAATTTGCCATTCTCAAAATTGTGGTGAACGGGAACAATGAGGAAAACATCTAATAAGGGACGCGGACGCGGACGTGGACATGGTCGTGGTGGTGTTAGTGGACCCTCTGGTGCTGGGAGAGGACGTGGCCGTTCTGCCACAGCCACACGTCCTAGTGTACCAACTACCTCAGGTCCCAGTAGCCGACAGAATTTACAGCCATATTTGGTGGGGCCCAATGCCGTTCTAAGGATGGTAAGGCCTGAGCAGGTACAGGCATTAGTCAATTGGGTGGTGGACAGTGCATCTAGCACGTTCACATTATCTCCCACCCAGTCTTCTGCAGAAAGCGCACAGATGGCGCATGAAAACAAAGCCCATCAGTCTGTCGCATCACCCCCATGCATATCAGGGAAACTGTCTGAGCCTCAAGTTATGCAGCAGTCTCTTATGCTGTTTGAAGACTCTGCTGCCAGGGTTTCCCAAGGGCATCCACCTAGCTCTTCACCAGTGGTGGAAGAGATAGAATGCACTAACGCACAACCACTTATGTTTCCTGATGATGAGGACATGGGAATACCACCTCAGCACGTCTCTGATGATGACGAAACACAGGTGCCAACTGCTGCGTCTTTCTGCAGTATGCAGACTGAACAGGAGGTCAGGGGTCAAGACTGGGTGGAAGACGATGCAGGGGACGATGAGGTCCTAGACCCCACATGGAATGAAGGTCGTGCCACTGACTTTCACAGTTCGGAGGAAGAGGCAGTGGTGAGACCGAGCCAACAGCGTAGCAAAAGAGGGAGCAGTGGGCAAAATCAGAACACCCGCCGCCAAGAGACTCCGCCTGCTACTGACCGCCGCCATCTGGGACCGAGCACCCCAAAGGCAGCTTCAAGGAGTTCCCTGGCATGGCACTTCTTCAAACAATGTGCTGACAACAAGACCCGAGTGGTTTGCACGCTGTGCCATCAGAGCCTGAAGCGAGGCATTAACGTTCTGAACCTTAGCACAACCTGCATGACCAGGCACCTGCATGCAAAGCATGAACTGCAGTGGAGTAAACACCTTAAAAACAAGGAAGTCACTCAGGCTCCCCCTGCTGCCTCTTCTGCTGCTGCCGCCTCGGCCTCTTCTGCTGCTGCCGCCGCCTCGGCCTCTTCTGCTGCTGCCGCCGCCTCGGCCTCTTCCTCTGCCTCTGGAGGAACGTTGGCACCTGCCGCCCAGCAAACATGGGATGTACCACCAACACCACCACCTGCGTCACCAAGCATCTCAACCATGTCACACGGCAGCGTTCAGCTCTCCATCTCACAAACATTTGAGAGAAAGCGTAAATTCCCACCTAGCCACCCTCGATCCCTGGCCTTGAATGCCAGCATTTCTAAACTACTGGCCTATGAAATGCTGTCATTTAGGCTGGTGGACACACACAGCTTCAAACAGCTCATGTAGCTTGCTGTCCCACAGTATGTTGTTCCCAGCCGCCACTACTTCTCCAAGAGAGCCGTGCCTTCCCTGCACAAACAAGTGTCCGATAAAATCAAGTGTGCACTGCGCAACGCCATCTGTGGCAAGGTCCACCTAACCACAGATACGTGGACCAGTAAGCACGGCCAGGGACGCTATATCTCCCTGACTGCACACTGGGTAAATGTAGTGGCGGCTGGGCCCCAGGCGGAGAGCTGTTTGGCGCACGTCCTTCCGCCGCCAAGGATCGCAGGGCAACATTCTTTGCCTCCTGTCTCCTCCTCCTCCTACTCAGCTTCCTCCTCCTCTTCTTCCACCTGCTCATCCAGTCAGCCACACACCTTCACCACCAACTTCAGCACAGCCCGGGGTAAATGTCAGCAGGCCGTTCTGAAACTCATATGTTTGGGGGACAGGCCCCACACCGCACAGGAGTTGTGGGGGAGTATAGAACAACAGACCGACGAGTGGTTGCTGCCGGTGAGCCTCAAGCCCGGCCTGGTGGTGTGCGATAATGGGCGAAATCTCGTTGCAGCTCTGGGACTAGCCGGTTTGACGCACATCCCTTGCCTGGCGCATGTGCTGAATTTGGTGGTGCATAAGTTCATTCGCAACTACCCCGACATGTCAGAGCTGCTGCATAAAGTGCGGGCCGTCTGTTCGCGCTTCAGGCGTTCACACCCTGCCGCTGCTCGCCTGTCTGCGCTACAGCGTAACTTCGGCCTTCCCGCTCACCGCCTCATATGCGACGTACCCACCAGGTGGAACTCCACCTTGCATATGCTGGACAGACTGTGCGAGCAGCAGCAGGCCATAGTGGAGTTTCAGCTGCAGCACGCACGGGTGAGTCGCACTGCGGATCAGACACACTTCACCACCAATGACTGGGCCTCCATGCGAGACCTGTGTGCCCTGTTGCGCTGTTTCGAGTACTCCACCAACATGGCCAGTGGCGATGACGCCGTTATCAGCGTTACAATACCACTTCTATGTCTCCTTGAGAAAACACTTAGGGCGATGATGGAAGAGGAGGTGGCCCAGGAGGAAGAGGGGTCATTTTTAGCACTTTCAGGCCAGTCTCTTCGAAGTGACTCAGAGGGAGGTTTTTTTCAACACCAGAGGCCAGGTACAAATGTGGCCAGACAGGGACCACTACTGGAGGACGAGGAGGACGAGGATGAGGAGGAGGTGGAGGAGGATGAGGATGAAGCATGTTCACAGCGGGGTGGCACCCAAAGCAGCTCGGGCCCATCACTGGTGCGTGGCTGGGGGGAAACACAGGACGATGACGATACGCCTCCCACAGAGGACAGCTTGTCCTTAACTCTGGGCAGCCTGGCACACATGAGCGACTACATGCTGCAGTGCAGTGCAGTTTCTAGGTAAAATTTCTCTCAGGGCGAGTGTCAAAAAAAACTCCCCCCCCCACCGCCCTCAAAACTGCTCGATGAAATAAGTGTCTCCCCATTGTAAAAAATGTGTCGGCGGCGCGTGAGGTACAGTGAGTGAGCGCCGCCGCCCGCACTGCCTGCCTGTGGGGGGACATTATTTTTAATAAGGATCACTATGGACATTATTTAGAATGGAGGCTGCTGTGGGTGTCATTATAACTATAATGTCTGATAGGCCTAGTCCTGAGCTGAGTTATATTACCCTGCCCATGCCCTGTATAATAATGTACCCTGATACCCCTTATTATACCCCAGCGGGGTAATATAACTAAGGGGTATCAGGGATGGGTACATTATTATACAGGGCATGGGCAGGGTAATATAACTCAGCTCAGGACTAGGCCTATCAGACATTATAGTTATAATGACACCCACAGCAGCCTCCATTCTAAATAATGTCCATAGTGATCCTTATTAAACTTAATGTCCCCCACAGTGACAGTGGCCCCCACTTTCATGTCTGCCACAGTGGCCCCCGCCCCCCATTGTAATTAATGCCCCCCCACCACAGACCATCCACAGTGTCACTGTCCCCATTGTAAAAAAATTGTTTGTTTATTTAATTTAACCACATTGCACCCGAGTCGACTCACCCAGTGACCCACTGTCCCGGATCCTCACAGCAGGCTTCTTTTCAGCAATGTTACCGCTCAGGGCGGGCGGTAACAGGCAGGCAGTGCGGCACTCACTGTACGTCACGCGCCTGCGCCGCCAAGTGGGAGGAGCAGGCGCGTGACGTCAGTAAGTGCCGCCCGCACGTACCGGAGCTGAGTGACTGGACTCGGTACGTACTGACAGAGGACTCGGCACTCGGGCGCAGGCGAGATATCAGAGGGAGGGAGCCAGGGGGGCGCACGGCACGAGAGTAATAACAGACAGAGAAAAGACAAGAGGACGCCTCTGCCGGCGCCCCCCTTCTGACAGCGCCCCGGGCGGCCGCCTGGCCCGCCCGCCCCTAGAAACGGCCCTGCTGCAGTGCCTGCGCAACGACAGCAGAGGTGCCCACATTTTAACGTGTGCGGACTACTGGATTGCCACCCTGCTGGATCCCCGGTACAAAGACAATGTGCCCACCTTACTTCCTACACTGGAGCGTGATAGGAAGATGCGCGAGTACAAGTGCACGTTGGTAGACGCGCTACTGAGAGCATTCCCAAATGTCACAGGGGAACCAGTGGAAGCCCAAGGCGAAGGCAGAGGAGGAGCAAGAGGTCGCCAACGCAGCTGTGTCATGCCCAGCTCCTCAGGGTTAGCATGGCAGAGATGTGGAAAAGTTTTGTCAACACGCCACAGCTAAGTGCACCACCACCTGATACGGAACGTGTTAGCAGGAGGCAACATTTCACTAACATGGTGGAACAGTACCTGTGCACACCCCTCCACGTACTGACTGATGGTTCGGCCCCATTCAACTTCTGGGTCTCCAAATTGTCCACGTGGCCAGAGCTAGCCTTTTATGCCTTGGAGATGCTGGCCTGCCCGGCGGCCAGCGTTTTGTCTGAATGTGTATTCAGCACGGCAGGGGGCGTCATTACAGACAAACGCAGCCGCCTGTCTACAGCCAATGTGGACAAGCTGACGTTCATAAAAATGAACCAGGCATGAATCCCACAGGACCTGTCCATCCCTTGTGCAGATTAGATATTAACTACCTCCCCTTAACAATATATTATTCTACTCCAGGGCACTTCCTCATTCAATACTATTTTTAATTTCATTTTACCATTATATTGCGGGGCAACCCAAAGTTGAATGAACCTCTCCTCTGTCTGGGTGCCGGGGCCTAAATGTGTGACAGTGGCCTGTTCCAGTGGTGGGTGACGTGAAGCCTGATTCTCTGCTATGACATGAAGACAGATTCTGCACTGAAATAAGGCCAGATTCTCTGTTACGGGACCTCTCTCCTCTGCCTGGGTGCCTGGGCCTAAATGTGTGACAGTGGCCTGTTCCAGTGGTGGGTGACGTGAAGCCTGATTCTCTGCTATGACATGAAGACAGATTCTGCGCTGACATAAGGCCAGATTCCCTGTTACGGGACCTCTATCCTCTGCCTGGGTGCCGGGGCCTAAATGTGTGACAGTGGCCTGTTCCAGTGGTGGGTGACGTGAAGCCTGATTCTCTGCTATGACATGAAGACAGATTCTGCGCTGACATAAGGCCAGATTCTCTGTTACGGGACCTCTCTCCTCTGCCTGGGTGCCTGGGCCTAAATGTGTGACAGTGGCCTGTTCCAGTGGTGGGTGACGTGAAGCCTGATTTTCTGCTATAACATGAAGACAGATGCTGCGCTGACATAAGGCCAGATTCTTTGTTACGGGACCGCTCTCCTCTGTCTGGGTGCCGGGGCCTAAATGAGTGACAGTGGCCTGTTCAAGTGGTGGGTGACGTGAAGCCTGATTCTCTGCTATGACATGAAGACAGATTCTGCGCTGACATAAGGCCAGATTCTCTGTTACGGGACCGCTCTCCTCTGTCTGGGTGCCGGGGCCTAAATGTGTGACAGTGGCCTGTTCCAGTGGTGGGTGACATGAAGCCTGATTCTCTGCTATGACATGAAGACAGATTCTGCGCTGACATAAGGCCAGATTCTCTGTTACGGGACCTCTCTCCTCTGCCTGGGTGCCTGGGCCTAAATGTGTGACAGTGGCCTGTTCCAATGGTGGGTGACGTGAAGCCTGATTCTCTGCTATGACATGAAGACAGATTCTGCGCTGACATAAGGCCAGATTCTCTGTTACGGGACCTCTCTCCTCTGCCTGGGTGCCTGGGCCTAAATGTGTGACAGTGGCCTGTTCCAGTGGTGGATGACGTGAAGCCTGATTCTCTGCTATGACATGAAGACAGATTCTGCGCTGACATAAGGCCACATTCTCTGTTACGGGACCGCTCTCCTCTGTCTGGGTGCCGGGGCCTAAATGTGTGACAGTGGCCTGTTCCAGTGGTGGGTGACGTGAAGCCTGATTCTCTGCTATAACATGAATACAGATTCTGCGCTGACATAAGGCCAGATTCTCTGTTACGGGACCTCTCTCCTCTGCCTGGGTGCCTGGGCCTAAATGTGTGACAGTGGCCTGTTCCAGTGGTGGGTGACGTGAAGCCTGATTCTCTGCTATGACATGAAGACAGATTCTGCGCTGACATAAAGCCAGATTCTCTGTTACGGGACCACTCTCCTCTGTCCGGGTGCCGGGGCCTAAATGTGTGACAGTGGCCTGTTCCAGTGGTGGGTGACGTGAAGCCTGATTCTCTGCTATAACATGAATACAGGTTCTGCGCTGACATAAGGCCAGATTCTCTGTTACGGGACCTCTCTCCTCTGCCTGGGTGCCTGGGCCTAAATGTGTGACAGTGGCCTGTTCCAGTGGTGGGTGACGTGAAGCCTGATTCTCTGCTATGACATGAAGACAGATTCTGCGCTGACATAAGGCCAGATTCTCTGTTACGGGACCTCTCTTCTCTGCCTGGGTGCCTGGGCCTAAATGTGTGACAGTGGCCTGTTCCAGTGGTGGGTGACGTGAAGCCTGATTCTCTGCTATGACATGAAGACAGATTCTGCGCTGACAAAAGGCCAGATTCTCTGTTACGGGACCGCTCTTCTCTGTCTGGGTGCCTGGGCCTAAATGTGTGACAGTGGCCTGTTCCAGTGGTGGGTGACGTGAAGCCTGATTCTCTGCTATGACATGAAGACAGATTCTGCGCTGACATAAGGCCAGATTCTCTGTTACGGGACCTCTCTCCTCTGCCTGGGTGCCTGGGCCTAAATGTGTGACAGTGGCCTGTTCCAGTGGTGGGTGACGTGAAGCCTGATTTTCTGCTATAACATGAAGACAGATGCTGCGCTGACATAAGGCCAGATTCTCTGTTACGGGACCGCTCTCCTCTGCCTGGGTGCCTGGGCCTAAATGTGTGACAGTGGCCTGTTCCAGTGGTGGGTGACGTGAAGCCTGATTCTCTGCTATGACATGAAGACAGATTCTGCACTGACATAAGGCCAGATTCTCTGTTACGGGACCTCTCTCCTCTGCCTGGGTGCCTGGGCCTAAATGTGTGACAGTGGCCTGTTCAAGTGGTGGGTGACGTGAAGCCTGATGCTCTGCTATGACATGAAGACAGATTCTGCGCTGACATAAGGCCAGATTCTCTGTTACGGGACCGCTCTCCTCTGTCTGGGTGCCGGGGCCTAAATGTGTGACAGTGGCCTGTTCCAGTGGTGGGTGACGTGAAGCCTGATTCTCTGCTATGACATGAATACAGATTCTGCACTGACATAAGGCCAGATTCTCTGTTACGGGACCTCTCTCCTCTGCCTGGGTGCCTGGGCCTAAATGTGTGACAGTGGCCTGTTCCAGTGGTGGGTGACGTGAAGCCTGATTCTCTGCTATAACATGAAGACAGATTCTGCGCTGACATAAGGCCAGATTCTCTGTTACGGGACCGCTCTCCTCTGTCTGGGTTTTGGGGCCTAAATGTGTGACAGTGGCCTGTTCCAGTGGTGGGTGACGTGAAGCCTGATTCTCTGCTATGACATGAAGACTGATTCTGCGCTGACATGAAGCCAGATTCTCTGCTATGGCATGAAGAGACTGATTCTCTGCTGACATGAAGCCAGATTCTTTGCTATGGCATGAAGAGACTGATTCTCTGCTGACGTGAAGCCAGATTCTCTGCTATGGGACCTCTGTCCAATTGATATTGGTTCATTTTTATTTTTTTTATTTTTATTTTAATTCATTTCCCTATCCACATTTGTTTGCAGGGGATTTACCTACATGTTGCTGCTTTTTGCAGCCCTCTAGCTCTTTCCTGGGCTGTTTTACAGCCTTTTTAGTGCCCAAAAGTTCGGGTCCCCATTGACTTCAATGGGGTTTGGGTTCGGGACGAAGTTCGGATCGGGTTCGGATCCCGAACCCGAACATTTCCGGGAAGTTCGGCCAAACTTCTCGAACCCGAACATCCAGGTGTTCGCTCAACTCTAGTATTGCACTAACCCAATAAAAATGTTATGCACATTACGTTTGTTATGTCTGTATGCAGCATTTAAAGCAGAGGTGCACAAGTCGCGGCCTGCGGGCCACGTGCAGCCCCCAGACCCATGGTTTGCGGCCCCCGTCCTGCTGGTCAGAAACACAGCTGATCCTGCAAGAGTGGGTGACTTTCATCAGGAATTCATCTCGTGTTTTGTGTTGGAGGGTCTCCCTGCTCCGTTGGTTCTGGGTTTACCGTGGTTAAGCAAGCACAATCAAACTATTGATTGGCAAGATAGACATATTCTGGATTGGGGTGATTATTACATTGACAATTGTCTGAATACATCTTTTTCTGCTTTAACCACTAAAACATTACCCTCTTTTATATCTGATTTTGCAGATGTATTTTCTAAAAGTGGATGCCAATATGATTGTCCTATCAACCTTATAGTTGCTTAAATCTAGGTTGTATAACCTTTCTGGACCTGAAAGAACGGCCATGAGAGAGTATATTACTGAGAGTTTGGCTAAAGAACACATAAGACCTGCCAAATCTCCAGTGGCAGCAGGGTTTTTCTTTGTTAAAAAAAAGGACGTAACTCTTAGGCCATGTCTGGATTTCCATGAGCTCAATCAGATTACTGTCCGTGATACTTACCCTCTTCCTTTGATTCTTGATTTGTTTAACCAGATTGTTAATGCCAAAGTGTTCTCCAAGTTGGACTTAAGGGGGGCATATAATCTGGTCAGGATCAAGGAAGGGGATGAATGGAAGATGGCCTTTAATACCCCAGAGGGTCACTTTGAGAACCTGGTCATTCCTTTTGGGTTGACCAATGCTCCTGCGGTTTTCCAGCATTTTGTGAATGACATTTTTCATCACCTTGTGGGGAGGTTTGTTGTGTATTTGGATGACATACTAATTTATTCTCCAGACGTGGAGACTCATCAGGATCACGTTAGACAGGTGTTATAGATCATAAGAGATAATAAATTGTTCTCAAAATTAAAGAAGTGTGTTTTTTGCTGTACATGACGTGCAATTCTTGGGCTACCTGTTGTCATCTTCAAGTTTTCGAATGGATCCAGAGAAAGTCTGTGCTGTATTGGACTGGGATTGACCTGGAACCCTGAAGTCTCTTATGCTGTTTTTGGGGTTCACCAACTATTACCGAAAATTTATCCAGAACTATTTGACAGTGGTGAAACCCTTAACGGACATGACTAAGAAAGAGATGGATGTTTTAAGTGTGGTCTGATTTGGCATTGCAAGCCTTTTCTGCGAATAAGGAGTACTTCGCTTCTGGCCCTATATTGGTGCAGCTGGATGTATCACAACCTTTCATTGTGGAAGTGGACTCGTCCGAAGTGGGGGAAGGAGTAGTCTTATCGCAGGCCCCCTCACCTGATGTATGACGACCATGTGCTTTTGTCTCTAAAAAAAACTGTCTGCCGCAGAGAGAAATTACATTGTGGGTAACAGAGAGTTGCTGGCCATTAAGTTGGCTTTTGAGGAGTGGCGTAATTGTTTGGAAGGGGCGATTCATCCAATCACGATGTTCACAGATCACAAAAACCTGGCTTACCTGGAGTCGGCTAAATGACTGAACCCGAGGCAGGCCAGATGGTCTTTGTTTTTCACCAGATTAAATTTCATTGTCACTTATCGTCCTGGGGTTAAGAACGTCAAGGCAGAGGCCTTGTCATGTCGTTTTCCTGGAGGTAGTGATTTTGAAAATCCGAGCCCTATACTGTCGGAAGGGGTGGTGATATCTGCTCTTTACCCTGACCTAGAGGTGAACGTGTTAGAGGCCCAGGGAGATGCACCAAATTATTGTCCCTCTAGAAAACTGTTTGTGCCATCCGAATTATGTCACAAGGTGCTTGAGGAACATCAGTGTACGCTTCTTACAGGACCCCCTGGGAGTATATCCACTGCCAACCTCATCTCTCGTAGATTCTGATGGCCAGGGTTGCATAAGTGTGTTGAGGACTGTGTCACCCTGTAGTATCTGTACATACGCTAAGGTGACACATTCTTAACCTTCTGGATCTCTACTTCCATTGCCCATACCGTCCAGACCATGGACTCACTTGTCTATGGATTTTATTACTGAGCTGCCTAATTCATCTGGAAATACAGTTATTCTGGTGGTATTTTAGTAAAATGGTGCACTTTATAGCATTGCCTAGCCTACCTAATGCTAAAACACTTGAGCAAGTGTTTGTTGACAATATTGTGAAACTTTTATGGCATTCCCTCTGACGTGGTCTCAGATTATGGGACTCAGTTTATGTACAGATTCTGGATACTCAGCTGGGGGTACAACTGTCTTTTTCTTCTGCTTTTTATCCTCAGGCGAATTGACAGACAGAGCGTACTAATCTGGAGAGACTGGCGACTTACCTAAGATGTTTTGTCTCTGAGAACCAGGAAGAATGGTCCTCGTTTTTGTCTTTGGCAGAATCTGCCATAAACAAACTGTCATGCTTTGGTGTGGGAGGGAAACACCACAACGAGCATAGGAGGGAAGGGGGAAACAGGGACTCAGGCCTGATAACTAGGGAAGGAAGATGGACACCTCTTAGTGAAAACCCTAACCAAAATCCTGACTGACTACCAGTATGAACAGACCTCAAAGGTAGGTGAGTTCATACTTAGGAATACCTAGAGTCCTATCTAGCCCTATAGGACCCTGGTACTAATAGCAGGGACGAGACAACCGGTTCCTCCAAAAGGAAGGACGAACAGGAGTCTACTTCAGGCCTAATACAAGCAATAGAGAAATGCAACACACAGAACCCAAACAAAACACAAAAGAGAAAGGAAAGACTTAACTTCAAAGAGGCTAAGGAAGCCCCAGGAACTCAGCCGAGATCCAACCACAAACAATCCACAGGCACAGAAGCTATAAACCACACAGCATAGTGGGATAAGCAACTATAAATAAGGAAGGTTAAATGACCACAGGGCCCCTATAACTGGGGGCAGGAGGAGGTAATAACCAGAAAGCTGTCCTCTGCAGTAAACAAAAGTGCTTACTGGTTATTGCAGGCAGGAGGCAGTAATAACCAGTGAGCGCTATAATCTGCAGTAAAAAATAGTGCTTAATGGGTATTGCAGGGCCCCTATAACTAAGGACAAGAGGTAGTAATAACCAGTGAGCGCCGTCTTCTGCAGTGAAGGAAAGTGCTTACTGGATATTGCAGGGCCCTATAACTGGGGGCAGGAGGCGGTAATAACCATTGAGCGCAGACCTCTGCATTAAAGAAAAGCGATTACTGGTTTTTGCAGGGCCCCTCTAATTAGGGGCAGTAGGCGGTAATAATCAGGGAGCGCTGTCATCTGTAGTGAAGGAAAGTGCTTACTGGTTATTGAAGGGCCCTATAAATTGGGACAGGAGGTGGTAAGAACCAATGAGCGCTGTCTTCTGCAGTGAAGGCAAGTGCTTACTGGTTATTGCAGGGCCCCTATAAATGGGGGCAGGAGGCGGTAATAACCAGTGAGCGCCATCTTCTGCAGTGAAGGATAGTGCTGACTGCTTATTGCAGGGACCCTATAACTATTGGCAGGAGGCAGTAATAACCAGTGAGCGCCGTCTTTGGCATTGAAGGAAAGTGCTTACTGGTTATTGCAGGGTCCCTATAACTGGAGGCAGGAGGCGGTAATAACCAGTGAGCGCCATCCTCTGCAGTGAAGGAAATTGCTTACCGATTATTGCAGGATCCCTATAACTGAGGGCAGGAGGCGGTAATAACCAGTGAGCGCCAACCTCTGCAGTGAAGTAAAGTGCTTACTGGTTATTGCAAGGCCTTTTTAACTGGGGGCTGCAGACAGTAATAACCTCTGAGCGCTCTTCTCTGCAGTGAAGGAAAGTACTTACTGGTTATTGAAGGGCCCCTATAAATGGGGGCAGGAGGTGATAAGAACCAGTGAGTCTTGTCCTCTGCAGTTAAGGAAAGTGCTTACTAGTTATTGCAGGGCTCTATAACTGGGGGCAGGAGGCGGTAAGAACCAGTGAGCGCCATCCTCTGCAGTGAAGGAAAGTGCTTACTGCAGTGAACGAAAGTGCTTTCTTTTTATTGCAGGACCCCTATAACTGGGGGCAGGAGGGGGTAAAAACCAGAAAGCTGTAAATGAAAGTGTTTACTGGTTATTGGAGGGCCCTTTAAAATGGGGGCAGGAAGTGGTAATAACCACTGAGCGCTGTCCTCTGCAATAAATGAAAGTGCTTACTGGTTATTGCAAGGCCCCTATAACTGTGGGCAGGAGGCAGTAATAACCACTGAGCGCCGTCCTCGGCATTGAAGGTACATGTTTACTGGTTATTGCACGACCCCTATAACTGGGGGCAGGAGAAGCTAATAACCATTGAGCTCTGTCCTCTGCAGTGAAGGAAAGTGCTTACTTTTTATTGCAGGATCCCTATAAATGGGTGCAGGAGGCATTAATAACCAGTGAGCCCCATCCTCTGCAGTAAAGGGAAGTGCTTACTGGTTATTGCAGGACCTCCATAATTGTGTGCAGGAGGCAGTAATTACCACTGAGCTCCGTCCTCTGCAGTGAAGGTAAGTGTTTACTTATTATAGCAGGGCCCCTATAACTGGGGGCTGGAGGAGATAAGAACCAATGAGTGCTGTCCTCTGCAGTGAAGGAAAGTGCTTACAGGTTATTGCAGGTCCACTATAACTGAGGGAGGGAGGCGGTAATAACCAGTAAGCGCCGTCCTCTGCATTAAAGGAAAGTGTTTACAGGTTATTGCAAGGCCCCTATAACTGGGGGCAGGAGGCTGTAATAACCAGTGAGCCCCATCCTCTGCAGTGAAGGAAAGTACTTAATGGTTATTGCAGGGCCCCTTTCATAGGGGTGTTGCGGGAAAATGTGCGTGTGCGTTGCGGGAACACCCACGATTTTTCCGAGCGAGTGCAAAACATTGTAATGCGTTTTGCACTCGCGTGAGAAAAATCGCGCGTGTTTGGTACCCAAACCCGAACTTCTTCATAGAAGTTCGGGCTTGGGATTGGTGTTCTGTAGATTGTATTATTTTCCCTTATAACATGGTTATAAGGGAAAATAATAGCATTCTGAATACAGAATGCATAGTAAAATAGCGCTGGAGGGGTTAAAAAATAAATAAAAATAATTTAACTCACCTTAGTCCACTTGATCGCGCTGCTCGGCTTCTCGTCTGTCTCCTTTGTTGAACAGGACCTGTGGTGAGCATTCATTACAGGAACAGGACCTGTGGTGACGTCACTCCGGTCATCACATGATCCATCACATGATCCATCACCATGGTAAAAGATCATGTGATGGATCATGTGATGACCGGAGTGACGTCACCACAGGTCCTGTTCCTGTAATTAATGCTCACCGCAGGTCCTGTTCAACAAAGGAGACAGACGAGAAGTCGGGCAGCGCAATCAAGTAGACTAAGGTGAGTTAAATTATTTTAAATTTTTTTTAAACCCCTCTAGCGCTATTTTACTATGCATTCTGTATTCAGAATGCTATTATTTTCCCTTATAACCATGTTATAAGGGAAAATAATAATGATCGGATCTCCATCCCGATCATCTCCTAGCAACCGTGAGTGAAAATCGCACCGCATCTGCACTTTCTTGCGGATGCTTGCGATTTTCACGCAACCCCATTCACTTCTATGGGGCCTGCGTTACGTGAAAAATGCAGAAAGAGGAGCATGCTGCGATTTTCACGCAACACACAAGTGATGCGTGAAAATCACTGCTCATGTGCACAGCCCCATAGAAATGAATGGGTCGGTATTCAGTGCGGGTGCAATGCGTTCAACTCACGCATCGCATCTGCGCGGAATACTCGCCCGTGTGAAAGTGGCCTAACTGAGTGCAGGAGGCAGTAATAACCAGTGGGCACCGTCTTCTACAGTGAAAAAAAAAGCTTACTTTTTATTGCAGGGCCCCTATAACTGCGGTCAAGAGGTGGTAATAGCCAATGAGCGCTTTCCTCTGCAGTGAAGGAAAGTGCTGCTTGCAGGTTATTGCAGGGCCCCTATAACTCGGGGACGGAGTCGGTAATAACCAGTGAGTGCCGTCTTCTGCAGTGAAGGAAAGTGGTTACTGGTTATTGCAGGGCCCTAATACTGGGGGCAGGAGGTGTTAATAACCAGAAATCCGTCCTCTGCAGTGAAGGAAAGTGCTTACAGATTATGGCAGGGCCCCTATAACTGTGGGCAGGAGGCTGTAATTACCAGAGAGCACCATCCTCTGCAGTGAAAGAAAGTGCTTACTAGCTATTCCAGGGTCCTAATACTGGGGGCAGGAGGTGGTAATAACCAGAGAGCTGTCCTTTGCAGTAAAGGAAAGTGCTGCTTACTGGTTATTGCAGTGCCCCTATAACTAAGGGCAGGAGGCAGTAATTCCCAGTGAACGCTGTCTTCTGCAGTGAAGGAAAGTGCTTACTGGTTATTGCAGGGTCCTATAACTGGGGGCTGGAGGCGGTAATAACCAGTGAGCGCCATCCTCTGCAGTAAAGGAAAGTGCTTACTGGTTATTGCAGTGCCCCTATAAATGGGTGCAGGAGGCATTAATAACCACTGAGCGCTGTCCTCTGCAATAAATGAAAGTGCTTACTGGTTATTGCAGGGTCCCTTCTTTCTGCCAGTTTCCAGTGCAGGGGTTCTCCAGGTCAAAGTAGTCAGGAGATCAGGAGAAGGTCGGAGAAGCACTGCTGAATGTGACAAGGGCACTCTCTTTCTTACATTACTCTTCTTCTGGTTTTACTCACTGTAATAGTGTCGCATACAGCAGGCAGGTGAAGCATCAGAGCTATGTATCTTGACAGTGACACATACCACAGAGGAACTAATAACCTTACACATTAGACAGATGGCATTAAGCAAAGGAAGCATGGATTCTGGTCAGAAAGGGGGTGGAGCCATTGAACTTCACCAGACCCCCCTTCTTCGCCGGGCTCATGGACCCCATATCAACTGTGTGGTCTGCCTCTATGGGTGCTATACCAGTGCTTCCTGGTTTGCACAAAACCCTACATGGAGCCCTAATCTTTTGCCTGGGGAAACAACAGGGCTCAGGATTCAGAGAGCACCATGTGCATTTGAGGCTCGAGGTGATAATTTATGCAGCTTGTGCTGAGACTGTAGAGGCTCTGAGGTGAAATAGTAAATGGAACCCCCAAGAATTTACGCCATTTTGGAAAGTACACCCTCAAGATATTTTTAAGTGGTGTAGTGAGTTTTTTGACACCAAAGGTGTTTTGCAAAAGTAAAAGCACATATCAGATGGTGCAAAGTGAACATTGCAATTTTTTCACAAACATGCCATTTCAGTGCCAAACATATTGTCATGTGTCCATATCTGCCAAAGTGAATAGTAAGAACTCTAATTATGCTGTGCTTCTTTAGAAACACCCTATATGTGGCCCTATTTTTTTTTTTTCCTGAATGTATGAAAGGGATTAGGTGTAAAAGAGCACAATGCACATTTTGAGGCCCAGTGTGGTTGTTTGCACCACTTGTGCTAAGCACTGTAGAGGCTCTGGGGTAAAATAATATATGGAACCTCTGAGATGTGGCCTCATTTTGGAAACTCTGCATTTTGTCCCCACAGATATTTTACAGAAATTAATGAGCACTAAACCGTACAAAATGAAAATTGCTATTTTTTCACAGGTGTGGTATTTGAGTGTCCAGTATTATGTGTAATGTTTCAAAGGCAGATGCCTGCCTTTATTTATATACACAGTGTCAATTGTCAGAAGCAACATTGGCTTGTCCTGAACAAGCCTGGAAAAAAAAAAAAAAACTTTTTGGGGGAACAACACTAGTACAGTGTGGATGTGGAAATAACAAAGTGTATAGAGGTAATAGTAGAAGCAATAGTAGTGGTAGCAGAAGCGGCAAATCATGGAACAGGAAAGACAGTATGTGTGTGTGTAGGGCTGTGTTGGGGTAGTAGTAGTAGCTTTGTAGGTATAATAGTATTGGCAGTAGGAGAAATGGTAGTGTTAGTAGGGGGATTTGCAACAGTGAGTAGCTATAGCGGTTTTGGCAGCAACATGATGGTAGGCAGACATCGGCAGTAGCATGATGGTCCAGGTTCTAAATGTCAGCAATGGCATATCTATTCATTGGCATTACTGTTGAGCAAAGTGAGTAGCTTTAGTCAAAACTTCCGTCTCCATACAGCATTTAAATGTATGGGCTCCGGAGAGGCAAAGTGAGTTATCAACAAAGTCTTGCGGGACTTCCCTGAATAACTTTGGGATTTAATTAGTAAAGTTTAAAACCATTTTAAAACATTGATCCATATTTTAAAATAGTTTTAAAGTTAAAAAATCGATGGCCGAAGGTATTCACCGAAGTCTTGCGAGACTTCGGTGATAACTTACTTGGCCTCCCTGGAGCCCATACATTTTAATGCTGTATGGAGACGTGTATCCATACAGCATTAAAATGAAGTTTTGAGCAAATCGACTTTGGATCTAGGATCTGAAGCTTGATTCGCTCAACACTAATTGGCATCATATGGAAATGTGTGAAAATCCTTATGGATCCATGCCTGATTCTTTCGACAAAAGTTATGTTTAATTTGGACGCTAGCAGAGAACTATTTAAGTTTGTTGACACCATCTGTCATGCTGAAAACCCTCTCTTAGATGACACTGGAGGCTGGACTAGACAGTACAGAGAGAGCAAATTGGCCACTGTTCCAGTCTGCCTGCCCAGAAGTCAGTGGGGTCAGGGAACATGGTAGTTGCCAGACAAAGACCTCGTACGACTGAATATGGTTGTTCAGGTGCTACCTCTCAGTTTGGTAATTTGAGTCAGCATGGCAAAGCAAATTAAAAAATAAATATCTGTCATGTTGATAACAGTGATCTGGAGAAGGGGGAAGGTGGGTGACTTGGTGGGGGGAGGAGAGGGCTGCCTTGTCAGACACATGAAAGGTAGGCATCTGGTCGCCAAAAGCTGCTGGTAATTTAGCAATATGTTTATCTTTCGTCAACAGGAAAACATTCCCCCATTTGCTTTGATTACAAGGGTCTAAAAGCATGATTATCCAGATTGCTAGATGCTAACAAAACATCCAGGCTCGGACTGGCCCACAGGGGTACAGGGGAATCCCCCGATGGGCCCCCGAGCAAGGTGGGCCCCTAGTCTCCCACCCCCTGCACAAGTGGCACATAACACATTAGCTTTAGTACACTACATACATATACAGTGGGATGCGAAAGTTTGGGCAACCTTGCTAATCGTCATGATTTTCCTGTATAAATCGTTGGTTGTTACGATAAAAAATGTCAGTTAAATATATCATATAGGAGACACACACAGTGATATTTGAGAAGTGAAATGAAGTTTATTGGATTTACAGAAAGTGTGCTATAATTGTTTAAACAAAATTAGGCAGGTGCATAAATTTGGGCACCACAAAAAAGAAATGAAATCAATATTTAGTAGATCCTCCTTTTGCAGAAATTACAGCCTCTAAACGCTTCCTGTAGGTTTCCATGAGGGTCTGGATTCTGGTTGAAGGTATTTTGGACCATTCCTCTTTACAAAACATTTTTAGTTCATTCAGGTTTGATGGCTTTCAAGCATGGACAGCTCTCTTTAAGTCACACCACAGATTTTCAATTATATTCAGGTCTGGGGACTGAGATGGCCATTCCAGAACGTTGTACTTGTTCCTCTGCATAAATGCCTTAGTGGATTTTGAGCAGTGTTTAGGGTCGTTGTCTTGTTGAAAGATCCAGCCCCGGCGCAGCTTCAGCTTTGTCACCGATTCCTGGACATTGGTCTCCAGAATCTGCTGATACTGAGTGGAATCCATGCGTCCCTCAACTTTGACAAGATTCCCAGTCCCTGCACTGGCCACACAGCCCCACAGCATGATGGAACCACCACCATATTTTACTGTAGGTAGCAGGTGTTTTTCTTGGAATGCTGTGTTCTTTTTCCTCCATGCATAACGCCCCTTGTTATGGCCAAATAACAAAATTTTTGTTTCATCAGTCCACAGCACCTTATTCCAAAATGAAGCTGGCTTGTCCAAATGTGCTTTAGCCCAGCTCAAGCGGCACTTTTTGTGCTGTGGGCAGAGAAAAGGCTTCCTCTGCATCACTCTCGCATACAGCATCTCCTTGTGTAAAGTGTGCCAAATGGTTGAACGATGCACAGTGACTCCATCTGCAGCAAGATGATGTTGTAGGTCTTTGGTGCTGGTCTGTGGGTTGACTCTGACTGTTCTCACCATTCGTCGCTTCTGTCTATCCGAGATTTTTCGTAACAACCAACGATTTACACAGGAAAATCATGACTATTAACAAGGTTGCCCAAACTTTCGCATCCCACTGTATTCAATGTACAGCACGTCAACCAGCCTATGTTCATATAAAAAACTTGTTAGATTATTTATTATATTTGAATGTATCTGTACGGTGGGCCCCCAAAATAAATTTTACTGGTGGGCCCTAGGTACCCCAGTCCAACACTGAATACATCTGTCAGTATGTAAGCAAGCAAGCGTTAGGCTTGCCATGCTCACCAACATTCCTGAGGACCCAGTTCTTTCTTGCTCGGCTGCCCCATTGCAATTATTGGTGGTCATGGCCAATGACGTTGTCATCATTATCATCAGTCTCCTACTTCCCCACTGACGACTCCGCCTCTCCCTCCTCCAATGGTAACTATTCATCCTCATTCTCCTCTCCTTCCTCCATGTGATTTTGTACACTTAGGTCCCCGACATCTACAGGGTGGCCAGCAAGTTTTGTAAGCTGTTCTCCTCCCACAATCCCTTGTTGCTCTAAGGTAAAGAAGGATGATGGCGCAGTTGTCTCTGCTGATCTGGGGGTCTCTTCAAAGGGCCCGAGTATGACACGCATCTCTAATTGACCACTTTTGGGGTCGAGGGAGCTCTTCATCATCGCGCACCTATTAGGGAACTGGCTACACATCTATGGTCTGGTGTATGATAAAGTGATTTACTGCTTTACTCTGCTTTTACAGATGTTCCAGTATATGCATGGTGAAATTACAGTGAGTTGGAACATTGCAAATCAAACTGTGCAATTACAGACCGTTCTGTCGCTGCAAGTCCAGGAGGCCATTCTTTGTCACAAAAGAATGACTGAAAGGAGGACACTCTTGGACATGGCCAGCACCGTCTAGTAGCCAAAGTACTTTAAAAAAAAATATATTGCACCATTAAATTTATTATGTGCGCCATGCAAGCACCATGTATTATTTTGACCAAATGTAATGCAATAACCATGTTCCTGCCATTGCAGCTGACCACAAACTGATCGGCTAGTCTCACCCAGGCTCATCAGTTCAAACACAGCATGGTAATACTTCACTTTACATATATGATAAGAGTAAGAGGGCGTGAAACAAAGCATGGCCCTGCTCCTGCAGATACGCACTTGGTGTGGGAACCAAACTGATGCAAACATGGAGGTGTCAATAGAACCAGGCCTCATTGTTGTGCTGCCTAGCTACAAAAAATATTGACCTAGTGGGCCATGAAAGCGGCCTTTTGGAGAAATAATTTTGGAGAAATCAATGAGGCTGAGAACATGCCATTGGTTCCCTAAAAAAACAGCAGAATACACTAAATGGTATGACCAGTGAGAGCTTGTTTTTTACAGGACAAGTTGACGTTTTCATTGGTACCATTTTTGTGTTGCTTGATCCTATGTTTTTTGGCATATTTTTTTTTTTACTGTGTTGCACAATAGAAGCATTTTTGGAAAAAATACTTTTTGCATTGCCATTTTCTAATAGCCAGATTTTTTTTTTCTGGCTATGTTTATGTGTGATGGCTTGTTATGTCAGGATGAGGTGACGTTTTTATTGGTACATTTTTTGGGTACATATGACTTTTTAATTGTGTGATATTATTTTTGGGAGGGCGAGATCACAAAAAAATGGTTGTTCTGGCATAGTTTTTATTATTTTATTTTTTATGGTGTTCATCGGACAGGGTAGATCATGTGATATTTTTATAGAGCCAGAGGCTACAGACGTGGCGATGCCTAATATGTCTATATATATATTTTTTTTCTTACAATAGTAAGAAGTTTGATAGGCAAAGAGGTACTTTTTTAATAAAAAAATAAATAAACTTTAAACATGTTTTTATACTTTTTATTCTTGTCCCATTAGAGGACTTCAAGTTTTGAGGGTATAACGACTTTTACGAATCATACATGCTTCACAGCTCCTCCCCTCTGCTGTGAGTGACAGCTCTAGTGGCCTCCTGGTTGGATGGTACAGCTGTCACTGAGTTCAGGGTGGAGGACTTGAGAAGCAGCTCAGTGCAGTGGGGAAAATGCAAGAAAAAATATAGAGCATGATGTGCTTTGAAAAAAATGCCACTGAGCCAGAATAAAAAACACAAAAATGCATTTTAGATTCTCTTTTTGGCTTTAAGCTAACAGCTGTCTGCAGCATTTATTTTAGGATCCATTTACACGTCCGCAACTGTTTTGCGGTCCCCAAATTGCGGATCCGCAAAACACGGACACTGGCCATGTGCGTTCCACATTTTGAGGACCGTACATGGCCGGCACTGTAAAAGAAATACCTTTTCTTGTCCATGTCTGCACACAAGTATAGGACATGTTCTATTTTTTTAAAATAATTTGGACTGTGGAACGGAAGTGCGGATGCGGACAGCACACTGTGTGCTGTCCGCATCTTTTATGGCCCCATTGAAAATTGCGGAGCAGATGCTGACCCATTTTGCGGACGTGTGAATGGACCCTTAAAAAAGCACAGAAAAAAGACAGAAGTAATATGGATAAATAGCGCTATTTTCAGCCTCCTCTTTTGTCTTGAGTTCTATAATATAGTCATTTACTGCTGGAAAAGGGAACATTTTGCTGTCTAATTAGAACATCAGGGGTTTCCAGAAGAAAATTATCTTATATATTGGAACATATTGAAAAGATGTTTGTGTTATTGTTTAGTTTACTAATTGGACACTCCAAAGCTGTGCTATATTTACCCATCTAATTTATTATAAACGGATATGTGGGATTTATAATGTACAATATCGCTATTACTAAATATGGCTGAACACTACAACTGCAATTTATTCTTTCTGGTAAAATCCTGCATAGTAAAAGTCAACAAGCTCGCAGAAGATCTGTGCTTAAACTTCAAGTTTGGTACTTTATTCAGTATGGAATAAGGAAGCTTTTTGACTGCTTGCTCTGGGTAAGGTCATTGAGCTTAACCTCCTGTTTGTTGGTAAATTTATATTTGGAGCTTTTGGCTTGATTGAGAATTTCAACTTCCTTTTCAAGGCACATCTAATTCAACAATAACTATTAGAAACATGCTTCGTAATCACAGTTCTTTTAGCAGAGTACATTCATTTAGTTGACAGTTTAGCAAAAGTAAACACATTTTTTTTCACACTTAAAGATACATATATTTATATGATCTATTAAAATGAGAGATGAACAATTCAAAGTTGACGAAGTGGAATTCGATCTGAATTTCAGGAAAAATTTGTTTCGTCCCGAAGTCGAAATTCCTTGCACTTTGTGGTAACAAACCACGTTTTTTCTAAAATGGCTACTGTACATGTTAGAACGATGAAGTAAGAAGCCCAGGAACAAGCGATCACCCACAATGTCATGCATGCAGCCAGCCAGCTAATCAGCAACTAGCCAGCCCCTGTGATGTCACAGCCCTATAAAAAGTCTCAGCCTGCATGGTCTCTGCCATTTTCCAGTGAACTTAGTGCAGGGAGAGACGTGACAGGCACTAGGGACAGTGTTTAGGAAAAACTTTATTCATAAAATATTGAGCAATTCTGTGAAAGATTATTCATAGTGTAGGGAAATGATAGGGAGTAGTGTTGATCAAGCACCAAAGTGCTTGGATGCTCGAGTAGAACACTTTGGGATGCTCGGGTGCTCTACAGAGCACCCAAGCACAATTGAAGTCAATGGGAGAACCCGAGCATTAAACCAGGCACCCCCTGCTCTGAAGAGAGGAGGGTGTCTGGTTCATAGGAAAAGATCAGAAATTGATGAAAACACCACTGAAATAGATTGGGAACAACACTGAAATACATGTCTGGATGCATCTTGTACTCCCAGGTCGCTGCTGGGAATGATGTTGTCCGAGTAGTACGCCACTTTTACAGACTGACAATAATACGCACCAAACCGAAGATAAAATCGATTTTAGAGGAAAAATTGTTAGGAAACATTCTTTCCTGTATATTTACTTGTATATAAAGTGTAAGTAAAGTCTTATTTCAGAACATTTAAAGGTAGGCAGACAATGTCATAGAGCAGCAGGAAATGCTAGCAGAATGCTTGGGTGTATAGGGAGAGGCATTACCAGTAGAAAGAGTGAAGTGCTCATGCAGCTCTACAGAGCACTAGTGAGACCTCATTTTGAGTATTGTGTGCAGTATTGGAGACCATATCTCCAGAAGGATATTGATACTTTGGAGAGAGTTCAGAGAAGAGCTACTAAACTAGTACATGGATTGCAGGATAAAACTTACCAGGAAAGATTAAAGGACCTTAACATGTATAGCTTGGAAGAAAGACGAGACAGAGGGGATATGATATAAACTTTTAAAAACATAAAGGGAATCAACAAGGTAAAAGAGGAGAGAATATTTAAAAGAAGAAAAACTGCTACAGGAGGGCATAGTTTTAAATTAGAGGGGCAAAGGTTTAAAAGTAATATCAGGAAGTATTACTTTACTGAGAGAGTAGTGGATGCATGGAATAGCCTTCCTGCAGAAGTGGTAGCTGCAAACACAGTGAAGGGGTTTAAGCATGCATGGGATAGGCATAAGGCCATCCTTCATATAAGATAGGGCCAGGGGCTATCCATAGTATTCAGTATATTGGGCAGACTAGATGGGCCAAATGGTTCTTATCTGCCGACACATTCTATGTTTCTATGTTTAAGTGCTGCCAAAAATTACAAGGAAAAGGCACTCCATACACTATTATTACACATAAAGGAGGGCATCATACACACCCTTGAAAAATTATGATTGATGGCCTGCTGTCGACCCTCAAAAACATTAGGAGCAAGGGCCTGCTGGTGACTCTCTAAAACATAAGGGGCGAGAGCCTGCTGCTGATCCAACCATCTAAAAAATTAGGGCTGAGGGTCTGCTGCTGAGCTGACCATCTAAAAAATTAGGGGTGAGGGCCTGCTGCTGATCTGACTATCTAAAACATTAGGGGTGAGAGTCTGCTGCTGAGCTGACCATCAAAAACATTAGGGACGAGGGCCTGCTGCTGATCTGACCATCTAAAACATTAGGGGTGAGGGTCTGATGCTGATCTGACCATCTAAAACATTTGGGTTGAGGGTCTGCTGCTGAACTGACCATCTGAAACATTAGGGGCGAGGGCCTGATGCTGATCTGACCATCCAAAAAATTAAGGGTGAGGGTTTGCTGCTGAGCTGACTCTCACATTTGGGGTGAGGGCCTGCTGCTGATCTAACCATCTAAAACATTATGGGCGAGGGCCTGCTGGTGACCCTCTAAAACATTAGGAGCGAGGGCCTGCTGCTGAGCTGATCCTCAAAAACATTAGGAGCGGGGACAGTTTAATAAGCATTTTGATATGATGGAGGAGGAGGACGAGAAAAGGAAGATTGAACCATATACCCTTTTTTGTGGTGGAAGGGGTGCATGGGAATACTATGTATTCAATACACCATAAAAGACACATTTAAAGTGCCTTTATGTTCAGTTGCTTTTCATTGGTGGAGTAGAGAAGTCAGGGGCAATCCAGGCCTTGTTTATTTTGAAAAGAGTCAACCTGTTAGCGTTTTCAGTTGACAGGCGGATGCACTTATCAGTTATTTTGCCCCCAGCAGCACTAAATACCCGCTCTGACAAAACACTTGCAGCAGTGCAGGCCAGCACTTCCAAGGCGTAGAGCGCCAGTTCTTGCCCATGTGTCCAGCTTGGACACCCAATAGTTGTAAGGCACAGTGGGATCACTGAGGACGCTGACACTGTCTGCTATGTACTCCTTCACGATTATTCCAAAACGTATCCTCCTTGTGACAATAGACCACGCATCAGGGTGAGGGTGCTGGCGGGGTATCATGAAACTGTCCCAGGGCTTGGAGAGTGTTGCCCTACCTCTGAAACTGCTGTCTGATCCCCTCGTTTTCCCTCTTTGGTTGCCCAAGGAACTACATACTCTGCCGCCAGCGTTGTCAGCTGGTAATTTTAGGAGAAATTATTCCACAAGGACCTTCTGGTATTGCACCATTTTGCTAGTCCTCTCCACCACAGGAATGAGAGATGATAAGTTTTTTTTTTTGTATCAGGGGGTCGACAATGGTGAACAACCGGTAAGCGAAGTTGGCAAAAATGCATGTAACGCGAAGGTCACGGGAAAAGCAGCATAACATAAAGTCAGCCATGTATGCCAGAGTCCCAACAGACAAGACTTCGCTGTCCTCTTCAGGAGAATGACTCTCAATATTCCCCTCCTCTTCCACCTCTTTGGCCCATCCACGCTGAACAGATGGAATAAACCTACTATGGGTACTAACCTCTGTAGCGGAGGCAACAGTCTCCTGCTCCTTCTCCTCAGCATCATCCAATTTGCGCTGAGAAGATGAACTGTGGGTGGTCTGGCTATCACCCTGTGTACTGTCTTCCCCCATTTCCACCTCTTCCACATGCAAAGCGTCCGCCTTCATTGTGAACAAGCGAGCATTTCAGTAAACACAAGAAGTGGGATGGTTACGCTGATAATAGCGGCATCGCTACTCACCATCTGTGTTGATTCCTCAAAGTTGGCCACCTCGTGAAACACTAATTGCCGTTCGCCACCATCATCTTCTTGTGACTGTAGATGCTCAAGAGTTTGGGAATCAGTGCACGAGATCTCCTCATGTCTCTCTTCAAGCGGGCTTGGCGAGAGGGGCAAATCAAGAAATGGCAATGAAAAGAGCTCCTCGGAATAACTTAGTGTGGGATCACTTGTTTGCCAAGACTCTCCATGGTGGGAGGAAGGAGGATCAGGGAAAGGATTCTGTTGACCAGTAGTGTTGAGCACGAATATTCAAATAGCGAATTTTCATCGCGAATATCGCCACTTCGAGAATTCATGAATTTTTAGAATATAGTGCTATATATTTGTTATATCGAATATTCGTCATTTTTTTTTCCATCTGTACACATGATTCCTCTCTGCTTCTTGCTTGTGGGCCAATGAGAAGTAAGCAATGTCAAGTTCACAACAATACTTAGTGCACCAATCAGTAATCTGTAGTCAGACCTGCTAAAATGTGAAGGTTGCATGTAGTGTGAAAAAATATTCTAATCACTGCCGATTAGCGCAATCGTGAATATATTTGAGCACTTGACTCTATCTGCATATAAAGCTATTCGAAAGTTCTGCCATGCCAACCATTTTCTCCAGTCTCAGGAAACTTATACAAGCTTGAGAAATTTAGCCAAAGTGACCCACTCCTGTATTTCGCATTACGAATTCACATTACGACATTTTTACATTGCCGATTTCTTGCATTCAATAAAATAATCTCGAATTCTTGAAATTCGCGAATATATGATGAATATTCTACAAAATATTTGTGAAATATCGTGAATTCGAATATAGCACCTTCCTCTCATCACTATTGTGTCAACGTCAAACGGATCCGTCCCCATTGACTTGCATGGTAAGTCTGGACGGATCCGTTTGGCTCCGCACGGCCAGGCAGACACAAAAACGCTGCAAGCTGCGTTCGGGTGTCCGCCTGCTGAGCGGAACGGAGGCCAAACGGTGCCAAACTGATGCATTCTGAGCGGGGGCCGCTTGTGAGAGCCTTCAAACGGAACTCACAAGCGGAACCCCAAACGCAAGTGTGAAAGTAGCCTAAATGGTATATATGCTTGCAAGTATGTCACACTTACAGTAGCGCAGGTTTTGTAAGTTTATGCGCAAATAAATTACACTGAATGTCACGGATATTTAGGATGCTCAAATGTTATACAGGAGATGTTGCGCAGGTAATGTCGCTTTCACCAGCGGCAAATTTTTTTTACTGAATGTCATTGATATTATAATGCGCAAACATTATACGGGAGATGTAGCACAGGTAATGTTGCTAACGTTATACCGGAGATGTAGCGCAGGTAATGTCGCTGCTGTCACCAGCGGCTAATGTTATACAGAAGATGTAGCGCAGGTAATGTTGCTGCTGTCACCAGCAGCCAAACAATTGCACGCAAGTTATTGCGCGTTGCACTAATATATTTCACAGGCAGCTAAAAAAAAATTGTCCTTAAAAGGACTGTTGGGTCTCTAACATCTTTCAACAGTCAAAACGCCCTAAAATAAAAACACAATTCCTCTCCCTATACTGTCTGTCCCTTCTGCTGCAGCTCGCCCTGACTAAGTCTGAGACGAACCATGTGTCATCGGGTGCTATATAGCACCCGATGACGCGTTCTGGCCAGCCAATTACTGTAATGCCAGTAACCAACATGGCTACGGCATTACAGTGAGCAGAACACTTCTTTCCACACTTTTAGGCCTCCTGGACACAAACGTGTGCTTTCCATTGCCGTATTGCGGACCGCATTTGTGGATCCACAATACACGGGCGCCGTTCCGTGGGCATTCCGCATCACGAATGCAGACCCATTCACTGCAATGCGGAGATGTGGAACGGAAGCACGGAATGGAAACCCATGGAAGCACTACAGAGTGCTTCCGTGGTGTTTCGTCCCGTACTTCTGTTCAGCAAAAAGATAGGACATGTTCTATCTTTTTGCGACTGCCCCACGGTAGGTGTTCGTGCATTGCGGCCCTTAATTTGCGGGCAGCAGCACGGCCACGGGGTGCACACGTTCGTGTGCAGGAGGCCTTAAGGTGATCAAATTCTTTTATACTTAATTTGATGCGCCAAAAAGTAGTTGCAGAGTTGGTGTTAAATAGTGGCCTGATACTACACACTTTACGGTGAGTTCACACTTCAGTTATTTGGTCAGTTATTTCCATAATTTTTTGTGAGCCAAAACCAGTAGTGAAGCCTACTCAGAGATAAGGTGTAATGGAAAGATTTGCACCTGTTCTGTGTTTTTGACTCAAACTTGGTTTGATACTACACATTTTAGAATGTTCAAATTCTTTTACACTTAGGCCCCTTTTACACGGGCGTTGCGGGAAAATGTGCGGGTGCGTTACGGGAACACCCGCGATTTTTCCACACGAGTGAAAAACATTGTAATGCGTTTTGCACTCGCGTGAGAAAAATCGCGCGTGTTTGGTACCCAAACCCGAACTTCTTCACAGAAGTTCGGGCTTGGGATCGGTGTTCTGTAGATTGTATTATTTTCCCTTATAACATGGTTATAAGGGAAAATAATAGCATTCTAAATACAGAATGCATAGTAAAACATCGCTGGAGGGGTTAAAAAAAATAAAAAATTATTTAACTCACCTTAGTCCACTTGATCGCGTAGCCGGCATCTCCTTCTGGCTTCATCTGTCACGGCCACGGTTCTGGCCGTGACTCCTTGGGAGCCGCATACAGTTGCCCGCGGTTTGGGTTGTTGTTTCAACCGCAGCTTGAGGCTTGATGTAGTTTGCCTCAGGTGCGGTTGCCGCGGACAACAGGTATGTGTGCGGTCCTTTTGGAGTTTGTGTGTCTATGTATGCACTTTTGTATGTCTGTGTGCACTCTGTTTTATGTTTGGTGTGCACTGACATCTTCCCTTCACTGTGGTTGCCCGTGGCAACGTTTGGTTGTAGTGTGTACATGTGGTGGCAGTGTCCCGGCCTTCGGGCTGACTCCCAGGACACGGTTGCCACCCATGTCGTTGCCTTCGGCAACAACCACAGTGTGTTGGTTGTGTTGGACACTTTCCCTTTAAGTTGATGTCTTCCCTTCCCTGGTGTTGGAAGGGTTAACTTCCTTCCTAGTGTGTGTGTGCACTGGGTGTGTCCGATTGTGGGTGTGGCTGCATGGGCTATAAAGCCTCAGTTAAGACCTGATGTCTGAGGGGTACTCCAGCCTTGTTGTAAGCTGGAGGAACTCTCCTGGTCACATTTCCATCTGCCAGTGAGGGCCACCCTTGTGGTCATAAATTGTGATTCTCTATGTTTATGAGGTTGTGTGTTTACTTCATGTATGGTGTTTGGTAGATGTTTGTTGGTCTTTTCTTATTGCAGCATCTGGTTTCCTGTGATGTGTGTTGTGTGCTCTGTCTTTGGTGTTTGTGGACAGCAGCACTTGGGTTCCAGGTTGTGTGTCTGTGGCAGGTAAGTGTGGTACTAGGCTCACTTGCCTGTCACTGCCATATGTCTGTTTATGTTCCCCTGTCTGTGTTGCTTGGCCACTTTAGACTCCTGTTCCTCCGTGTCCAGGAGTAACGGGCTGTCTACCCAGCTCCTAGTTTAGGGCCATCTTGAGGGCTAGCAGGGACTTTAAGGTTCCGGAGCATGAGCCCTCCTACCATCAAGGTCGGCTCATGTAGCTAGGAGTCAGGGTCAGGTTAGGGATGCGATTAGGTCACCTGCTCCCTAATCCTGTTGTCCTGGTCGAGCAGCGACCATTCCATCTGCTGATACCGCACGGCTGAGGGTTTTCCCCATCCTCAGCCGTGACATCATCTGATCTCTGTGCAGCAACAGGACCTTTGGTGACGTCATTCCGGTCATCACATGATCCATCAACATGGTAAAAGATCATGTGATGGATCATGTGATGACCGAAGTGACATCACCACAGGTCCTATTGCTGCACAGAGATCAGATGAAGCCAGAAGGAGATGCCGGGCCGCAATCAAGTGGACTAAGGTTAGTTAAATTATTTTTAATTTTTTTTTAACCCCTCCAGCGATGTTTTACTATGCATTCTGTATTCAGAATGCTATTATTTTCCCTTATAACCATGTTATAAGGGAAAATAATAATGATCGGCTCTCCATCCCGATCGTCTCCTAGCAACCGTGCGTGAAAATCGCAACGCATCCGCACTTGATTGCGGATGCTTGCGATTTTCACGCAACCCCATTCCTTTCTATGGGGCCTGCGTTACGTGAAAAACACACAAAGAGGAGCATGCTGCGATTTTCACGCAACGCACAAGTGATGCGTGAAAATCACCGCTCATGTGAACAGCCCCATAGAAATGAATGGGTCAGTATTCAGTGCGGGTGCAATGCGTTCACCTCCCGCATCGCATTCGCGCGGAATACTCGCTCGTGTGAAAGGGGCCTTAATTTTATGCGTCAACCCCTAGTTGAGGAGTTGGTGTGAAATTGCGGCATGATACTACACACTTTTTTCGGGTGTTCAAATTCTTTTACACTTCATTTGATGTGTCAATCAGTAGTTGCGGAGTTGGTGCAAGATTTCGGCCTGATACTATTGCTCTTTTACCCTTGCAGTTAATGTTACAGTACAGTATGTCAGACAGACAGGTGAGGAGGAGATCTCTGCTGCTTCCTCTGGTAGGTGGGCAAGTAGCAACGATGAGTCGTGTGAGAGCTGGTTTTGCCAGTTATTAGGCATGTGGCATCAGTGACGTCCAGACAGTAGTGGATGATGATGTAGCCGATCGCACGTGGGAGAAGAGGGTGGCAGAGGGTGAGGCAGTGACTGAGCTAGCAGGGTGGTAGCATGACCGTGTGTCAGCAAGGTGGCAGTAGTGTGAGATCTGTAGCCAAACATGCCTGTGGTAGACCACCTGCTACGCAGGAGCCTACCTTTCCGGAAAGAAGTAGCAGTTCCTGGAGGCAGTGGTGGCAGGCAGTCAGCATGGAGTGGTGTGGCTAAAATGCCATACTCAGCGGTGTGATTCCTCATGCGATTCCCACCCTAACCACTCTGTAACTGGGCCACTGTGTTGACTCCTCATGCGGTTGCCACCTCCCTACTCAAACACTGGGCCACTGTGTTGACTCCTTATGCAGTTGCCAGCCTCTCCATAATGTAACTAGCCCACTGTGTTGACGCCTCATGCTTTTGCCACCCTCACCACTCTGTCACGGGGCCACTGTGTTGACTCCTCATGCGGTTGCCACCCTCTCCATAATGTAACTGGGCCAATGTGCTGACTTCTCATGCTGTTGCCACCTCACCACTCTGTTACTGGCCCACTGTATTGTCTCCTCATGCTGTTTCCACCCTAACCACTCTGTCACTAGGCCACTGTGTTGACTCCTCATGCGATTTTGGGAGAAAGGCAAAATAAATACTGATGTCAACACAATCTTATTGCTGACTCCTCCACTCTGTCATGCGGACACTACTTGTATCAGAATGTAACAAAACAGGTTCTGTAGAAATCTATGTAGAATCATCTGATGATGGTGTAAAAGCAGTGCACTCTTTTACTCTATAGTAAAATCTTGGGCCACTGCATAGTTCTTCATACCTGGCACTAACATTGACCTGTAAGGCTGAGTTCACACTTGAGTTTTTTGGTCAGTTTTGGGCCCGTAACTGACCAAATAAGTGAAGTGTGAAGTGATCCTAACAGTGACGCCCGTTATCTGCGAGTAATACTGACTCACAGTACAGTTCACTTGCACAGCAGACTCCCTATGCATGTTTCTGCAATGCACAGTGTTCTACACCACTATACAGGCTCTCCGAATCAAATTTTTTTTTTATTCGCTCATCTCTAATTTAAAATATTTTTTGGTGCTAATCCTGCAGATAGTGTAAACTTAGGCTGCCTAGACATGCACCCAATGTATTGCAGTAGGTCAGGATGATACATTTTTGAGCATGGCAAAAAACTTTTGAAAAGTTTAAGTTTATACCATCTATTGATTGGTTTACTTTGAGACAGAATTTTATGCAAGAATTGTTTCATGCTGGAGGTCTTTTACACAGACACTACATAGTGAACTGAGCCTTCTGCTTCCAGCTTCATCCATTGTTTACTTTCCAGCGCTGGCAGCTGCCAAAAACATTGGGGGTGCATCAATCCCCCACCGATCTGATATTGATGACCTATCCTGAGGGTAGCTCATCAATATTTCCAGGCTGGAAAACCCCTTTAATGGAACCCATATGATAAGAAGCTTTAATTTTGGGCTGACTTTTATTTTAGGTATTTCTTGTGATTCATGTGCAACATAGTAGACTGTTTATCTCCCTGCTTGTTTAATTTGTAGTTTATCTTTGGCAATTCTCCATTCATACTGAGGTACAGAATACTGATTATTTGTACATCTAAATTTGGCAGTTACCTGTTCTGACTAATAAAATCCAATATTACAAGAAGCATAAAATGTCAAAGAGACAAAAAAAAGACATTATGATGGCATAGGATAAAGAATATTGGAGCCTGAACAACTGAGTGGGATGTAAAACTGAATGTAAACCTTACTCAATGTAGTTACAATCTCCTGATGACACTGGCTATAAACCCTAAATATATGGACTTGACTTGAGCAGTTATTAAATGTTAACTGCCTCCCTCAATTCAAGATGTTCCAAACAATAAACTTCATACTTCTACTGGAAAAAGTTTCTTGCTAATACCATGGGCAATGATCTCAGATTTAGTATAAGAGTAAAACAAAGTGGGTGAATGTATAATTTTTAATTGTTTTGAATAATTAACTAACTAAAATTTTCCTTATTTTATAATCTAAATTTCTGAGAAAAATATGATTGGTTGTGTTTCCTGAACATGACAAGATATGCAAATAATTAAACTTTAAGCTGAATTGAATGTCTGGTAATATGACTTGGATATTCTTTTTCTTTTCATCACTAATGCTGAGCAGTGGAGGGGGTGAGAATGCCATAGGAAGTGACATCACTAGGTTGCATGGCCTGCATAATTTTTCCTGCCTCCTTTGTGCTGATGTTTATATCACTAGACAGGGAGAAACGAGGGAGAATTTCAGGATACTGCTTCTGTAGCAATATAGTAAAGTTGTAGAGACATTGAGGGACATTTAATAGGACCAGAGTATTACACACCTGTCTTAATATATCCCCCGTTGGAGTCAGACGGGACACAATTATTAAGAGGTGCATAACTCTTCATTGTGTTACATCTGTACAAGTTCATACAATTAAAAGGAAATCTAATCAAAAATGGAAATCTAATCAATTTAGCTGCTGTAGATTTCTGCTATAATCCATACTAGTTTCCTTTTGTGGATTATAATAAATGTTCTGGGCCAGCTATAGCTACCACTGCGCTGCTCCACTCTGCAAACTCTTTGGAAAATCAATGAATGGAACTCTAAACCCCCCAAAAATCCAAAAATGTTGTGCGATCATGGCATGTACCAAACTTTGTGACACTCCAGTTTTCTGGGGTACAGGGGATGATCAATGTCCCCATTGTGTCATATGACTAAGGTATACATTTGATCATGGTTTTTAACCATTAGCATATTGTTGTCCCAACAAGGACAAAATGGTAGGAAGGAAGTTAACTATTGAGATTTTGTCTGTCGCCTGTACAATGTAACAGTCCCATCACAGCTCACCCAATCTCACACCAATTCTAAGGATTATTTGAAAGACTTGCTATAGCTGTAGAAGCATTCTGACTGTGCGGGCTTTCAGGGGTGGCAGGGCCCTGGGACAGTACTGCAAGTTCCAGAACTCAGTCATAAAACTCACACTGATGACTCTGCATGACAATAGACAGAACCATTTGGCTATTAAATTAAAGCTTTTCAATCCTCTCTGTGTATACATATGCTTTGGAGGCTTCGTTAGGAGCTTCCATTGCAGATTCCATTAAACAATCTGGACAAAATAGTCTGCATACTGTGTTATTTTTCCAGTAAAATATCAGGCTCCCTAATGGAAACCCAAATGTGAAGCAACACTGTCATTGTGAAGTACACGGGCAGCTTTTTCAGAGAATATCACTAATATTGTATTTTTGCATTTTCTACTTAAGGTCCTCCTACACATTAGTGGGTTAGGCTGTCAGTTCATTGTGTGTGGGGAGTTCCCGACTATCCCCTGACAGATGATGTTGGGGAAGAGAATGATCTGGTGAAGTGAATATTTATTCCCAACCCATTTGTTCTCCTAAGAGATAAGCCACAGCCAGTGTCTGGTACTGGCTTTTCCACCTCTCCCCATTGAATATACATACAGGTATTGAATGAGTATGGCTGCCCATAGTCAAATTTTGCAACGTTCAAGCTGAAACGGGTATATCGAACCCCTTAATCAGTATTATGTGGAAGCAGGTATATCACAGGCCTCAATCAATATTTGGTGGAAAGAGGTATATCAAACCCCTTAATCGGTATTTTGTGGAAGCAGGTATATCCCAGGCCTCAATCAGTATTTTGTGGAAGCAGGTATATCAAACCCCTTAATCAGTATTTTGTGAAAACAGGAATTTCGCAGGCCTAAATTAATATTTGGTGGAAACAGGTATATCAAACCCCTTAATCAGTATTTTGTGGAAGCAGGTATATCGGAACCCCTTAATCAGTATTTTGTTGAAGCAGGTATATAAAACCCTTTAATCAGTATTTTGTGGAAGCAGGTATATAGCGCAGCCCTCAACCAGTATTTTGTTGAAGCAGGTATATCGCAGCCCTCAATCAGTATTTTGTTGAAGCAGGTATATTGCAGCCCTCAATCAGTATTTTGTGGAAGCAGGTATATCAAACCCCTTAATCAGTATTTTGTGGAAGCAGGTATATCGCAAGCCTCAATCAATATTTGGTGGAATCAGGTATATCGAACCCCTTAATCCAGGGGCATTGCTAGGGTCTCAAACGAGGCCCAAGCCCCATTACATATGGCCCAATTCTCTAATTCAACCAACCGCCAAACACTAGCACGGAAGACATTTTACTGTATTTGCTAAACAGCAGCACATACCTCTCACATCCAGTGCCTCCCAGGTGACATCTCCTCCGATGTAGTTCTTCTCTGTCATCATCTTCTCCATTCAGTTCGGACAACTTCTCTCAGCTGTGCCTTGTCTCTGCAGAGTGTGACACACAGACATCTTAGGTTCCTCACTTTTCTATCATAATCCCCCAACCTGGAGTCCCCACAGTGTTATCCTGCTGCTCGCTGTGCTCCCCAATACTCCAACTACTATCCTGAAGAAAAATGAGTGCCCCCCATAGTAACAGTACTCCTCATAGTCCCACCAATAGTAATTCACTTCTAGAATGCCCTCATTAGTAATACTGCCCCCTACAGTGCCCCCAACAGTGATAGGGCTCCCTAAGAGTGCCTCCATTAGATAAAGAGCCCTCCAGTATTAATAATGCCCTTACAGAGCCACCAATAGAAATAAAAAATATATATTGTTCCCCCAGTGGTAATAAAGCTCTCAACAGACCCCTAGTAGTAATTAAGCCCCCATAATGCTCTTAGTAGAAATAATGTGGATATATAAGTCCCTCCTATAGAGCCCCCAGTAGTAGTAATAATGTCTAATGTCCCCTGGATTTATAATGCCCCTACTGTTACAATGCTCACCCTGAAGTGCCCCAGTATTTATATCGCTCCCTACTGTTATAATGCCCCCACAGTACCCCCAGTATTTATATTGTCTCCTACTGTTATAATGCTCATCCTAAAGTGCCCCCAGTATTTATAATGCCCCCTGCAGTGCCCCCTGTAGTTATATTCCTCTGTTTACAGTCCTCAGAAATTATAATTCCTCAGCCCCTCCACCATACAGTCCCACGTAAATAACATCACATCCTCCCCAGCCACCTTCAACATGAAGTCTCAGGTAATGAACTTCACCATCTCAATAATCAGTCACATGTAAATAACATCACTCCCTCCCCCAGACACCTTTAACATACAGTCCCATGTAAATAAAATCACCCCGCCCCAGCCACCTCCAACAAGCAGTCCCATGTAAATAACATTACCCCTTAACATTCAGTCCCATGTAAATAGCATCACTCCACCCCACTGTCCCGTGTAAATAACTTCCCTCCCTTCAGCCCTAACATACAGTCCCAGTTAAATAGTTACAACTCCCAACATTGCTCTGCCTCTCCCTTCACTTACCTCTCCTCATGTAGCAGGCCTCACGTTAGCTTCTTCCCAGGACTTCTCTTCACTGCTGAGCCGTTATTTCCTGCACTGGTCACATGATGGTGACATCATCCCTGGTCTTTTTCAGCTACTGCATTTAGAACTGATCACATGGACTGTAATGTCATCACAGGTCCTTCAGCATTTGCAGTGCATTAGATTCAATTGTATTTCCATCCTGAGGAAGGCAATACAGTTGGATCTATCCAGCAGGCAGTACATTCGGGGCCTGGGACAAAACATCTGGGGCCCAGACCCCGAATGTTTTAACCTAGCAATGCCCCTGCCTTAATTAGTATTTTGTGAAAGCAGGTATATTGCAGCCCTCAATCAGTATTTTGTGGAAGCAGGTATATCAAACCGCTTAATCAATATTTTGTGGAAGCAGTTATATCGCAGGCCTCAATCAATATTTGGTGGAAACAAGTATATCGAACCCATTAATCAGTATTTTGTGGAAGCAGGTATATCGCAGGCCTCAATCAATATTTGGTGGAAGCAAGTATACCAAACCTCTTAATCAGTATTTTGTGGAAGCAGGTATATTGCAGCCCTCAATAATTATTTTGTTGAAGCAAGTATATAAAACCCTTTAACCCTCCTCTTATGTTAGCTTTCTGTTACTATCCATGATGTTAACGGGTCGGTTTTGACCCGTGTCTTAAATCAGCCATAAAATACCCTCTGAACAATTATTTATCATCCAATTTGTTTCTTACCTCTTGGTTACCTTGTTAGGCTTCTTTATCCTTGAAAAGATTGGTTTTAATATTTTTGGTGTGACCCCTTAGACCTTTCTTTTGATAGCATACCTCTCATTTTCAAATTAAAAAAATGGTAAAATAAACCTCAATAGAATATTTACTTTATTTAGAGAAGCAGACAAGCAGGCAAAGAGATCGGCCCCTCCCTAACTACAGCTCACAGGGTTGAGAGGTGATCAGTGTCAGTGTTACTAAGCAGAGAGAGTGTTTATGATTTCAGTTTTGGCACTTATTAGTGTCCTATAATCCTATATTATAACTGGGTCAGAATTGACCCTAACACCATGAATGTCTTAATTTTCACCACAGTATTTTATAATTTAGTGAAAATGATTATTTTTCTATTACATTGTTTAAATAGAGGTTCCTGACAAAGTAAAACAATCTTGATGCAATAAACAAATTTATGTGATACTTATAGACATTCAAAACCTGAAAACGGGTCGGTTCTGACCCTAACATAAGAGGAGGGTTAATCAGTATTTTGTGGAAGCTGGTATATCGCAGCCCTCAATCAGTATTTTGTGGAAGCAGGTATATCGCAGCCCTCAAACAGTATTTGGTGGAAATAGGTATATTGAACACCTTAATCAGTATTTTGTGGAAGCAGGTATATCACACCCCTTAATTATGTATTTTGACACAACAGTTATATGACACCACCCTGTTTATTTGGGGCAACAAGTATATCGCAGCCCCCAATCAGTATTTTGTGGAAGAAGGTATATCACACCCTTCAATCCGTTTTTTGGGGGGCAACAGGTATATCACACCCGCTGCAAATAGGTGTTCCAATAGCGCTTGTCCCTCTATATAGCTGCGGTATCGCAGAAGAAAGTTAGAAAGTATATTATAAGTATATCACACCCCTCAGTATATCACACCTATCGATATCACACCTATACCAGTCCTTAAAAGAACTTTTGTGGCCCTATTAGCTAGCCTTTAGTGTCCCTAACAGCCTGTCCCTGCTCCACAAAGCAACCTCTCCCTATATCGGCAAAACATAGAATGTAAAATGGCTGCCAGATCAGGTTCTTTTATATGGTGGGGGTGTGTCCATGTGCTGAAACGTCTTAATTGGCTGTCCTGTCCCACCTGATGGATGTGTCATGGGTCAAAGTTCGGCTCAATGCAAAAGAATATGGCGCCGGCGGGCATCGCCATATGTTCGCATGTTCGGCGAACCGCAAGGCCATCTCTAGTTACAGGCAGAGACAGTACATTGTCTTTCATGGTCCACTGGGTCAATGTTTTTTTGGGGGCATCGACGAGGTAGCACCGCAGCAAGAAGACCAGGTCCCTTTGATACCTACACGATTGTGTTGGCCTGACTCCAACACCAAGAAGTTATCTGCTTCCTCCATATTCCCTAAATGGACATCCTCCTATCCCCAGCAGCATCAAGCAATCTGATGATTACTGGATAGTCATGCTTTTAAAACCTTGCTATTAAAGCAAAATGGGGAATGTTTTTCTGTTGGCCAAAGGGAGGACAAACTACTGTATTACTAGGATAAAATGTGTACAGTCGTGGCCAAAAGTTTTGAGAATTACATAAATATTGGAAAAGTTGCTGCTTAAGTTTTTATAATAGCAATTTGCATATACTCCAGAATGTTATGAAGAGTGATCAGATGAATTGCATAGTCCTTCTTTGCGATGAAAATTAACTTAATCCTAAAAAAAACTTTCCACTGCATTTTATTGCTGTCATTAAATGACCTGCTGAGATCATTTCAGTAATCGTCTTGTTAACTCAGGTGTGAATGTTGACGAGCACAAGGCTGGAGATCATTATGTCAGGCTGATTGGGTTAAAATGGCAGACTTGACATGTTAAAAGGAGGGTGATGCTTGAAATCATTGTTCTTCCATTGTTAACTATGGTGACCTGCAAAGAAACGCGTGCAGCCATCATTGCGTTGCATAAAAATGGCTTCACAGGCAAGGATATTGTGGCTACTAAGATTGCACCTCAATCAACAATTTATAGGATCATCAAGAACTTCAAGGAAAGAGGTTCAATTCTTGTTAAGAAGGCTTCAGGGCGTCCAAGAAAGTCCAGCAAGGCGCCAGGATCGTCTCCTAAAGAGGATTCAGCTGCGGGATCGGAGTGCCACCAGTGCAGAGCTTGCTCAGGAATGGCAGCAGGCAGGTGTGAGTGCATCTGCACGCACAGTGAGGCGAAGACTTTTGGAAGATGGCCTGGTGTCAAGAAGGGCAGCAAAGAAGCCACTTCTATTAAAAAAAAAACATCAGGGACAGATTGATCTTCTGCAGAAAGTATGGTGAATGGACTGTTGAGGACTGGGGCAAAGTCATATTCTCCGATGAAGCCTCTTTCCGATTGTTTGGGGCATCTGGAAAAAGGCTTGTCCGGAGAAGAAAAGGTGAGCGCTACCATCAGTCCTGTGTCATGCCAACAGTAAAGCATCCTGAGACCATTCATGTGTGGGGTTGCTTCTCATCCAAGGGAGTGGGTTCACTCACAATTTTTCCCAAAAACACAGCCTTGAATAAAGAATGGTACCAAAACACCCTCCAACAGCAACTTCTTCCAACAATCCAACAACAGTTTGGTGAAGAACAATGCATTTTTCAGCACGATGGAGCACCGTGCCATAAGGCAAAAGTGATAACTAAGTGGCTCGGGGACCAAAACGTTGACATTTTGGGTCCATAGCCTGGAAACTCCCCAGATCTTAATCCCATTGAGAACTTGTGGTCAATCCTCAAGAGGCGGGTGGATAAACAAAAACCCACTAATTCTGACAAACTCCAAGAAGTGATTATGAAAGAATGGGTTGCTATCAGTCAGGAATTGCCCCAGAAGTTGATTGAGAGCATGCCCAGTCGAATTGCAGAGGTCCTGACAAAGAAGGGCCAACACTGCAAATACTGACTCTTTGCATAAATGTCATGTAATTGTCGATAAAAGCCTTTGAAACGTATGAAGTGCGTGTAATTATATTTCACTACATCACAGAAACAACTGAAACAAAGATCTAAAATCAGTTTAGCAGCAAACTTTGTGAAAACTAATTTGTGTCATTCTCAAAACTTTTTGCCACGACTGTAGGTAGCTTGCAGCAGCTTTCGGCAAATAGGCAACTGCCACCCCCATGTCCGATTAGGAGGCACCTCTCCACCCCCTACAAGTCTTCCACCTCCTGCTGTCTCTGCTGCCACAAGTAGCAGGAGCTGCAGCAGTCAGTTCAGTATCATGTACATGATGGAACAAAACATTTTTCCTGTGCTGCTCCAGGCTGATGCAAATCAGAAAACCATGATCAGTCCTAATTGGACTGTGGAATCTCTCTGGCGCATACCATGTTCCTTGACCCAATGAACTCCTGGCTTGGCAGATTGGAACAGTGGCTTGAACTGGCCCAGTTTGCTCTCTCTGTTTTGTCTTGTCCAGAGTCCTGTGCAGGGCCGATCCTAGGGTCACAGGCGCCTGGGTGCAGAAATATTTCTGGCGCCCCCACATGGGCGTGGTTTTCTTACTAACTCCTCCCCTTTACAATGTTTCTATGGCAACAACTTCAGCCCCACGAATCGGCGGCTCGGCTGCTTGGCTTAAAAAAAAAAAAAAGTAAAAAAAAAAAAAGTCCCGGCGGCTCGCTCGGCCAGGGCCGGACTGGGGATAAAAACCAGCCCTGGAAAAAGTTGCACACCAGCCCCACAGCATTGCGTCATTATTTACTTGTTTATAATAGGAGAAAGCATTCATTTTAAAACACGTGTGTAAACACGAATATGAAATTTGCCCCACGATAGCTCTTTTGTAGAACCCCTATAAAAACTTACAGTTACTTGACTTGGCCCTTGGGGATCTCGGACGCCACTTCAACACTTTGGCCGGGGGCTCGGCGGAGCTGATGTTGTGCTTTAACCTAATGAGAAAGATTTCATAATAAGGATTTGGAGAAAGGGAAGAGGGATAGCAGAGCAGGGAGAGGCTGGTGCTGCTACTAGGGGGTC
Organism: Bufo bufo; assembly: GCF_905171765.1. Lineage (NCBI taxonomy): Eukaryota > Metazoa > Chordata > Amphibia > Anura > Bufonidae > Bufo > Bufo bufo. Next base: position 713,683,003 of record NC_053390.1, on the reverse strand, counting down.
ATACCATGGGGGAGTAATAAAGCCCACCATAATGCCCCCCCAGTAGTAATAATTCTCCTTATAATATGCAAAACATTTGTAATGCCCCCAGTTGAGCTAATGTTCCCATAATGTGCCAATATAAAATACCCCTTCTCAGTGCCCCCGTAGATGACCCCCATAGTGCCCCCCCCCTTCCCCATAGTACCCACCATAATGTGTCCCAGTATAAAATGCCCCTATACAGAGCCCCCATATAAAATATCTTCTTTTTTAGCCTCAGTAGATGCCCCTATAGTGCCCCCCAATAATCTGCAGTAAGATGTGCCCCCATAGATGCCCCCAATCATGTGCCAGTAATAAGAGCCCCCCCACCATCATGTGCCAGTAGCCAGAGCCCCCCCATATCATGTCAGTAGCCAGAGCCCCCCCATATCATGTGTCAGTAGCCAGAGCCCCCCATATCATGTGCCAGTAGCCAGAGTGCCCCCAATCATGTGCCAGAAATAAGAGCCCCCCCACCATCATGTGCCAGTAGCCAGAGCCCCCCCATATCATGTGCCAGTAGCCAGAGCCCCCCATATCATGTGCCAGTAGCCCCCCTTATGTGCCAGTAGCCCCCCTATGTGCCAGTAGCCCCCCTTATCATGTGCCAGTAGACCCCCTTATCATGTGCCAGTAGCCCCCTTATCATGTGCCAGTAGCCCCCCTTATCATGTGCCAGTAGCCCCCCATATCATGTGCCAGTAGCCAGAGCCCCCCCCTTATCATGTGCCAGTAGCCAGAGCCCCCCCATATCATGTGCCAGTAGCCAGATCCCCCCCATTATCATGTGCCAGTAGCCAGAGTGCCCCCATATCATGTGCCAGTAGCCAGAGTGCCCCCATATCATGTGCCAGTAGCCCCCCATATCATGTGCCAGTAGCCCCCCTTATCATGTGCCAGCCCAGTAGTCCCCCCTTATCATGTGCCAGCCCAGTAGTCCCCCCTTATCATGTGCCATCCCAGTAGTCCCCCCTTATCATGTGCCAGCCCAGTAGCCCCCCTTATCATGTGCCAGCCCAGCCCAGTAGTCCCCCCTTATGTGCCAGCCCAGTAGCCCCCCTTATGTGCCAGCCCAGTAGCCCCCTTATCATGTGCCAGCCCAGTATTGTACCTATATAAAAAAATAAAAAAAAATAATACACTTATACTTACCTCCAGCAATGCGATGCGATGCAGGCCACCTCTTCCGTCTGTGTCCCTCGCTATACGGCTCAGGCGACGCGATGACGTCATCGCGCCATCACCGGCCTCTGATAGGCTGCCAGCACTAAGCCGGCAGCCTATCAGAGGAACAGGAGGGGACACACCTCTCCCTCCTCTGCCGCAGCACAGACAGGCATCTGTATTGCCGTCCTGAGGACGGCAATACAGATGACTATGGAGATGAGCGCTTCCGCAATGGAGGCGCTCATCTCCTGCTCCGCCATGCCGCCGGCCGCGGCCGCCCCCACTTGTCACCAGGGCCGCAGCGCTGGGGTGCGGGGCACCCACTGCACCCCGTGTAGGATCGGCCCTGGTCCTGTGTCATCTCAGTGAGGGTAGAGTATCATAACAAGAGGATATTTATGTCAATGTTTGCATCTGAAGTAGAGTTTAGTAGAGGTGAATTACTTGTGTGCAGTCTTTCCTGCAATTGCCATCTAAAAGGGGAACCTCTAATAGATATTGTTACGGATGTAGCAGAGTTAACACTCAAACTGTAAGGCCTATTTCATATGAGCGAGTTTTCCGTGTCGGTGCAATGCGTGAAGTAAACGCATAGCACCCACACTGAATCCTAACCCATTCTTTTTAATGAGTCTGTGTACATGAGCGTTTTTTTTTTTTCAGCATGTTCTATATTCTGCGTTTTTCACGCAACCCTGGCCCCATAAAACTGAATGGGTCTTCAGTAGTGTTGATCGAGCATGATCGGCCGAACACCAGTTTGGCTCGAGCACCGCGATGCTCGGCACATTGCAGTGTTCGGCCGAATACCACGTGTGCTCGAGCGCGATGCTCGAGTCTCCTCCCCACACGTTTGTTGGCTGCTAAGCAGACAATAAATGTGCAGGTAAGTACTGCCACTCACTGCAATGCCGTAGCCATGCTGGTTACTGGCATTACAATGATTGGCTGGCACCGGATGACACGTGGTTCAGCCAGTCTTAGTCAGGGAGAGATGTGTTGTAGAAGGGACAGATAGTGTAGGGAATTGAATTGAATTTTTTTGTTAGGTAGGGTTGGTGTTAGAGACTAGTGATGAGTGGCAGGTGCCATATTCGAATTTGCGATATTTCACAAATGATTTGCTAAATATTCGTGATATAATTCGAGACTTCGTTATATTCGTACAATGCTATTCTATTGCGAAAAATCGTCATTGAAATATTTGTGTGCGCATGCACATTTTTCGCATAAGATAAACTATATTAAATAATGAAGAAAATTCTAATTTAGTACTGACTAAGATATTTTAGCCTTCTCACATTGGCCCACAAGTAATGGTCCATTACAGGCCTGCTTTTTGCTTGTGGGCCCATGTGAGAAGGCTAAAATATCTTAGTCAGTACTGAATTGAAATATTCTTTAATATAGTTTATCTTATGCGAAAAATCGGCAATTAAATATGTCGAATATGTAGAATATAGAGCTGTATTCGTAATACAAATATTCCTTTTTTTTTTTTTCATCTGAACCCATTACATTTACCATCACTAATGGGTTCAGATGGAAAAAAAACAAAAAACGAATATTCGTTTTAACGAATATATATCAATATATTCTAAATATTCGCAAATTATCGAAGTGTCGATATTAGAGACCCAAAAGTCCTTTTAAGGACTGTTGTTGTGTCTGGCAGCAATATATATTTTTAGCACAACCTGCGCTAAATTGCGTACGATTAGAGATCCAAAAGTCCTTTTAAGGAGTATTGTTGTATCTTGCAGCAATATATATTTTTAGCGCAACCTGCGTTAAATAGCTTGCAATTGTTTGGCCGCTGCAGACAGCAACATTATCTGCGCTACATTTCCTGTTTTACGTGTGCGCATACTAAAAATATCTGTGACATCCAGTGTACTTTTTCCATAGACAGTGTCCCCTGCGGACAGTTACATTACCTGCGCTACATCTCCTGTATAACGTTTGCGCATTCTAAAAATATCTGTGATATCCAGTGTACTTTTCCGTAGACGGTGTCCGCTGCGGACAGTTACATTGCCTGCGCTACATCTCTTATATAATGTTTGCGCATCCCAAATAGCTGTGACATTCCCTGAAATTTTTTAGTAGCCGCTGGTGACAGCAGCGACATTACCTGCGCTATATATCCTGTATAACGTTTGCGCATCCTAAATATCAGTGACATTCATTGTAATTTATTTTCGCATACACTTACAAAACCTGCGCTAGTGTACGTGTGACATACTTGCAAGGATATATACCATTTAATGACCTTCACAAGCACTATCATCTACCACATCCACTTCTGTGTCCTAGCGCATCGTACAGATGTCTATACCCCAGGCCTTAGAGCGAAAGCGCAAATATCAGCCACCCACTCACAGGCCATAGCACTAAATGTGCAACTTTCCAAATTGCTGGCACTGAAAATGTGGCCATTTTCAGTCCGCAGCCACCACTATTTTTCCCGGTGTGCCGTCCCAGCCTTACACAAGCATGTGTCCCATAACATCACCCGTGCCCTGACCAACGCAGTTTTTGGGAAGTCCACTTTGACTGACACATGAACAAGTGCTTGTGGCAGTGGCGTAACTACCGGGGAAGCAGCTGCTTCCGGGCCCGGGCTGCCAAGGGGGCCCGGTAGCGTGTATGACAGTTTATTTTCAAGTTAGTTAAATATCGATTCTTGTCTTAATGTTTAGGAGGGCCCCTTTATAGCAGCAGCGGCTGACCAGGCCCCCTCGCTAATCTTACTGTCTCCTAAAGTCTTCTGATGTGTCTGGGATTCGAACCCACAACCTCCAATGTATCAGTGTATCAGAGGCAAAGCATTTACCCACACAGCCATAAAGGCTGCATTGCAACTGATTGAAAAAATATGAGAGTTCTACTGTAATAGCTGGCTAAGTGTACATCTATACACATGACAGCTGCCCCAACACACCCAGCACTGTTATATCTCTATATGGCAGCTGTCCCAGCACACTCAGCTCTGCTATATCTCTATATATGAGCAGCTGTCATGTGTATAGATGTACACTTAGCAGGCTATAACGGTAGAAGTCTCATATTTTTTCTGTCAGCAGCAAGGCAGCTCTTATGGTCTTGTGGTTAAGTGCTTTGCCTCTGATACAGAAGGTTGTGGGTTCGAATCCCAGCAGAAACTTTTCAGAAATACAAGCACTGACTCCATATATGGACATACAGGGCGGGACACAGGAAGAGGCTGCATCGCATTGCTGACATGGAGGTAAGTAGAAGTGTTTATTATTTTTTTTTAATACCCGACTGTTACTGCCATGGGGGGAGCGGGAGGCACTTGATACTGGCACATGGGGGAGGGGGGTTGGCACCTGATACTGGCACCTGAGGGGGAGGGGGGCTTGGCACCTGATACTGTCACATGGGGGGAGAGAGGCACCTGATACTGGCACATTGGGGGGGAAGGGAGAGAGACACTTGATACTGGCACTTTTTTTGTGGGGGGGGAGATGGCACTATGATACTGGGACATGGGGGGAGGAGAGAGGCACTTGATACTGACACCTGGGGGGGGGGGGGGGGGGGGAGGGGGGGTTGGCACCTGATACTGGCACATGAGGGGGAGGCACCTGATACTGGCACCTGGGGGGGGGAATGGGGGTTGGCACCTGATACTGGCACATGGGGGGGAGAGAGGCACCTGATACTGGCACATGGGGGGGGAAGAGGGGTTGGCACCTGATACTGGCACATGGGGGGGAGGGGGAGAGGCACTTTATACTGGCACTTTTTTTGTGGGGGGGGGGAGATGGCACTATGATACTGGGACATGGGGGGAGGAGAGAGGCACTTGATACTGGCATGTGGGGGGGGTTGGCACTTGATACTGGCACATGGGTGGGTTTGGCACTATGATACTGGCACATGGGGGGGAGAGGCACTTGATACTGTCACTTTTTTTTGGGGGGAGATGGCACTATGATACTGGGGCATGGGGGGAGAGAGAGCCACTTGATACTGGCACATGGGGGGGTTTGGCACTATGATACTGGCACATGGGGGGGAGAGAGGCACTTGATACTGGCACTTTTTTTTGGGGGGGGGGAGATGGCACTATGATACTGGGACATGGGGGGAAGAGAGATGCATTTGATACTGGCACATGGGGGGGTTTGGCACTATGATACTGGCACATGGGGGGTGGGAAGGAGAGAGGCACTTGATACTGGCACATTGGGGGGGGGAGATGGCACTATGATACTGGTACATGAAGGGGAGGAGAGAGGCACTTGATACTAGCATGTGGGGGGGGGGTTTGGCACTTGATACTGGCACATGGGTGGGTTTGGCACTATGATACTGGCACATGGGGGGGAGAGGCACTTGATACTGCCACTTTTTTTGGGGGGGGAGATGGCACTATGATACTGGGACATGGGGGGGGAAGAGAGAGGCACTTGATACTGGCACATGGCGGGGTTTGGATCTATGATACTGGCACATGGGGGGTGGAAAAGAGAGAGGCACTTGATACTGGCACATTGGGGGGAGATGGCACTATGATACTGGGACATGTGGGGGGGAGGAGAGAGGCACTTTATACTGGCTCATGATGGGGGGCATCTATGGGGACACTTACTGGCACATTATTGGGGGTCATTATGGGGGACACTAGGCCGGCAGCCTATCAGAGGCCGGACACTGAGGGGCATCTACTGGGGCACTATATATGCATTTTATACTGGTACATTATGGGGGGCACTAGCAGGAAGGGGGAGAGGAGCACTATGGGGGAATTTACTGGGGGCACTATATAGGGGTATTTTATACTGGGACATTATGGGGGCACTATGGGGACATTAGCTCAACTGGGGGCATTACAAGGGGGTATTTTTGCACTGTCACATTATAAGGAGAATTATTACTACTGGGGGCGGGCATTATAGTGGGCTTTATTACTCCCCCATGGTATCACCCCCTAGTAGCAGCTCCAGCCTCTCCCTGCTCTGCTATCCCTCTGCCCCTTCTCCAAATCCTTATTATGAAATCTTTCTCATTAGGATAAAGCACAACATCAGCTCCGTCGAGCCCCCGGCCAAGTGTTGAAGTGGTGTCCGAGATCCCCAAGGGTCAAGTAACTGTAAGTTTTCATATGAAATATGTTTATGTTATACACATATAGCATCCACTGTGCCACACAATATACAGTATACCGCTACACTGTGCCATAGGAGTGGGGTTTACACAGGAGGAGGGAGGTGCGAAGCGCGCTGGAGGGGCCCTTCCAAATATTTGCTGTGGGCCCAGTCACTTCTAGTTACGCCCCTGGCTTCTGGCCAGGGACGCTACATTTCCCTGACTGCACATGAGGACAGCGAAGTCTTGTCTGTTGGGACTCTGGCACACATGGCTGACTTTATGTTATGCTGCCTTTCCTGTGACCCTCGCGTTATACGCATTTTGGCCAACACCGATTACTGGTTGTTCACCCTTCTCGACCCCCGCTACAAAGAGAACTTCTTATCTCTCATTCCTGTGGTGGCGAGGACTAGCAAAATGGTGCAATACCAGAATGTCCTTGTGGATAAATTGCTCCAGAAATTTCCAGCTGACAACGCTGGCAGCAGAATACATAGTTCCTTGGGCAAGCGAGGAGGGGAGACGAGGGGAACACACAACAATTCCAACAGAGGTAGGGCAACACTCTCCAAGGGATGAATGGGCAAAAATTCCCACAGACACCCTCCAAAATCTTGTAGGAAGCCTTCCCAGTAGGGTAAATACACAAGGGGTGGTGTTCTGTATTCAGCTCAACTCTCAATTTTTTTAATTTGAAGTGAACTAAATCTTATTTTACTTGTACTAAATAAATCAATATAGCTGACTAAGCTGAGTGCTATAAAAATATTGGTTTAGTTAATGACTTGTAAAACAATTAGAGATCTGATTTGAGCACAGTAAAATGTCCATTATGTTGTTCTGCATGCATTCTATATGTACTGTGGGGTTTCGCTCTGGTAGACAGGATTAGCAGATGCAGTATAGAGGTAACAACAAGTTCTTTGGATCAAACAGTTCAGTATTTTATTCACACTTTAGGCAAGTGACAAAACAAGCAGTCATAATCAAACAAAAAGTCACCTTGCGGTGTCAGTGGTAATTTACACCATGCGGTAATTCTACCTCAAAGAGTCCTTGACCATAGTAGCACCAACCTGTTTTCACGCCAAACAGGTAGCAAGCCTTCATCCAGACACAAGGCTCCCAGATCCCAACATAGAGACTTGGCTTCTGAGCCCAGCTGCCTATTTAAGGACAGCCACGTGCTGCCAAAACCCGGACCGGCACTTAAAATCCGGTCCGGTATTTGACCTCACCTGGCTGTAAATCAACCCAGCAGCACATGCTGGGAGGAAAATACCTGTTTTCCCAGACAAAACCTCTCACTGTGTCACAGTACATTTACTGTATGTATCCATTGCACACCTTGCATTAATTACGTTACAGCCTGACCAGTCACAATATATATATATATATATATATATATATATATACATATATATATATAAAATGTATCAAATACTTGGGTGACAGATTCTGCTTCATGAAAAGATGAAAATTTCAGAAGTTGTAGACACTTCCAAAATAAAATCTTTGCCAATATAGTAGTAGTTTCATTGCAGTAATAAAAATTAAATCCTACAGCAGTGTTTGCTGTGTCTGCCTGTGGGAATAAGTACTGAAAAGGGAAGCTATGCTTGAACAGGAGAACCACTGAGCAGAAAATTGTACCATTGAGTGAAATGATTGGTATGAAGCAAAACTGTCAGTTTTCTTGTACTTCATTAACTGCTAAGGCAGAATGTACTATTGCTTAAAAAAGTTAGAAGCTGATGGCATTAAATCATGTTCAATCTATTTACATTTTTACTGCCATCATTATAAGTCTAAATTCAACATAATGCTGCAATTGTTTCCATTAGGAAACATGAAAATGCAACCTGTCAAAGCTACGAAAAAGTTCAATTACTAATTCACAGGAAGTTGTAACAATGAACTTTGCTTAATGTGTTTGTAGACAGATTTTTAAGGGAAGCAAAAATCAATTACATTGTTAAATTATATTAGCTATACACAATTTACATATGGATGAGGAATTGTAAGAGGAAGCCTTCACTCTAAAATTGTGGCTTCCAATAAACTAATTGATTAAATTGAATATCCTTCATATGTTACATTTTATAATGTAAATATATCCAAAATCCCGTGTTGATTAACCTCTTAATATATCTTCATAATGATTGGGCCTCCTGGACTTAGTTTAGAAGCTAACTGCTATACTCTTTTAAAGTCAATGATAAGGCAGTATACAGTCAGCTCCTATGCTCCCTCTAGTGGCATCTGCCAGGAACAAAATGTTATAATTTAAGCAGATTTTCCAACATAATAGATTTATAATCTATCTACAGGTTAGGCGATAAATGTAAGGTCACTGGGGGTCCCACTGCTGGCGCACATCACCAGTTATTAGTGTTTGGGTCCAAAATCTCCATACTTTCTCTTTGTATGACCTCAGTAAAGATTAGTTCTTAGTGGAGTGGTGGTTGAAATAAATGTGCATCCAAGTATTTGTTTTCTATTAGTTAACAGTAGAAGGAATCAAATAGCTTTATTTAATTCTAGATATGTTGAACATCTAAAATCCCGCAAATATGCATGGGATAATAATTTCCATGTAGGTGTATCTGGTCATCTCCTGCACTTCCCAAAAAATGTTAACAGTAGTTCATACTACAACCCAGCAGTTACCAATACTTCCTGATTCCCTACACTAGTGTCTTTACCTTACAAAAAAAAAAGTATGTGTTTGATCCTTGAAAACTCTGCATCAGATAATTCAGGACTAAATTTAAATTTCAGGCTTCTTTAAGAATGTCAAACCATTAGATATTATGTTTGAGGTCAGATAAAAGGAATTATTGTGATGGAACTGACAGGATACAGGTACAGTAACCTGTCCAGAAAACTGTGAATCCACTGCCAGACTTAGTGCTAGCAAGATCTGGTGAACTTGCCCTGCAACAACCCTGTAACTACAAGGGCCCTGCCAACGGCAGAAGAGTCACCCCAATGAGAACCTAACTAATAAAACCTGAGTGGTAACTGCGATTGGAATGGAATCTTATCATCTTCACATGGTAGCTGCTAGCAAAGAAAAAGATACACAGACTCAAAGACAGGAGAATGGTAACTAAACACTCCTCCGTAGGTGAAACAATGCAGAATAAGAATACTCACAAAATGCACAGTTTAATCTAGTATAACCATGCAGAACTACAGTAACCGGCATGGAGCAGACCCATAACAGGATTTAAGTACAGCGCAGATCTCATCTGTTCTGCTCCAGAACAGATGAACTAGTCAAGCTACTTTTTACCTGTTTGCCTGGCGTCTGGAGCAGTGAATGACACAACTGTGCTGTGGAAAGCAACACAGGACCAGAATAGGGGTCAGTATTTGTAGAAATAAATGTAGCATGTCAGATCCAGGGGCGGATTGGCCATAGGCCGATGCCCAGGGGGCCGCCTGGGTCCTCCTCATGGCCGGCCAGTGGAAGTTTTTGGGGATGTATTTTGTGCTGTTGGGGACCATATTTTGTGATGGACTGTGGTATTTGGCTCTGTTGGGGTGGTATAATGTGCCAAAATATGGTATTGCTAGCCCTGCCTTCCATCAATTTGGACCCAACTACAAAACGGGGCCACTCAGATCCATTCAATTCGTAAAATAGAAAAATGCGATGCCATGAAGGTATTCACACTTTACTTCAAAGCTTTACTTTGGAAAAAACTTTCCGTGAATTATTTACTATATAAATCCTGACATTTTTCATTTTTTTGATTTGTCTACTCACATTGCTACAGAAGAGATCCAGAGAGATCTAACATGAATGCTCTAAAAGTCTGAAATCTAAGAATTCCATTCTGAATTTCTAACCTTTAGTCAAAAATTATTTGTGTTATTTTAGTTGTTTTTGGACTTTTTGAAGCTGTAGAAATACATTTGTTTGATCAATTGCAATACGCCCATTTTATATGCAACTGTAGTGTGTTACCGTTAGTAACACACTACACCGCCATGCATTGAAATCCTGCAGGGCACGCAAGGTCCCCCTGCTCACGCTAGCACATGTTCAAGCCTGTTTCGAGTTCGCCAATGACAATCTGGATGATTCAGAGAAGGCATGGGAGAAGGTCATGCGGTCAGATGAGAGAAAAGTGTATCACACAGAATGGCCGGAAGATGTGCCAAATATATAAGAGGCATGTGCCTCTGCGTAAGTGATCCATCCTCCAGTAGAACAGGGGAAATCAAGATCTGTGTACCATACCCCATCAAACATGAGTTTACCCATAGCTATATATGTCAGTGTGACTGACAATATGTGCCATTGCTGTTACTGCATTTAAGAGCTTAGGGAGGGGGGAATGAGAGAGAAATTGCAAAAATTCATAAAAAATTTACGAAAAGTGATAACATGTTTTCATAACAATTCTAGGAGACTAGAAGGTGTTAAATACTAATTTTCAATTGAAGCAATTTTGGTTTGAGTAGAATCTGCAGCCAGAAGCAGATTTTACAGACAGTGACAAGGTACTGTAATGTAGGGAGGAATCGGGCAACTATAGGCCAGTAAGCCTGACATCAATAGTGGGGAAATTAATGGAAACGATACTTAAGGAGAGGATTGTGGAACATCTAAAATTCCATGGATTGAAAGATGAAAAACAGCATGGGTTTACTTCAGGGAGATCATGTCAAACTGATCTTATAGATTTTTTTGATTGGGTGACTAAAAGAATAGATGGCGGAGGTGCAGTAGACATCGCTTATCTAGACTTTAGTAAGGCTTTTGATACTGTCCCACATAGAAGGCTTATCAATAAATTGCAGTCTTTGGGCTTGGACTCCCATATTGTTAAATGGATTAGGCAGTAGCTGAGGGACAGACAACAGAGGGTTGTAGTCAATGGAGTATATTCAGACCAAGGTCTTGTTACCAGTGGGGTACCTCAGGGATCTGTTCTGGGACCCATATTGTTTAACATCTTTATCAGCGAAATTGCAGAAGGCCTCGATGGTAAGGTGTGTCTTTTTGCTGATGACACAAAGATTTGTAACAGGGTTGATGTTCCTGGAGGGATACACCAAATGGAAAAGGATTTAGGAAAACTAGAGGAATGGTCAAAAATCTGGCAACTAAAATTTTATGTTGATAAGTGCAAGATAATGCACCTGGGGCATAAAAACCCAAGAGCAGAATATAAAATCAGTGATACAGTCCTAACCTCAGTATCTGAGGAAAGGGATTTAGGGGTCATTATTTCAGAAGACTTAAAGGTAGGCAGACAATGTCATAGAGCAGCAGGAAATGCTAGCAGAATGCTTGGGTGTATAGGGAGAGGCATTACCAGTAGAAAGAGGGAGGTGCTCATGCCGCTCTACAGAGCACTAGTGAGACCTCATTTGGAGTATTGTGCTCAGTACTGGAGACCATATCTCCAGAAGGATATTGATACTTTGGAGAGAGTTCAGAGAAGAGCTACTAAACTGGTACATGGATTGCAGGATAAAACTTACCAGGAAAGATTAAAGGACCTTAACATGTATAGCTTGGAAGAAAGACAAGACAGAGGGGATATGATAGAAACTTTTAAATACATAAAGGGAATCAACAAGGTAAAAGAGGAGAGAATATTTAAAAGAAAAACTGCAGGGGACATATTTCTAAATTAGAGGGGCAAAGGTTTAAAAGTAATATCAGGAAGTATTACTTTACTCAGAGAGTAGTGGATGCATGGAATAGCCTTCCTGCAGAAGTGGTAGCTGCAAATACAGTGAAGGAGTTTAAGCATGAATGGGATAGGCATAAGGCCATCCTTCATATAAGATAGGGCCAGGGGCTTTTCATATTATTCAGTATATTGGGCAGACTAGATGGGCCAAACGGTTCTTATCTGCCGACACATTCTATTTCTGTGTTATCATGTCTGTGTCAGGCTGCTGAGTGCTGCATCAGTTGTATGGTACTTATGCTGTGGTTACACAGTATAATATTTTAACTCCTTAGAGGCAACAACCATATTTCCCACCTCACTGCCCCTACAGAGCTGAGGTCTGTACTAATAGGGAGTCTGATCTGGGATCTGTGGGAGTTTGGAATGGATCTATGTTCTAGGGGAACTAGAACATGTGCAGCCCATCCTTAATATAGGTGAATGTAAGCCGCTGATGGACTGAACCCTCCATCAGCGTCCATGTTTCCAGCACAGCATCAAGGGACCTAAGTGTAAACATGAATTATTCATATTAATCAGACTTCAGTGCCAATAGTTTAAAAATGTCTATTGCTAGCTACACATGTGCTTTTACCAGAACATGTTCAGCTAGTAGTATAAACTGGCCAACCCCTTTAAGTGGTCTGCATAGCAGGCACAGAGTAGTACTAGTAATATTCCCATGTGCCTGGTGTGCAGACTCCAATTAGGCCCTCACAGTAATAATCGCCCTTATTAACTTCATAATGACCAAGTGCTGTACATGTACTGTACTTGGTGCTGGTCTTTAATCTGGAGTTCTTTACATGTAGGGCACCAGAGTAAAGCTCCTGACTGAAGTAGTTTTTACTCCTCTTTTACACCTGTTTCCAGGCATAAAAGATAGTAAATGTGTCAGACCCGATGTCCAGTCCCTGAGCCAGCCCACGCTATGTCTTGCCTTTCACTCCCAATTGGCGAGGATAGCGCAAAAACGCCTTTATGACAAAACATTGTGGCACAGGCGTTAAAAAAGACGCTTTTATTTGTGACTTTTTTTTTACACCTAAAAAAGATGTAGCGCACTTACTAAATGACCCCCAATGAGTGCTATGCAGTGAATAGAGAAAGCAGCTACACTGCTTTCTCTAGTGGACCTGGAGATCCTGGTGATCACCAGGCGAGCAGAGCTGCTGGGTCTTAGAAGACCCTAATCATTTATGTCTGTGTAAAAAGGGGCATTTCTACAAGTTAGGGGGGGCACAATATTTGGCTTGTCCCGGGCACTGGCAACTCACGCTATGCCACTGATCTCTACTGATGATTTTCACATTCAAAGATTAAGAAAAATTACAGTATATACTTTATTTTGATATTTTGTAGAAATAAATGAATTGTAGTGCTGTCATTTTCCATTATAGTAACAATAAATAGTATTTTTTTTTTGTAACTCCTAGCTGCCATAGATTTAAGTCCTTCTTTATGGCACAAAACTGGTATGAAGAAAGATAAATATGGTGGGGCTGCGGCGACACCCACTCCCACCCTCAGCATGCCCCTTTTCTCACCACTTCTGAAAAGTGATGTGAAGGGGGTAATATCACACATTTTGCAGCACAAATGGAGTGCGGCAAAGTTTGCAACCTATTTACGCCACAAAAGTGGCATAAATAGGTTAGCAAATGTCTCCTAGAGTATTTAAAAACACACCACAATGTCATATGGTATGTGTTATGCTTTTTCATATTCCAAAACTTTCCATTCTCCATTATCGGGGGGCAGATGGTGTTTAAATTCACATGTAGCGATGAGCGGCATAGGCCATATTCATTTTTCACGATATATCACAAATTTTTCGCCTAATATTCGCTATAAATTCGTGAACAGAGCACCAGAGCACAAAGGAAGTCAATGGGAGAACCAGAGCATTAAACCAGGCACCCCCTACTCTGAAGAGGGGAGGGTGTCTGGTTCACAGGAAAAGGTTAGAAATTCATGGAAACATCACTGAAATGGTTCGGGAACAGCATAGGGAGGATGTCTGGATGCATCTTGGACTCCCAGGTCGATGCTCGGAACGATGTTATCCGAGTAGTACGCCACTTTTACAGACGGACGATAATCCGCACAAAACCGAAGATGAAATCGACATTAGAGGAAAAAATGTTAGGAAACATTTACATATATTACAAGGAAGAGGCACTCCGATACAGGCTGTAAATAACATAATGGAGGGCCTAATTCACATTGTGGTACAATTGTTCAGGTAGTGGGACTCCTACACTCATAAAGCCTATGCACTAAGTGAAAGGGCTGCCAAAAATTACAAGGAACCGGCACTCCAAAACACCCTTTATTACACATAAAGAAGGGCATCATACACACCCTTGAAAAATTATGATTGACCCTCAAAAACATTAGGGGCGAGGGCCTGCTGCTGATCTGACCATCTAAAACATTAGGGGTGAGGGCCTGCTGCTGATCTGACCATCTAAAGCATTAGGGGTGAGGGTTTGCCTCTGAGTTGACTCTCTAAAACATTAGGGGCGAGGGCCTGCTGCTGATATGACCATCTAAAACATTAGGGGGGAGTGCCTGTTGTTGATCTGACCATCTAAAACATTATGGACGAGAAATTCCAGCACGTGCTCACGTCGCACAACAGTCGGTGAGCTGGCAATTGCAAGCGCTGCTGCAATGTTGCCAGACCAGAGGCAGCTGTAGATGACTTTCAGAAATGGGCACACGCATGGCACATCTTCACCAGTAGCTCAGGCAAATTAGGGTAGGTTTTTAGAAACCGCTGAACCATTAAGTTGAACACGTGGGCTAGGCATGAGCTTGACTGATGGCTGAATGGTGCTACAAGATGAGAATTCAGAGGTGGAAGTGGAGGAGGTGAAGGGGGGGGGGGGGTTGCAGCTACTAATGTAGGTGGTGGCGGAAATCCTGATGAAAGTAGGGCTCGAAATACTTGACGTCTGTAGCACCTGTGCCATCCCAGGGTACGACTCGCTCACAGCCTCCACAACGTTCACCCAGTGTGCCATCAGGGAAATGTAGCGTCCCTAGCCAAAAGCACTTGTCCATGTGTCAGTCTTTAAGTAGACCTTCCCAATAAATGCATTGGTCAGAGCACGGGTGATGTTACCGAACACATGCCGATGTACGGCGGGGACGGCACATCGGGAAAAATAGTGGCGGCTGGGGACTGAGTAACGAGGGACAGCCTCAATGTCCACAAGCCTAAATGGCAACATTTCCAGGGCCAGCAATTTGGGAAGGTGCGCATTTAGTGATATGGCCTGTGGGTGGGTGGCTGCATATTTGCGCTTTCTTTCTAAGGCCTGGGGTATGGACATCTGTACGCTGCACTGGGACAGAGAAGTGGATGTGCTAGCTGGTTGTGAAGTTCCAGGTGCAGGGCGGTAGGCATCCAGGCCTGCATCTGGGACAGGGGATTGGCATGCACATAACATAGGGGAAGAGGATGCAGTGGTGTGACCCGCAAACACAGATTGTGGACCCAGGCGTTCAGCCCACCTATTAGTGTGCTTGAATGCCATGTGGAGGATCATGCTGGTGGTGGTGAGGTTGCTAGTGTTTACGCCCCTGCTCATTTTGGTACGGCACAGGTTGCAAATGACAATTCTTTTATCGTCCGCACTTTCCTCGAAAAAGGGCCAGACTGAGAAACAGCTACCCCTTGGCAAGGGAGATTGCTGCAAGGGGGTGCTCCAGGGAACAGTTGCGGGCCTGTTTGGTGTGGCCTGCCTGCTCCCTTTTTCCACCCTACTGCTTCTTCCAGCCTGTTCTGGTGCTGCGGATCCCTCCCCTTCTGTACTGCTGTTTTCGCTTGGCTTGCCACCTTCCCAGGTTGAGTCAGTGATTTCATCGTCCACCACCTCCTCTTCCACCTCCTCACTCATCCTCCTGACTTGTTGACCTAACAAGAACCTCACTTATTGGCAACTGTGTTTCCTCATCATCATCCCTTAACCTCGTGAAACACTAATTGCCGTTCCCCACCGTCATCTTCTTCTGACTGAGGGTGCTCAAGAGTTTGGGAATCAGTGCACAAGATCTCCTCATGTCCCTCTTCAAGCGGGCTTGGCGAGAGGCCCAAATCAAGGAATGGCGATGAAAAGAGCTCCTCGGAAGATCCGAGTGTGGGATCAATTGTTTGCCATGACTCTCCATGGTGGGAGGAAGGAGGATCAGGGTGAGGATTCTGTTGACCAGACTCTTGGCTACTGAGACTAGACTTTGTGGAAGACAGGGTGGTGCTTAACCGACTGGAAGCATTATCTGCTGCAATCCAACCGACCATCTGGTTGCACTGGTGTGACATCGATAGTGGTGTCCTGCGCCACCCTGCAAACTGGGACATGAAGCTAGGTATCGTGAATGAGTGTATTTCTTTTGCTCTGGTAGCAGGCACAGTTTCACCGTGCCCAGGGCCACGACCTCTGCGTGCACCATCAGCAGCATGGCCACTTGGCCATCTCTTACTGCTCGCCTTGAGCATATTAAATGCTATATATGCTTGCAAGCATGTCACACTTACAGTAGCACAGGTTTTGCAAGTGTATGAGCAAATAAATTACACTGAATGTCACAGATATTTAGTATGCGCAAATGTTATACAGGAGATGTAGCGCAGGTAATGTCACTGTCAGCAGCGGCCAAAAAATTGCGCTGAATGTGACAGATATTTAGAATGCGCAAATGTAACACAACAGATGTAGCAGAGGTTGTGACACTGTCAGCAGCGGCCAAACAATTGCACGCAATTTAGTGCGGGTTGCGCTAATAATATATATTGCAGCCAGATAAAACAATAGTCCTTATAAGGACTTTTGGATCTCTAACACCTTTCAACACTAAACCCTGTCTAAAAAAAAACAAAAAACAATTCCTGTCCCTACACTAACTGTCCCTTCTGCTGTAGCTCACCCTGACTAAGATTGGGCAAAACCATGTGTCATCAGGTGCTATATAGCCCCCGATTACGCGTTACGGCCAGCCAATCACTGTAATGCCAGTAACCAACATGGCTACGGCATTACAGTGAGTGCCAGTACTTCCCTTGCGTAGCAGCCAACAAACGTGCAGGGAGGAGATTCAAGCATCGTGCTTGAGCACACGTGGTGTTCGGCCGAACACCGCGATGTGCCGAGCATCGCGATGCTCGATTCAAAATGGTGTTTGGCCGAGCATGCTCACCCAACACTAATCTCCAGTCATTATTTTTGCGATGCGCAAATCGGCACCAATGATGCGCATATTTTTTGTGCAATACATGCAACTTCACATTTTATCAGGTCTGAGTAGATATTACTGATTGTTGTGACATCACAGTACTATGTCTGTAGCATGTATGTATGGACAGCAGAGAAACAGTAATTCCTATAACACTACCTAACACACTGCACTGTAACCAATCAGCTACACTATATCACTATCTAACCTACACTTACTATCTCCCACTAACTATCTGTATTATATATGAGCTAACTAACTATCTAATGTAATTGGATAAGGAATAGGATCCAGATGAAAGCACAGAGCACAGCAATGCCACTGCTCTCTCTCTCAGAACTGCAAAGAAAACAGCAGAAAATTGAGTTTCTTATGTAGTAAAGGGGTAGGCAACTTTCCTATTGGTTGCTAGGGATGTTGCTTAGCTCTGACAAAGATATTACAGCCTTCTCATTGACCCACAAGAAAGAAGGGAGGTTACTGATGGAAAAAAAAAAATTACGAATATATAGCACTTTCATCTTCTCGAATTCTCGTAGGGCCGATATTCACAATAAAAATTATCGATTAGAATATTCCCCATCAACACTACTCACATGGAGTTATGGGAAGAAAACAGTGCCTTGTATGGGGACCAAGCCCCCCAAATTTTGCCTTAACACGCACAAGTGATAATTGTCAGAAGAAGAAGTGGCTCTCTCTGAATAAGAAATCACAGAAAAAGATTTAAAAAAAACTCTGCACAATGTAAATGAATATGCAGATGTTCATGGCTACATTATATAAAAGAAAAATCACAGAAAATACAGTAATACACACTTGAAGGTGCTATGCAAATCCGCATATTCATTTATTACATCATTCAAGATGTTTTGTATCTTTTTATGTGATTTTTTATTAGTTTATAGTATACTCTTGAAGGAGTGACACCTTCAAAAGTGAATGCGCTTTGCTTCTATTTTATCTTGGGAGTAGCATTTTGTGCACTTTTGCCCTGCCTATCCCACAGGCGACCTTTTATTGGGCCTTACATATACAGTGGGGAAAATGAGGGTAAAATTATTTGATACACTAGTGATTTTGCAAGTTTTCCCACCTACAAAGAATGGAGAGGTCTGTAATTTTTATCATAGATGTGAGAGATAGAATTTTAAAAAAATCCAGAAAATCACATTGTATGAATTTTAATAATTAATTAGCATTTTATTGCATGAAATAAGTATTTGAAATAATAGAAAAACAGAACTTAATATTTGGTACAGAAACCTTTGTTTGCAGTTGCAGAGGTCAGATGTTTTATGTAGTTCTTGACCAGGTTTTGCACACACTGCAACAGGGATTTTGACCCACTCCTCCATACAAATATTCTCCAGATCTTTCAGGTTTCGGGGCTGTCATTGGGCTACATTGAGATTCAGCTCCCTCCAAAGATTTTCAATTTGGTTTAGGTCTGGAGACTGGCTGGTCCACTCCAGGACCTTGAAATGCTTCTTACGGAGGCAGTCCTTAGTTGCCCTGGCTGTGTATTTCGGGTCATTGTCATGCTGGAAGTCCCAGCCAAGACCTATCTTCAATGCTCTTACTGAGGGAAGGAGGTTGTCAGTCAAAATCTCACGATACATTGCCACATCCACCCTCCCTTCAATATAGTGCAGTTGTCCTGTCCCCTTTGCAGAAAAACAGCCCCAAAGTATGATGTTTCCACCCCCATGCTTCACAGTGATCTTGGGGTTGTACTCATCCTTCTTCTTGCTCCAAACACAGTGAGTGAATTTGATACCAAAAAGTTCTATATGCTCCCGACTAGTTGTAATAAACTTTATCCTTCATTAATTGCATCTCCTATGAGTGGTATTCTACAACATTTATTGATGACCTCAATATGATCCCATAAACTCAAAGTTTAACCAACAGGTAAAATTCAGCAGTGCAGGTGTAACGGGGAGCTGGCGACGACGCGGAGGAGCGAGGACGCGGCCGGCATCCTCATCTCCATGGTAGCAAAGGGGCGGAGAGGACCCGCCGCGCATGGCTCTTCAGCGTGGCCGGCATCTTTTATCCCCTAGACAATGAGCAGGGGGAACTGAGCGTCGATGTTAATGAGTCAGCGTTCAGGTGTATTGATGTGCTGGACATGGGTCACGTGAAGCTGGCCACGTCACGTGACCCATCAATTAGACCTATTTAAACAAGTAACCTGCTAGCCACAGGTTGCCTGTGATTGGTCTTGTTACCTGACTAGCGTTCTCTGCATTTGTGACTACTTTTGTTTGACCTCGGCTTGTATTTGACTTTGATCTTGTGCTACCCCTTGTACTGACGCGACCTCTTGGCTCCTGACCTTGGCTTGTATTGACTTTGATCTTGAAAAACCCCTTTGTGTCCTTGTTACCTCCTGGGTCTAGACCTTGGATTCCATTGGTTTAGGTTGTGGTTTTACCCTGCCTAGGAAGCTTGTTGCTTTTGTGTTTTCTGTCCTTGTCTTGGAGGTTGTGTGGGTAATCATTAACAGGTTTAGCAAAATGGTTTATTTCATCCCTCTGTCAAAATTGCCAAATGCTAAAACTTTAGCTTTCCTTTTCAGGGACCATGTAATCCTTCTACACGGAATTCCGGAAAATGTGGTTTGGGATAGAGACGTTCAATTCATCTCAAAATTTTGGAGGGCCTTTTGTCATAAATTTAATATTTCTCTGTCTTTTTTTCCGGCCTTTCATCCTGAAATCAACGGTCAAACTGAACATATAAACCAGTCTCTGGAACAGTATTTGAGGTGTTACGTCTCCGAGAACCAACATCTTTGGGTGAAACATTTGTCCTTAGCTGAATTAATAATCAAGTGAACTAGTCTACTGGTATGTCTCCCTTCTTTTGTAATCTTGGATTTCATTCACGATTTAGCTCATTCTTGCCATCTTCCTCTGAACTTCCTGAAGCTGATGTAGTAGTTAACCCCTTAAGGACACAGCCTTTTTACACCTTAGGACCAGGCCATTTTTTGAAAATCTGACCAGAGTCCCTTTAAGTGCTGATAACTTTAAAACGGTTTGACTTATCCAGGCCGTTCTGAGATTGTTTTTTCGTCACATATTGTACTTTATGACACTGGTAAAATGGAGTCAAAAAAAAAAATTTTTTTGCACCAAAAAATACCTAATTTAACAAAAATTTGAAAAAAATTAGCAAATTTCAAAGTTTCAGTTTCTCTACTTCTGTAATACATAGTAATACCCCCAAAAATTGTGATGACTTTACATTCCCCATATGTCTACTTCATGTTTGAATTGTTTTGGGAATGATATTTTATTTTTTGGGGATGTTATAAGGCTTAGAAGTTTAGAAGCAAATCTTGAAATTTTTCCGAAATTTACAAAAACTCAATTTCTAGGGACCAGTTCAGGTCTCAAGTCACTTTGCGAGGCTTACATTATAGAAACCACCCAAAAATGACCCCATCTAAGAAACTACACCCCTCAAGGTATTCAAAACTGATTTTGCATACGTTGTTAACCCTTTAGGTGTTGCACAAGAGTTATTGGCAAATAGGGAGGAAATTTGAGAATTTCATTTTTTTGTCTAATTTTTCATTTTAACCCATTTTTTCCACTAACAAACCAAGGGTTAACAGCCAAACAAGACTGTATCTTTATTGCCCTGACTCTGCCATTTACAGAAACACCCAATATGTGGCCGTAAACTACTGTACGGCCACACAGCGGGGCGTAGAGTGAAAGGTGCGCCGTTTGGTTTTTGGAAGGCTGATTTTTATGGACTGGTTTATTTACACCATGTCCCATTTGAAGCCCCCTGATGCACCCCTAGAGGAGAAACTCCCTAAAAGTGACCCCATCTAAGAAACTACACCCCTCAAGGTATTCAAAACTGATTTTACATACGTCGTTAACCCTTTAGGTGTTGCACAAGAGTTATTGGCAAATGGCGATGAAATTTGAGAATTTCATTTTTTTGACTAATTTTCCATTTTAACCCATTTTTTCCACTAACAAAGCAAGGGTTAACAGCCAAACAAGACTGTATCTTTATTGCCCTGACTCTGCTGTTTACAGAAACACCCCATATGTGGCCGTAAACTACTGTACGGGCACACAGCGGGGCGTAGAGTGAAAGGTGCGCCGTTTGGTTTTTGGAGGGCTGATTTTGCTGGACTGTTTTTTTGGCACCATGTCCCATTTGAAGCCCCCCTGATGCACCCCTAGATTATAAACTCCATAAAAGTGACCCCATCTAAGAAACTACACCCCTCAAGGTATTCAAAACTGATTTTACAAACTTTGTTAACCCTTTAGGTGTTGCACAAGATTTAATGGAAAATAGAGATACAATTTCAAAATTTCACTTTTTTGGCAGATTTTCCATTTTAATATTTTTTTTCCAGTTACAAAGCAAGGGTTAACAGCCAAACAAAACTCATTATTTATGGCCCTAATTCTGTAGTTTACAGAAACACCCCATATGTGGTCGTAAACAGCTGTACGGGCACATGGCAGGGCGCAGAAGGAAAGGAACACCATATGGTTTTTGGAAGGCATATTTTGCTGGACTGGTTTTTTTGACACCATGTCCCATTTGAAGCCCCCCTGATGCACCCCTAGAGTAGAAACTCCAAAAAAGTGACCCCATTTTAGAAACTACGGGATAGGGTGGCAGTTTTGTTGGTACTAGTTTAGGGTACATATGATTTTTGGTTGCTCTATATTACACTTTTTGTGCGGCAAGGTAACAAGAAATAGCTTTTTTGGCACCGTTTTTTTTTTGTTATT
The DNA here is from genome assembly GCF_905171765.1 of Bufo bufo. Taxonomy (NCBI): domain Eukaryota; kingdom Metazoa; phylum Chordata; class Amphibia; order Anura; family Bufonidae; genus Bufo; species Bufo bufo. The sequence continues at coordinate 713,660,970 of NC_053390.1, read as the reverse complement.
TACAACATTCATCTGACAGGTTAGATCATGTGGTAATTTTATAGAGCAGGTTGTCACGGACGCGGAGATACCTAATATGTATACAATTTTTTTTATTTATGTAAGTTTTACACAATGATTTCATTTTTAAAACCAAAAAAATGTTTTAGTGTCTCCATAGTCTAAGAGCCATAGTTTTTTCAGTTTTTGGGCGATTATCTTAAGTAGGGTCTCATTTTTTGCGGGATGAGATGACGGTTTGATTGGCATCTATTTTGGGGTGCATATGACTTTTTGATTGCTTGCTATTACACTTTTTGTGACGTAAGATGACAAAAAATGGCTTTTTTTACACCGTTTTTATTTTTATTTTTTTACGGTGGTCATCTGAGGGGTTAGATCATGTGATATTTTTATAGAGCCGGGCGATACGGACGCGGCGATACCTAATATGTATACTTTTTTTTTATTTATGTAAGTTTTACACAATGATTTCATTTTTGAAACAAAAAAAATCATGTTTTAGTGTTTCCATAGTCTAAGAGCCATAGTTTTTTCAGTTTTTGGGCGATTATCTTGGGTAGGGTATGATTTTTGCGGGATGAGATGACGGTTTGATTGTTACAATTTTGGCGTACATGCGACTTTTTTGATCACTTTTATTACCTTTTTTGGGAAGTAAGGTGGGCAAAATTTCAATTTCATCATAGTTTTTTATTTTTTATTTTTATGGTGTTCACCGTTCGGGTAAAGTAACATGACCGTTTTATAGATCAGGTCGTTACGGACGCGGCGATACCAAACATGTGTAGGGAATTTTATTTTTTTCATTTTTTATCAGTGATAAATGTGTTTTTTGATTTTTACTTTTTTTTCACTTTTATTCACTTTTTTTTGACCCAGACCCACTTGGTTCTTGAAGATCCAGTGGGTCTGATGTCTCAATAATACAGTACAGTACAATATATATTGTTCTGTACTGTATTTTACTTACACTGAACAGATCTATGCCATTCAGCACAGATCTGTTCAGCACCATGGACAGCAGGACGCCTGAGAGGCGTCCTGTTGCCATGGGAACCTTCCCCGTCTGCTCAGTACTGCTCAGAACTTCGCAGACGGGGAAGGGTAAGGAGGGGATCTCTCGGGGGGCTCTCTGGGGGCTCTCTCCCTCCCCATCGGGGGGCTGCAAAGGCACAGCAGCCCCCCGATGGGAGAGGGAGGGAGCTCCCTGCGCTGTTAACCTTTTCCATACAGCGGTCCGTACGGACCGCTGTATGGAAAGGGTTAAACGGCTGACATCGCATCGCAGATGTCAGCCGTTTATACCAGGGTGCCAGCAATGTGCTGGCACCCTGGTATACCCACTAGACACCAACGATTATACAAGGGGAGGCGGGCGGGGGATCGCGATCCCGCCTGCCGCACCGCCCGCCTCCCGCACCGCCCACACCGCCCGCAACCCTCCCCCTGCACCTCCCGCCACCATAAAAATCATTCGGGGGTGCAGGGGGGGGGTAAATAAAACACTTTTTTTGGCATATAAAGTTTCTGATCCCTGCGGTCAGGGACTGCGGGGACCAGAAACTTCAGAAATCGCAGCAAACCGCAGGTCTGAATTGACCTGCGGTTTGCCGCGATCGCCGACATGGGGGGGTCACGGGACCCCCCCGCGCATTTAGCCTAGGTGCCTGCTCAATGATTTGAGCAGGCACCGGGTTCCGATCACTGCCAGCCGCACGGCAGTGATCGAAAATACACAGGGCGTACATGTACGCCCTGTGTCCTTAAGTACCAGGGCACAAGGGCGTACCTGTACGCCCTATGTCCTTAAGAGGTTAAAGAACTGTGCACAGTCTGGGCCCAGGTTCAATCAAACCTGAAAAAAGCCCAGGAGGTTCAAAAGACTAATGCTGACAAAAGGCGCTCTAGAGGGGTGGCTTTTGGGTTGGGATACAAGGTGTGGTTATCCACCGAATCATTGCGTCTTAAGATACCTTCGGGTAAATTTGCACCTCGATTTATTGGCCATTATGAGATTATTGACATCTCTAACCCTGTGTCCTTTAAGTTAATGTCCCTGCAGCACCGCCGGCATCCCATTTGTGAGGAGGAGCGATGTCGCGGCTGGCTTCCTCGTCTCCATGGTAACAAGGGGGAAGAGAGGACCCGCCGCACATGCCTCTTCAGTGTGGCCGGCATCCTTCGTCCCCTAGACAACGAGGAGGGGAAGACCTGAGCGGCGATGTCAATGAGTCGGCGCTCAGGTGTATTGATGTGCTGGACATGGGTCACGTGATGCTGGCCATGTCACGTGACCCATCAATTAGACCTAATTAAACAGGTAACCTGCTGGTCACAGGTTGCCTGTGATTGGTCTTGTTACCTCACTAGCGTTCTCTGCATGTGTGACTACTTTTGTCTGACCTCAGCTTGTATTTGACTTTGATCTTGTGTTACCCCTTGTACTGACGCGACCTCTTGGCTCCTGACCTCGGCTTGTATTGACTTCGATCTCGAATAACCCCTTTGTGCCCTTGTTACCTCCTGGGTCTAGACCTTGGCTTCCATTGGTTTCAGTTGTGATTTTACCCTGCCTGGGAAGCTTGTTTCTTCTGTGTTTTCTGTCCTTGTCTTTTGTTTTCTCCACTTGTTTCCTTCCTTTAGGCCCCTGCACATACGTAAGCTAGGGACTGCCGTCGGTTAGGACGGACTGTGCAAGTAGGTAGGGATAGGGGAGTGGGTGGAGTTTAGGGCTGCACTTATCCCTAACTTTTCGTAACAGCAGGTTTACAAAAATGTATAGGCATGCAAACACCTTACTTTGCTAAAGTCTGTACTGGTTTTTCTAGTGGCCACCAAAGTACAATAAGTGAGGGAGATGGGGGTTAGTTTGGGTAAATATGGTAATACCACTCTGAGGAAGAGTAATTTTGAATAATAGGTGATGTTTACGAATATGTATTGTTAGGAAAGAAGTAATGTTTAATAGAGAAAATAATGGATAACAGTCAAGTTCTAGTAATTGTTGTCTGGGTCTAGTTCTATATCACGGAAGAGAACAAGAAAGGGTTACAGTCATGTTCAAATCACTGCTGTCTAGTCCTAGTTGTAAAGCCCAGAAAAAAGAAAGAGAAACCCTATTGGTTATAGACGGAACATTTTTTTTCAAGCCCAATTTGGAAGGGCTCAGTCACAGTTAGTGACATGTCCCATTGTTTACCTAAAGCAATTCAAAAGCCCAGAGAATTTCCTTGTGCTCTGTGGTAACAAATAGATTTTGACTGAAATGGTGGGCAACATAAAAAAAAATCATACCTAACTCATCCAATTGAGAGAGAAGAGGCCTCAGCGGCTATTTGGCTTCAAGATCCGGAGCAAAAGCTCATGCTCAGTGCCAGTGACGTCACCATGCACTGCACGAGATTTCGTGCTGGATCTTCAATCAAGATAGTCACGGTGACCTCTTTGCAATCAAATGGATGAGGTAACTACAATTTAATTTTATTTATTTTTTTAAATTGCACACTAAAATGCTTTAATATAACAAAAGGATGCATGTACAATATCTACAGATAGGGAAGCTGTCACAACCAGACAGCTGAGAAGCTCTGACAGGAGCCGTCCAGATCCTCCTCCTTGAGTTTCTTTGTTTTGGTTTCTGTTCCTCACCTCGTTAGTCTATCTCAGCTGTCATGCAGTCGGACTGATTACTTCCCTTTAAATTCCTACCCATAAGGCAGTAGTGTGCGGCTGATACAACTTCCTGGAGTGTGTGTGCATGCTGTTCCAGTTCCCAGTTCCCAGTTCCCAGTTCCCAGCTCCCAGCTCCCAGCTCCCAGTTCCCAGTTCCCTGTCCACAGTCGTCTGCAAGATAAGTTCTGTTTATGTATTTATGATTTTCTGTTTTCTGGATCCAGGTGACCCTGACTCCCTCCGTGTCTGTGTAGGGAGCCGGTGGTCGTGTCCCCTCACTATTGTAGGGCCTTCAGGTCTAAGATAGCCGAGGTACGTGGATATGCGCCCATCCACCTTTGGGGTGGTCGCATAGGCTGAGCAATAAGGGAGAGCGGCTGGTCGATTGCAGGGGTCTCCCTTTTGTTCCTTAGTTGTGGGTCCAGTGAGTCATTGTTTGTATTGTATTATCTTGTTTCCTGTACACCATCCGTGACATTATCAGCCGCCAAAACCGTCTCAAGCATGGATCCGGTTACACTTTTGGCTGAACGCTTTCAGGGTCTTGCTTTGGAGGTAGCTGATCTCCGTAAGACTTTTTCTCAGTTTCAAGTGACCGGTTCAGCTTGCGTTCATGGAGTTTGTGCTGAGCCTAAGATTTCGCTCCCGGATACGTTTTCCGGGGGTAGTGAGAATTTTGTACGTTTTAGAGAGGCTTGCAAACTCCATTTTCGCCTTCTTCCCCATTCTTCTGGTGATGAAGAACGAAGAGTGGGTATCATTATATCGCTGCTCAGGGGTAACGCTCAGTCCTGGGCCTTTTCGCTGCCGGAGGGGGCACGGCCCCTCCGTTCAGTGGATGAATTCTTTTTAGCCCTGGGTCAGATATATGATGATCCGGATCGTATTGCTCTGGCTGAGTCTAAACTACGTCTGTTATGCCAGGGTAAACAATCCGCAGAGATTTACTGCTCAGAATTTCGGAGATGGGCAGCAGATACGGGTTGGAATGATGCTGCACTCCGAAGTCAATTTTGCTATGGTCTTTCAGAGGGATTGAGAGATGCATTTGCCTTTCATGAAAGACCTACCTCCTTGAATTCTGCTATGTCTCAGGCTGTTCGTATTGACAGGCGTCTTAGAGAGAGAGGAGAGATCTCTCCTTCCTGTCATACTCAGTCCCGGGACAGTGCAGCGGTCTCATTCTGTGCACAGGGGTCTCAGTCGCTGTCAGCCCCTTCTGAGCAGGAGCCCATGCAGCTGGGGTTGATTGCCTCTGACAATAGAAGATTCAGCCCGCAGGGGAGGGTTTGCTTTTGTTGTGGAGGTATAAATCATCTGGCAAATGTTTGTCCCTCTAGGAGATTCAGGCAGTTTTCTGGGAGTAATAAAGAGACAAAAAGGAAGAAATCTTTTAAGAATGTTCCGTCTGTTACTATTGGCAGGGTTGAGGCGGAAATTGAAGGTTTTCCTTTTGCTTGTAGTTCCCGTTTTGTCCTGCCTGCTAGGGTGGCGCTAGAGAGCAAGAGCATTTTTTGTGAGATTTTTGTGGATAGTGGAGCAGCTGTCAACCTCATTGATAATCAATTTGCAATAACTCATGGTTTCCAGGTATGCACTTTGGGAAGAGATATTCCTGTTTTTGCTATTGATTCAGCTCCACTTTCTCAGAAATCATTAAAGGGCATAGTTCACAATATCCGTTTAATTGTGAATGATGCTCATGTTGAGGATGTGTCATGTTTCGTCCTTAGCGGTTTCCCTACTCCTCTAGTGTTGGGGCTACCCTGGCTCACTAAACATAACTCCACCATTGATTGGCAAGCGAGGCAAATAAATGGTTGGAGTAACTTTTGCAGAGAGAATTGCCTCATAACATCTATTTCTGAGGTTTCTACTAAAACTGCACCACCTTTCCTCTCTGAATTTTTGGATGTCTTCTCTGAGAGTGGAGTTCAGGGTTTACCTCCGCACAGGGAGTATGATTGCCCTATTGATCTCATCCCAGGCGCCAAGCTGCCTAAATCTCGTTTATACAATCTTTCCCAACCTGAGAGGGTCGCTATGCGTGCTTATATCTCTGAGAGTCTGAGAAAAGGACACATACGACCCTCGAAGTCACCTGTTGCCGCTGGTTTTTTCTTTGTTAAGAAAAAAGATGGTTCTTTAAGACCTTGTCTGGATTTCAGGGAGCTGAACAGTATCACTATTCGTGATCCTTATCCGCTTCCTCTGATCCCGGACTTGTTTAACTAGGTTGTTGGGGCGAAAGTCTTTTCCAAATTAGACCTAAGAGGGGCATACAACCTGGTTAGGGTCAGAGAAGGAGACGAATGGAAGACGGCTTTCAATACCCCTGAGGGCCATTTTGAGAATTTAGTTATGCCTTTTGGTTTGATGAATGCCCCAGCCGTTTTTCAGCATTTCGTCAACAGCATTTTTTATCATTTAATGGGAAAATTTGTATTAGTGTATTTGGATGACATTTAGATTTTTCTCCTGATTTCAAGACTCATAAGGAACACTTATGTCAGGTCTTAGTCATCCTGCGGGAGAATAAATTATACGCGAAACTGGAAAAATGTGTGTTTGCGGTTCCAGAGATCCAATTTCTGGGGTTTCTTGTCTCCGCTTCTGGTTTTCGCATGGACCCCGAGAAGGTTCGCGCTGTGCTTGAGTGGGAGCTTCCTGAGAATCAGAAGGCGCTGATGCGTTTTTTGGGCTTTGCTAATTATTACAGGAAATTTATTTTGAATTATTCCTCTGTTGTTAAACCACTCACTGATATGACCAGAAAGGGGGTAGATTTTTCTTCCTGGTCGGTAGAGGCGCGTAAGGCCTTTTCTAATATCAAGGAGAGTTTTGCTTCCGCCCCCATCCTAGTACAACCTGATGTTTCGTTACCCTTCATAGTTGAGGTTGATGCTTCTGAGGTAGGGGTGGGTGCGGTCTTGTCTCAGGGTTCCTCTCCTGCCAAATGGCAACCGTGTGCCTTTTTCTCAAAGAAGCTCTCCTCCGCAGAGAGAAATTATGATGTGGGAGATAGGGAATTGTTGGCCATCAAGTTGGCTTTTGAGGAATGGCGCCATTGGCTAGAGGGAGCCAGACACCCTATTACCGTGTTTACTGACCATAAAAATCTGGCCTACTTGGAGTCAGCCAAGCGTCTGAACCCGAGACAGGCCAGATGGTCTTTGTTCTTTTCAAGGTTTAATTTTGTTGCTACGTTCCGCCCTGGGGTTAAGAATGTGAAGGCAGATGCCCTATCACGTTGTTTCCCGGGAGGTGGGAATTTTGAAGACCCGGGTCCCATTTTGGCTGAAGGTGTGGTGGTCTCTGCTCTTTTTCCTGAATTGGAGGCAGAGGTGCAGGCAGCTCAGTCAGAAGCTCCTGATCTTTGTCCTCCTGGGAGGTTGTTTGTGCCTCTCGCTTTGAGACACAAGATTTTTAAGGAACACCACGATACGGTCCTTGCTGGGCACCCGGGGACAAGAGCCACACTGGATCTCATTGCCCGGAGGTTCTGGTGGCCTGCGCTTCGTAAGTCGGTTGAGGGTTTTGTGACAGCTTGCGAGACTTGCGCTCGTGCCAAGGTCCCTCATTCACGGCCATCAGGTCCTCTCCTTCCTTTGCCCATTCCTTCCCGTCCTTGGACACATCTGTCCATGGACTTCATAACGGACTTGCCTCGTTCCTCGGGGAAGTCTGTGATTCTGGTGGTGGTGGATCGTTTTAGCAAAATGGTGCATTTTATCCCTTTTCCTGGTTTGCCCAATGCTAAGACGCTGGCGCAGGCATTTGTTGACCACATTGTCAAATTGCATGGGATTCCTTCAGACATAGTCTCTGATAGGGGCACGCAGTTTGTTTCCAGATTCTGGAAGGCCTTCTGTTCTCGCTTGGGGGTTCGCTTGTCATTCTCTTCTGCTTTCCATCCGCAGTCGAATGGCCAGACAGAGCGTGTCAATCAGAATCTGGAGACATATCTGCGCTGTTTTGTGGCGGAGAATCAGGAGGATTGGTGTTCTTTTTTGTCCCTTGCTGAGTTTGCTTTAAATAATCGTCGTCAGGAGTCCTCTGATAAGTCACCATTTTTTGGTGCATATGGGTTTCATCCGCAGTTTGGGACTTTCTCTGGAGAGGGCTCTTCTGGTTTGCCTGATGAGGACAGATTCTCCTCGTCTTTGTCATCTATTTGGCAAAAGATTCAGGATAATCTAAAGAACACGAGTGAGAGATATAAGCGTGTGGCGGATAGGAGACGTGTGCCTGGTCCGGACCTGAATGTTGGTGATTTGGTGTGGCTGTCTACCAAGAATATCAAATTGAAGGTTCCCTCCTGGAAGTTGGGTCCTAGGTTTATTGGGCCTTACAAGATCCTGTCTGTCATCAATCCTGTTGCCTACCGTCTTGATCTTCCTCAGACTTGGAAGATCCATAATGTTTTCCATAAGTCCTTATTGAAACCTTATGTTCAACCTATTGTACCCTCGCCTTTGCCTCCTCCTCCGATTATTGTTGATGGAAATCTTGAATTTCAGGTCTCTAGGATTGTGTATTCTCGTCTTGTCCGCGGTTCCCTCCAGTACCTCGTTCATTGGAAGGGTTATGGTCCTGAGGAGAGGATGTGGGTCCCAGTGACGGACATTAAGGCCTCTCGTCTCATCAGGGCTTTCCATAGGTCCCATCCTGAGAAGGTGGGCCCTGAGTGTCCGGAGTCCACTCCTAGAGGGAGGGGTACTGTCACAACCAGACAGCTGAGAAGCTCTGACAGGAGCCGTCCAGATCCTCCTCCTTGAGTTTCTTTGTTTTGGTTTCTGTTCCTCACCTCGTTAGTCTATCTCAGCTGTCATGCAGTCGGACTGATTACTTCCCTTTAAATTCCTACCCATAAGGCAGTAGTGTGCGGCTGATACAACTTCCTGGAGTGTGTGTGCATGCTGTTCCAGTTCCCAGTTCCCAGTTCCCAGCTCCCAGCTCCCAGTTCCCAGTTCCCTGTCCACAGTCGTCTGCAAGATAAGTTCTGTTTATGTATTTATGATTTTCTGTTTTCTGGATCCAGGTGACCCTGACTCCCTCCGTGTCTGTGTAGGGAGCCGGTGGTCGTGTCCCCTCACTATTGTAGGGCCTTCAGGTCTAAGATAGCCGAGGTACGTGGATATGCGCCCATCCACCTTTGGGGTGGTCGCATAGGCTGAGCAATAAGGGAGAGCGGCAGGTCGATTGCAGGGGTCTCCCTTTTGTTCCTTAGTTGTGGGTCCAGTGAGTCATTGTTTGTATTGTATTATCTTGTTTCCTGTACACCATCCGTGACAGAAGCCCAAAGTCCTGCTGTAGTGATATTTGCCTCACCCCTATATGACATTCCCTAATATATAGTGAACTTCTTATGGCATAAAGGGAGCAATAAGAAGATAGAAAAGGAAGATAGCTCTTCAAAAGAAAAACAGGAAGGAGAACTTTCAGACTTAGGAGAGATAGGAGATAATTTATGGATTAATGTTGTTTTAGTCTCTCTTGAAACAAAATCCAATAATAGTAAAGCAATAGACTAGTCAAAAGAGGAATATTTGAGGAGAGTACACAAAACAAATCGGGTATTCTTTGTCCAAAGCAGACTTTAAAGGAAATGTTAAAGAGAGAATATACTACAAGGTGGCTCTCCTGTTGATCGCAAGGAAAAGGGTGCTCTGTACTAATAGACTGACCCTGTCAGTAGTAAATAACAGATATAAATATATATAGACAGGTACTCCTCATTCAGAATCATGTGGATATAGACATATGTATTATACATAATAATGCATAAACAACCAATTAAAATATGAAAAAAATTGTAAAAATATATATTAAAAAAATATAAGAAAATAATACAAAATGTTAAAAAGGCAGATATTAAGAACCAGCAATATTAATAATGTCCCATTGGGTTGGAAAGGTATTCTTCAAAATATTGCAAAGAGCACAATAAATAACAATATTTCTACTGTTTTACTCCATCATATATCCAATATCCATAAGCAGCTATAGTAGCAAAAAGAGTCAACAGCAAAATATGAACTGCAAAATGAGCTAGCTTTCTTAAAAATGTTGAGAAAAATGCATGGTAATGTATCAAATCAATCCTGAATGGAATAAGTCAATGTGGATACATTTAAGAGGTCTCTCTCTCTCTGATTGCTTTTTGTGGAGTTATAGTCTTATAATATTTTTTGATAGTATCTCCTGGTTTATATCATCATCCAATGCATATTAAACCAACAGTTTTTGGCATAGTCACCGCAAGGTACTCACAGGTCGATGTTTTTATAGATGAAGAGTGGGATAATGTGCCTCGGCGTGGCGTCACACGAGGTCACCAGCACTAGTATTACTTACCTCCGCTATATTTCACTTCATTGTGAGCTTTGTGAAGCAGCATTCAGTCGGTTGTTTCCTGTGCAGGTCAGGAGCGTAATGGCTCACGTGGCATGTCGCTGATGTAGTGGATATGGTGGATGCCGCCTTGGGATCATGAGCGCCGTCACACGTGAGGCACGATGCTATTCCCTGATTTCTCTGCCATAATTCAAGGAGTCCTCTTGTATTACTCCAACATCGATAATAAAAACATTCATCAGATGGAGGTCCCCAGCTTCCCCAGACGTGTTTCGGAACTAACTCTTGTTCCTTCTTCAGTGGTCAAGACTAGAAATGGCCTCGTGGTTCGCCCGGCGAACATATGGCGATATTCTCGCATGCCATATTATTTTACATTGTGAAGAACTTTGGCCCATGACACATCCATCAGGTGGTACAGGACAGCCAATTGAGACGTTTCAGCACATGGACATACCCTCTACCTTATAAATAAACTTGATCTGTGTGCCATTTTACATTCAGTCTTTTGCCAGTGTAGGGAGAGGTTGCTGTGTGGAGCTGGGACAGACTGTTAGGGACACAAAAAAATAGCTAATAGGGCCACAAAAGTATAGGTGTGCTATCGAAAGGTGTGACATACTAAGGGGTGTATACTTTCTATATAGTGCATTTAGGTAGTGCAATATTTATTTGTGTTTTGCTGCATTACCGCAGCTACAGAGTGACAAACGCCATTGGAACAAATAATTTCTACTGGTGTGAAATACCAGTTGCCCCCCCAAAAAACTGATTGAAGCAGAGGTGTGATATACCAATAATATACTTTCTATATAGTGCATTTGGGTAGTGCAGTATTTATTTGTGGTTTAGCTGCGTTACCTGAGCTACAGATAGTGACAAATGACATTGGAACAAATAATTTCTACTGTTGTGAAATACCAGTTGCCCCCCCAAAAAAGTGATTGAAGCAGGGGTGTTATATACCAATTATATACTTTCTATATAGTGCATTTAGGTAGTGCAGCATTTGTCTGCGGTTTTGCTGCGTTACTGCATCTACACAGAGTGAAAAACACTATTTGAAGAAATAATTTTTACTAGTGTGGATTTATCAGTTGCCCCCCCAAAAAAACTGATTGAAGCAGGGGTGTGATATACCTTCTTCCACAAATACTGCTCTTCTATATGGACTTTTGTCACAGGGTCATTTTGAAAATGACGGTCAGAGGAAGAGGCAGGCCATTCCGCAGGGGTGCTAGGGGTCGGGCAGGTGCACCAGGCCGGAGCCTAAGTGGGAAGGTGAAGAACGTGCGTGCAATTACGTCAAAGGATGCACCAGACTTGGTTGAGTGGCTCACTCAGCCTACCGCTTCTGCACCCTCCTCATTCTCTCTATCTGCACTCTCTTCACTCTCTGCTGTGTGCACCGCCAAAGACACCACCACTATATCCCCTCCGCTCGAGTCAGAGGAATTATTTTCCCATCCATTACAAGACCTTACCGATGCGCAGCCATTATTGGCATCAGATCAGAAAGAGGAGGTATCAACGGTCGCCACCCAGCAGTCTGACGACAGTACCCAGATCAGCCCAAGGAGGGTTGTCCCCGCTGTTGCTGCCTACTCCGAGATCTCTAAAGTCAGTGGTGTTGAAGGGGACAAATCCGATGATGAAGTGTCGGCACGTGGGTGCCCATAAGAAAGGAAGAGGAGGGGAGTTCAGAGGGAGAGACGGAGCAGAAGATAGGGAGGAGAAGGAGGTGAAGCAGGCAGAACTTACAGTGCACAGGAGGCAAAAAGCAGACTGCTAATGTATCTGGAGCGAGCCATCCACCATGCACGGTCACACCTGGCGCTCCCAGGACGCCGGGACATGGCTCCACAGTGTGGGCTTTTTTTAATGTGTCCGCTCCTGACAATAGTGTTGCCATCTGCAGCCTGTGCGGTCAACGCATAAGTCGCGGTAAGCCTAACACTTACCTAGGGACGACCGTCTTAAGAAGGCACCTGGCCTCCCATCACCAAGCCCAGTGCGAGCAACACCGTCAGAACCCACAAAGCCACATTCCCGGCGCTCCCCGTTCTGCCTCTTCTCCTCCTTCTCCTCTCTCCTCCCAGTTGTCTTCCACTCCACCTTCCACCTCGCCGTCGTCGCGTTCATCTGGCAAAGGGCAGGCTTCCTTGCCCCAAATGTTCGAGCAAAAAAAGATGATGATGCCGGATAACCCTCTTGCCAACAGCTGACCGCTGGCTTGTCAGAACTGCTAGCCCGCCAACTACTGCCATATAAACTGGTGGACTCGGAGGCCTTTAGAAAATTTGTGGCCATTGGAACACCGCAATGGAAGGTCCCCGGAAGGAAATATTTCTCCCAGAAGGGCATTCCAGAGCTATATGGCCACGTTCAGCGGTAGAGTTGATCACAAATATTCGAATTGCGTATTTTAATCGCGAATATCGGCTCTTTGAGAATTCGCGAATATTTAGAATATCGCAAAATATATTCGTAATCGCGAATATTCAATTTTTTTTTAAATACCAGTTCATGCAAATTTTATGAGAATTTTCGCAATCAAGAAAAAAATGCCTGGAGATCATGAATTTGCGATTTCTCGAATATATGGCGCATATTCGCCCAAATATTCGCGAAATATCGTGAATTCAAATATTGCCCCTGCCGCTCATCCCTATTCAGCGGCAAGTGAATGTATCTCTGGCACACAGTGTCGGTTACAAGATACATCTGACCACAGACACGTGGTCTAGCAAACATGGGCAGGGAAGATACATAACTTTTACTGCCCACTGGGTGAAACTTCTGACGGGCGTCAAGCATGCAACCTGTGGCACCCGTGTAGATTTAGTGTTTGTGACGAAACCAATCTCTCCACATTGCATTGGAGAAGCCTGGTTGCCCGCCTGCTTCCTTTAGACTATGGCCCCATGTTGAAACGCTTGATTTTTGCAAAATCATGAAAGCCGGGTCATTTGGTACTTGCCCTATTTGCACAATGATACCCCAGATAGCTATGCCATGGAGCCCATTCGGATAGCGAAAGACTATATGAAAGACTTTGGCTCCATGGCAATTCTACTGTATTCGTTTAGTCTGAGTGCCATTCACCTAATAATATGCGCTCAGACCTGAGCTATCTGGGGATATGTTAAATGTCTATGTTTTATGCAATAGCTGCACAGTTAAATATTTTTATGTCTCTTATTGTATTTTGCTACCATGTGGCTAATGGAGTTTTGCCTCTGCCCTTGGAGATAAATTGGATTACTTCCCAATTGTCTCCAGGACAGAAGACTTTGTGTAAAACTGTATATTCTCCTGCCTGTGATAATTACATTAACCCATTGTGTAAGGTAATTGTATCACAGGCAAAGGGGAGGATTTTTTGTGGGAGTGTCTGAGTGTATTGTACGGGGTTACTGGTTGTTTTACAAAACCCTGTGGGTGGTACTAATGTGTAAGAATGTGTATATAAGAACAATAAACACACAGCTCTGACTGACCACTGCTTGACCCTCAACACGACGTCTTGTCTCGTTCTTGGGGGGGATTTATTGTATGCTGTTCCAGTTTGACTGCTAGAAGTGTAAACCTTTCATATGGTTTTTCCTATTCGGGAGATTGGTGTCTTTAGTAGCTGCCTTTGCATCTGGAAAGGGATTATCTCTTAGACAGCTTTTACCCACTTTTATGTCCGGGGTGCCGTTACAGTGTTACTGCCACGGATTGCATGCAGGCCTGCCTCTTCTTCTCCTCCTCCTACTCCATCCTCCCTCTCCTCGGCTGACTCCTCCTTTTCCGCTGCTACCCCGTCTCTTCCGCTGCTCCCCCCAAGCTCCCCAGAACCTATTTGACGTGCCAGGTGAGACATTGCCATGCTGTGCTGGGTCTGTTGTGCCTGGAAGCCAAGAGCCACACCAGTCCTGCACTCCTTCAGCTTTGCAGTCACAGGCCAATCAGTGACTAACCCTGCTCAATTTGACAGTTGGTAAAGTGGTGTGTGACAACGGTGCCAATCTGTTGAGTGCGCTGAAACAGGGCAAAATGACACACGTGCCGTGCATGGCACACGTCCTGAACTTAGTCGTGCAGCGATTCGTTGACAAATACCCCGGGGTCCAGGACGTCTTGCGGCAGGCCAGGAAAATCTCTGGCCATTTTAGAAGATCTTACACGGCCATGGCTCGCCTTGCTGACATTCAACGGTGACACCACCTGCCCGTCAGACGTTTGATTTGTGACTGCCCGACGCGATGGAACTCCACCTTGTTTATGCTTGATAGGCTGCTCCAGCAGAAACGTGCAGTTAACGACTACCTGTACAAACTCTGCGGCAGGACAGGTTCTGGGGAGCTTGTTTTTTTTTCACTGCACCAGTGGCTGCTCATGCGCGACGCATGCAGACTTATGCGGCCATTTGATTAGATCACCAAACTGGTCAGTCGCAGCCAGGGCACCATCAGTCACATTGTCCCTTACGCCTCCTTTCTGGAGCATGCATTGTGTCGTATCATTGGTAAAGTCATCGAGGAGCAGGAGCAGGAAGATGAGGAAGTCGCAATGCTGGATGAATTCCCAGGGGGGGCTACTCCATCTGACACAAGTCAACAACAGGAGTCTGAAGAGGAATCAGAAGAGGATGGTGCCGGGGCGGAGGAGGAGCAAGAAGAGCATGCTTTAAACTTTTCTGGGATCCCTGGTGTTGTCCGTGGCTGGGGGGAGGAGAACGAGGACGACATTATCCTGGATGATGAGCAGGAGCCAGGCCGCTCTACCACTTCCAGTTTAGTGCAAATGGGGGCCTTCATGCTTCAGTGTTTGAAGAGGGACCCCCAGTATAAAAATCATAAAGGGCAAGGACCAGTACTGGGTGGCAACGTACTTAGACCCCTGGTACAAACACAAAATGGCGGAAATGTTACCACCATCACAGAGGGCTGTCAGAATGCAGCACTTCGAGGCCCTGCTTCGAGAAATTCTGCATTCTGCTTTTGCGGGTGCTGGCAGAGGAATTTCCACTCACAGAGAAACAGTTGTGGGTACCAATCCAACAGCGCAAGCAAGAAGAGGGCGGTTTGAAGATGTGTTGGTGATTTCGGATATGAGATAATTCTTGCAGCCAACCCATCGACAGCCGTCCTCAGGGAACGCCTAGACCGAAGGTGTCTGACTACATAGGGTTAACGGCCGATGTGGACGCTCTGAGAAGCGATCAACCCCTGGACTTCTGGGTGTTCAGGCTTGACCGGTGGCCAAAGCTGGAACAATTTGCCATGGAACTGTTGGCTTGACCCTCGTCTAGTGTCCTGTCCAAAAGGATGTTCAGTGTAGCAGGGGGGATCGTGACCGATAAGCGCACTTGCCTAGCTCACGACAGTGTGGACTACCTCACATTTCTAAAAATGAATGAGGCATGGATCTTGGAGGAATTCAACACATGTGACGAGTCGACCACGTTTGATTGAATTTCCTCATGACAGCCCACAAATATCCGCCATTACCCAGAACAAATCATGGTCCCTGTCTTAGGTAAATACAGCGGCATAAAAGGCCTTTTATGTCCGTTGAATGCCAAATTTTTGGGGCCTGTACTGGCCGACAGCTACATATTTATCCTGTGACTGCCTAATGGACCTCCAGCCAAAGAATCCAAAGTTCTTTGCTGTCAGGTGAATGCCTATTACCTAATTTTTGGGGCCTGTACTGGCCGACAGTTACATATTTATCCTGTGAACCCCTAATGTACCTCCAGCCACAGAATCCAAAGTTCTGTGCTGTCAGGTGAATGCCTATTGCTTAATTTTTGGGGCCTGTACTGGCCGACAGTTGCATTTTGTATCTCTAGCCACAGAGGTGCAGCGTACTCAAGTTGTGTGTAGAAATGTGTTCCTGGGTGTAGTAGTGCAATAGACACTAACCTGAGACGGCTGACTCTCTGCATAGGCAGGTGATGGTAGGAAAATGTTCGTGACGCCAGTGCCAATTAAACGGTGGCACGCCGTTTGCTGATAGCAGGAATAAATGAGGAACACCGTGATGTTAAAACAGAACTCCAACTTTAGTAGTTTTCATAGAGACATTAACGGAAGCACAGTTCCTTTGCATACAGTTGATTTTTCAATACGGTCGATGCAGGCAATACAGATTAAGCAAGGTGACTTCAGAGTGTGACACACAGGACTTGCAGTACAGGAGCTTGCACTCTATTTCTGACTGATCCTGGGACATAGAAAATCTTCTCCAAGGCCCAATACCTTAACTCTGGCTTATATCCTTGGTTCTCTCTTTATAAAGTACCTCCTCTGTTATCTTGAGTACCTCTTGCTTCTCTTGAGTTTTGCCTCTGTCTCTCTCTCTGCTTTCTCCGGCTCTGCTATTCCTGTTTCTGCTTATGGGAATTCAGGAGGGGAACCTTCTCCTGGAACGCAGGCTTCAGGCCTGGACTTGTCTCTGACATTGTCTAGTCTCCAACCACAGACTCCCACTTAGACTAGACTCTAGAATCAACTCTAGACTCAACTCTTGACTCAACTGCCCTTCCTTTCCCTGTCTGGGCCTTATATAAACTAGGGCTCCCTAGCTCCCTCTAGTGACTAAGAGCTGGAATGACACCCCCAGCAGGCCTGTACATGCAAGTTTCACAGTAACAGGGAAATACATAGCATTACATTACATGACAATTTATAAAGATGACATATACCAACTTCCCCATAATTAAGGGGGGACGACAGCACACCAAGTGACACTTTTGTAGTGACGGGCAGTACAGTCCCCGTACACTACATAATCACACCCTTGTCTCACTCCTCTGCCTCTCATTATGGTGGTGTATGAACCGCATTCACCATAAGGACCTTATTATGTCACAGTGTCATGTGACTGTGCCCCCCACCCTTTGCTGTGCCCCTCACCCCATTCTCTGCACCCTATATCCTGCATTGTGCCCTCTTACCACACCATGTGCAGTCCCCCTAGTCATTCCCTGTACTGTGCCCTCTTATACTCTTTTATCCGGTCACGGTATGGCAGTGTTATCCGGTCACTGTGCAGAGGTGTTATCCGGTCAATATATGGCGGTGGTATCCAATATCTGGATGGCCATAACTGTATCCCTTTCCCTGCCCACGCCATACTTTTTTAAACCTGGCATGAGCGGGAAAAATATGCAGATTGCGGTGCTAAGGACCTTTGCGCCACAATCTGTTTCAGAAATACGCCTAACATAGACATATTTCTATATAATAAATGATCACCTAATTGTATTATCATTCGAGGGTAGGGCTAATATCCTTATATTATATAGATTCTAGTGTATTATACTGTGCCCTGTATTTCCCAATAGAAAATGATCCTTGGGAAACACAGTCCTCCTCCAGGACCACCAGAACCAGGTAGCGCTCTGTCAGTACATGGCGGCCTCCCCTCTCCGCCACGCTGCTCCTCTATGTACTGGTGCTTATTCTGACACTAGGGCTGGGTTCACATCCTATTTTTGCCATTAATTTAATGCATACCAAAAATTTATGCGTTAACAGATGCCTCAGACTGATGCCGTACAGTGGCGTCCATTCGCCATACAGTTCCATGGTAGAATTTTTTTTTACGTTAACGTATGCATTTTTTTTAATAGACTCTGCAGGATACAAAAACGTAGAGTGCTGAACATTTGTATACATCAAACCGATAGGAAATAAAAAAAATTCTAGGCTCCAGCAGGACACATTTTTGAGAGTTTCCCTTTAAGACGCATAAAAATGGCCCCTGATTAAAATACATGTGTCCATGTTGTGGGACTTTTTGTGTACTTATAGTAAGTGCTTGCTGCCTGTAGATATGACCTGAAGGTTTTTCAGGTTCGCCTGCCATTAAAGTGAATGGGGCCCGCCGCGAACTTGTGGTTTGCGAACATTTGTTTGCGCAATCGCGAACCTTCCCGGCCGATGTTCGTCCATCACTAGTCAAGACCTCCATCTTGTCACTTCCCTTTATATATTATGCTGGGGGTCCAATCTGGATTTCAATTCAGAATAGGAGTCATATACAGGCATAATGCAATTTTCTTCTTTTAAGCGCTTTATTTTCGCTATATAAACATTTATAATATCCATATGTGCAGTGGACACATTCCCCTTATCAATCAGTTCAGAAAGGGTTCAATTTTGAGAGAAAAGAACACATTCAGTTCATCATGCGATTTTCATGCATCTTTGATATTTTTCATTTAATGCAAAAAAACACTAAAAAGGGGATATCTACATTATATTCAGATAAATTCAAAACTATCCAAAGATGTTTATTTGTTTCTGACTTTTATTTGTATAATGTATTTTACACTTCTTATCTTTCAGATATACAGTACAGACCAGAAGTTTGGACACACCTTCTCATTCAAAGAGTTTTCTTTATTTTCATGACTATGAAGGCATCAAAACTATGAATTAACACATGTGGAATTATATACATAATAAACAAGTGTGAAACAACTGAAAATATGTCATATTCTAGGTTCTTCAAAGTAGCCACCTTTTGCTATGATTACTGCTTTGCACACTCTTGGCATTCTCTTGATGAGCTTCAAGAGGTATTCCCTTGAAATGGTCTTTCAACAGTCTTGAAGGAGTTCCCAGAGATGCTTAGCACTTGTTGGCCCTTTTGCCTTCACTCTGCGGTCCAGCTCACCCCAAACCATCTCGATTGGGTTCATGTCCGGTGACTGTGGAGGCCAGGTCATCTGGCGCAGCACCCCATCACTCTCCTTCATGGTCAAATAGCCCTTACTTTCAAAGTTTTCCCAATTTTTCGGCTGACTGACTGACCTTCATTTCTTAAAGTAATGATGGCTACTAGTTTTTCTTTACTTAGCTGCTTTTTTCTTGCCATAATACAAATTCTAACAGTCTATTCAGTAGGACTATCAGCTGTGTATCCACCTGACTTCTCCTCAACGCAACTGATGGTCCCAACCCCATTTATAAGGCAAGAAATCCCACTTATTAAACCTGACAGGGCACACCTGTGAAGGGAAAACCATTTCAGGGGACTACCTCTTGAAGCTCATCAAGAGAATGTCAAGAGTTTGCAAAGCAGTAATCAAAGCAAAAGGTGGCTACTTTGAAGAACCTAGAATATGACATATTTTCAGTTGTTTCACACTTGTTTGTTATGTATATAATTCCACATGTGTTAATTCATAGTTTTGATGCCTTCAGTGTGAATCTACAATTTTCATAGTCATGAAAATAAAGAAAACTCTTTGAATGAGAAGGTGTGTCCAAACTTTTGGTCTGTACTGTATGTCTTCCATGAAATATATCTGAAAAATAAGAAGTGTAAAATATATTATGCAAATAAAAGTCAGAAACAAATAAAACTAAATTTCTGGCGTAACGGGGGCATAGATAAAAGTAAGAATAGGCTAGTTAGGTTTAGCTGACATTAGCACATCGCTAATGTCAGCTAGATTAATAGGGTTAAATCTGGTGACAGAATCCCTAGATTCTGTATTCGGCGCAGGCATGGTGAGGGAAAGACACTTGCAGGCTGGGAGCTTCCTCACTGCGCCTGCATCGAATACAGAACGGCGCAAGATTTCACCAGAGCACAGGGCTGGCAGACAGATGCAAGTGCTGCCTGGCCCTGTCAATCAGGACTTGGAGGGAGGCGACAAAGGTGGGAGAACGGAGCCTCTAAGAACAGGAACAATGCCCCCCCTGCTCCTAGAGGCTAATTAGCATATTATAAAAGTTAGATTTCTGGTGTAACGGGGGCGTAGATAAAAGTAGGAATAGGCTAGTTAGGTTTAGCTGACATTAGCACATCGATAATGTCAGCTTGCTTAATAGGGTTAAATCTGGTGACAGAAATCCTTTAAAGGAAATGTGTCACCAAACATTTTATCTGTCAGTTAAAACTAGATAGTGACACATATCCTTTTTTTAAATCTTTTAAAATTTATTTATTCTATTTGTGAACATGATTGGGGACTGCCACCTTGCCTGAGTTGTTTTAACAGCATTTAGAAAGCATTAAGAAAAGTACTTTATGGCAAATGCATGGGCCATAGACACAATCGACAGGAGGAGACCTCATAGACTTCTATGGGAGAGTTTTCTAGGCATGCTCTGTGGCCTGTGCAGAGGTCATTGTACAAGGAAAAAATAGATAAGATTTGACAATCACCTATACTGAACGATGGATCCTGTCCAGGAGCGTACATAGAAATCACGTGGCCCCATTGCAAGAATCTCAATTGGGTCCCCTAACCCCACCCACTACCCAACCCTGGCCCATCCAACCTCCGGTCCTGGCTCCTCCCATGCCACACCCCCATTTGCCATTAAAGAAATGTATACATGACCTACTGAAACTGTTAGGGATACATCTTTTTTTATTATTTTTTATTAACCAACTTTGTTGCAGTAACTAAAAAGATGTATGATGGGGAATGAGGTAAGTAAGGTGCTTCCTACTCCTCACCCCCCCCCCCCCCCGGGCATTTTGGGGGGCATTATAGGGCCAATCCCCTTTAACTCCTTGCTGCTGATGTTGAGTGTGCACATAGCCACCAATCATATTCCCCCTCCCCCTGAAGGTGACTGATGTGCTGGGGGTTTGGGGGATTATGATTGGTGGCTATGTGCACACTCAGCATCAGGGAGTTAAAGGGGTTATCCAACCAACCCCTTTAATGCCCCCCAAAATGCCCAGGGGGGGTTAGGAGTAGGAGGAAAGCACTCTGTCCTCTACCAGCCTCTATGAGCCCCCCAAAACCCCACTGCTTGGTGGCTGCTGCCCTCAAGAATAATATCCAACCAGTGAACCAGGAGTTAAATGCCCCCCAAAATGCCCGGGGGGGGGGGTGAGGAGTAGGAGGAAGACACACTGTCCTCTAAGAACCTCTATGAGCCCCTCCCCCGAGTCCTCTATGAGCCCCCCCAAAACCCCACTGCTTGGTGGCTGCTGCCCTCAAGAATAATATCCAACCAAGTACCAACCAATAGACCAGTCCGGAGCCGGGGAGGGGGGCTGCCTGCACTCACTGCCATGGGCTGATGACTTAAGGGCGGCAGTCGGCAGACGTGAGCGCAGAGAGTCAGAGGCAGATCACAGATGCTATGCGGGTGCACGCACACCGGTACTTGAGCGGCTGGATCTTAGCACTGCTAAATGCTGATTGGCCAGTGTGAAATACAGCACGCCCGCCTCTGTGCTTAGTAGACGGAGGGAGTGGGGCCTTCTGTGATGCGGGCCCCATAGCAATGGCGTTGTCTGCCTATATTGGCGGTACGCCACTTATCCTGTCTTATCTATAAGCAGAGATGATATCATTACAAGCAGGATTAGAATGACAGATAAACAGGTAACTGCTGTAAAGTGATCTGAACAGAACAAGAAGTGGCCCATAAAATATAGTATTTTATAGTATTTGTTTAAATATTGACATCGAAAATAAACAAATATGTTTAACAAAAGTGTGATTTAAACAATAGGTCTTTTTTGATGACACATTTCCTTTAAATGATAAAACCCTCTCTTTGTTTTACCTCCCCCTTCCATCTCCCATTGATCTTCCTGCCACTCCTTAAATTAAGGCAGAAGGGTGGAACTGCACTGGAGTCTGAAGATAGACACAGAGACCTGTCAGTGGAGGGGGAAAAGGAAAGTGAAAGTTTAAAGGGGTTCTCCCACAAACCAAACTGGCTTAATTAGCACTGGGACCATATACAGGAACCACAGCAGTACAAATGGGCATCTGCCGGCAGGCTGTTGGGGCTTTTATCCTGATGTTTCTCAGCATATTTGCCGGATCACGGCCGAATCACCACTGGACCCCATTATATATAATGGGGCCAGACTGCACTCTGGCAGTGTCCGGCAATCCCGAATCTGTCAGACTGTTCCCAGCTGAAAAAGCCTACCAGATCAGCAGACGCAAGAGTGAAACAAGCTGATTTTTGGAAAAACACTTACCTTCAAGCAACCTCAATTTCCCCATAGGTTACCTGTACAGTCGTGGCCAAAAGTTTTGAGAATTACATAAATATTGGAAATTGGAAAAGTTGCTGCTTAAGATTTTATAATAGCAATTTGCATATACTCCAGAATGTTATGAAGAGTGATCAGATGAATTGCATAGTACTTCTTTGCCATGAAAATTAAATTAATCCCAAAAAAACCTTTCCACTGCATTTTATTGCTGTCATTAAAGGACCTGCTGAGATCATTTCAGTAATCGTCTTGTTAACTCAGGTGAGAATGTTGACGAGCACAAGGCTGGAGATCATTATGTCAGGCTGATTGGGTTAAAATGTCAGACTTGACATGTTAAAAGGAGGGTGATGCTTGAAATCATTGTTCTTCCATTGTTAACCATGGTGAGGTGACCTGCAAAGAAACGCGTGCAGCCATCATTGCGTTGCATAAAAATGGCTTCACAGGCAAGGATATTGTGGCTACTAAGATTGCACCTCAATCAACAATTTATAGGATCATCAAGAACTTCAAGGAAAGAGGTTCAATTCTTGTTAAGAAGGCTTCAGGGCGTCCAAGAAAGTCCAGCAAGCGCCAGGATCGTCTCCTAAAGAGGATTCAGCTGCGGGATCGGAGTGCCACCAGTGCAGAGCTTGCTCAGGAATGGCAGCAGGCAGGTGTGAGCGCATCTGCACGCACAGTGAGGCGAAGACTTTTGGAAGATGGCCTGGTGTCAAGATGGGCAGCAAAGAAGCCACTTCTCTCCAAAAAAAACATCAGGGACAGATTGATCTTCTGCAGAAAGTTTGGTGAATGGACTGCTGAGGACTGGGGCAAAGTCATATTCTCCGATGAAGCCTCTTTCCGATTGTTTGGAGCATCTGGAAAAAGGCTTGTCCGGAGAAGAAAAGGTGAGCGCTACCATCAGTCCTCTGTCATGCCAACAGACCATCCTGAGACCATTCATGTGTGGGGTTGCTTCTCATCCAAGGGAGTGGCCTCACTCACAATTTTGCCCAAAAAAACAGCCATGAATAAAGAATGGTACCAAAGCACCCTCCAACAGAAACTTCTTCCAACAATCCAACAACAGTTTGGTGAAGAACAATGCATTTTCCAGCACGATGGAGCACCGTGCCATAAGGCAAAAATGATAACTAAGTGGCTCGGGGACCAAAACGTTGACATTTTGGGTCCATGGCCTGGAAACTCCCCAGATCTTAATCCCATTGAGAACTTGTGGTCAATGCTCAAGAGGCGGGTGGACAAAAAAAAACCCCACTAATTCTGACAAACTCCAAGAAGTGATTAAGAAAGAATGGGTTGCTATCAGTCAGGAATTGGCCCAGAAGTTGATTGAGAGCATGCCCAGTCGAATTGCAGAGGTCCTGAAAAAGAAGGGCCAACACTGCAAATACTGACTCTTTGCATAAATGTCATGTAATTGTCGATAAAAGCCTTTGAAACGTATGAAGTGCGTGTAATTATATTTCACTACATCACAGAAACAGCTGAAACAAAGACCTAAAAGCAGTTTAGCAGCAAACTAATATTTGTGTCATTCTCAAAACTTTTGGCCACGACTGTACTTCTGATTTCTGTACTGAGATTGTGGGCAGGCTGTATGTGACTCCTGACCTGCTGCTGCCACATCTCACACAGTCCCTCATTGCAGCTGCTGGTACTGGGTTATTGATAACAGCTCAAATAAACTTCTGCTTTAGGCTACGGCTACATGGCGACATGAGCCTTGCGACATTCATATCGCACCAATGTTGCACAATATTTATTGTAATGATAGTCTATAGTATTGCACTGCGACATGCTGAGATTGCAACACGACAGTCGAAAAAAAAAAAAAAAAACATTCAAGTTGGATTTCTGTGCGACGGTCATGTCGCAGTTGAAGCATGTCAGCACCATTCACTATCATTACAAAAAATATCAGATGACATTGGTGCAACGTCGTTGTTCCCTTTTTGTTGTGCGAGTAGTCACCGTGTAGTCCTAGCCCTAGTCCAGCCTTAGGGCAAAGTGGCTAAGGTCAAACACTGAAAAGGAATAATGAGAGCAGACATCGCTAGTACTAGATACAAAGAAATTGTATCCAACAGCAGCAGGAGTATGCTGTAGGATTGTAAATTGTAAATCATGCTTCATAAGGAACATTGGCAATAAAAAGATAAGAAAGCCATTTACTCTCCTCCTCTCTTCATTGTCTGTGTTATGAAGCCTGTGCTTTACAATCCTACAGCGTGATCTGCTGCTGCTTTGTACTATGATTACCTTCTGAGAGCAGGGAACTGGAGGGTGGAAATATCAGGTTTGTGTATCCACTTAAATGCAAACAAAATAAGAAATGCAGGCGTGATTAATCGATTTACCTGCAGGATATGCCACACATAGTGGTGTACCGCCAATAGCGGTAGACTACGCAACTGTTATGGGGCCCGTGGCAGGAGGGGGCCCAGAGTGGATGGAAAGACCCACCCCCTACAATGTCTGCAGTATGACTTGCCTTCTATCCGAGGTTCGGGCGGGCCCTGCTTCTACTCTGTTCAAGCCCCCCACCCCTCTTATATATTGTGTGCACTGCAAACAGTGCACAGCACAGACCGGACAGTCTGCAGGCAGGTGAGCATTAGGGTTAAGCGAAGTTTGGCGATTTATTGGCGCTATTTAAAAGGCTGTAGGGCAGCCAATCAACAAGCGTTTAACTAGTGTGCCCTTAGAAGCCATCACAGCCATGCCTACTAATGGCATGGCTGTGATTGGCCAGTGCAGCATGTGACCCAGCCTCTATATAAGCTGGAGTCACGTAGCGCCGCACGTCACTCTGCTCTGATTAGTGTAGGGATAGGATGCCGCTGCTGTGAGGGAGAGAATAGAAAAGAATCTATCTGATATCACATCACAACTTGTTGTTAACTCTGCGATCTACAGCGATTTTGTTTTGTGGGTGCAGTGCAACATTTTTGTACCCTGCCTTGAGCCCAGTGACACAGAAAAATAAGTTTTATCCGTCTGTTAGTTAGGTGGGCATCGGCGGCCATTTTGTGCAAGTTTAGTGCACCAGCACTGCATATGTGCCAGGGACAATAATTTAATCCTGTTATTTTAGTTCAGTGGGCAACATATACCCATTTTTTAAGTGCACCTGCACTGCATATGTGCCAGGGGAAGGGAAAATAATATAGGTAATCCGTCTCTGAGTTCAGGGACCCGGGGGGTTCGACATATTCACATTTTTTTTCAGTAAAGTACATTTGTGCCCTGCACTGCATTTGTGATAGTGAAAGAAAATCAGTTAAATCTATCAGTTTAATTGTGGGTGAAAAAATCATATATATATATTTTTCTATAAAGTACCTTTGCAGCCTGCACTGCAAATATGATAGTGAAATAGAATCAGTAAATCCATCTCTTTCACTGTGGGTGAAAAAATCATATTTATTTTGCCAGAAAGTACCTTTGCAGCCTTTGCTGCATTTCTGATAGTCCAATACAAGCGTTAAATACTGCAGTTATATTCTGGTTTTAAAAAAAACACCCATTTTGTGCTAGATACTACATTTGCGGCCTTTGCTGCATTTCTGACAGTCCAATACAGCCATTAAATACTGCTGTTATATTGTGGTTTTAAAAAAACATCCATTTTGTGCAAGATATTACATATGCGGCCTTTGCTGCATTTCTGACAGTGCAACACAAGCGTTAAATACTGCTGTTATATTCTGGTCTTAAAAAAATACCTATTTTGTGCAAGATACTACTTTTGTTGCCTTTGCTGCATTTCTGAGAGTCCAATACAAGCGTTAAATACTGCAGTTATATTCTGGTTTTAAAAAAAACACCCATTTTGTGCTAGATACTACATTTGCGGCCTTTGCTGCATTTCTGACAGTCCAATACAGCCATTAAATAATGCTGTTATATTGTGGTTTTAAAAAAACACCCATTTTGTGTAAGATACTACATTTGCGGCCTTTGCTGCATTTCTGACAGTCCAATACAAGCGTTAAATACTGCAGTATATTCTGGTTTTAAAAAAATACCTATTTTGTGCAAGATACTACTTTTGTGGCCTTTGCTGCATTTCCGACTGTCCAATACAAGTGTTAAATACTGCTGTTATATTGTGGTTTAAAAAAAACACCCATTTTTTTGCAAGATACTACTTTTGTGGCCTTTGCTGCATTTCTGACAGTCCAATACAAGCGTTAAATATTGCTGTTATATTCTGGTCTTAAAGAAATACCTATTTTGTGCAAGATACTACATTTGTGGCCTTTGCTGCATTTCTGACAGTCCAATACAAGAGTTAAATACTCCTGTTATATTCTGGTTTAAAAAAACACCTATTTTGTGCAAGATAATACATTTGCGGCCTTTGCTGCATTTCTGACAGTCCAATACAAGTGTTAAATACTGCTGTTATATTGTGGTTTAAAAAAAACACCCATTTAGTGCAAGATACTACTTTTGTGGCCTTTGCTGCATTTCTGACAGTTTAATACATGCGTTATATACAGCTGTTATATTCTGGTTTTAAAAAAACACCCATTTTGTGCAAGATACTACATTTGCGGCCTTTGCTGCATTTCTGACAGTCCAATACAAGCGTTAAATACTGCACAAGCATTAAATACTGCAGTTATATTCTGGTTTAAAAAAAAACACCCATTTTGTGCTAGATGCTACATTTGCGGCCTTTGCTGCATTTCTGACAGTCTAATACAACCAGTCAATACTGCTGTTATATTGTTGGTTGACAAATTCACATTTTTTGTGACCGTGAAGTAATTGTATAAAATTTGCCTCTCACACTGTTGTGTGACCTCAATAAATTTTTCCTCTCTATGTCACAGGCACTGCCTTACTGTTAGTGAACTTAATTGTTGACCATTGGCGGTTACATTGTCGCCTGACATAAACCATCTGTTAGTTTGGTGGGTGAACGCAAAGAATGAGGAGAGCGTCAAATAAGGGACATGGCCCTAATCATGATGCTGTTGGTGTTGATGGAGATCCTGTTGCAGGGAGAGGACGTGGTCGATCTGTGCCAGCTAAACGCACAAGTGAAACACCTTCCTCAGGTGCGAGTAGGCGACAGAATCTTCAGCGTTATTTGGTAGGGCCGAATGCGGCTCTACGAATGGTGAGGCCAGAACAAGTACAGGCGATAGTAGATTGGGTGGCTGACAGTGCCTCCAGTTCCTTCCAGTTGTCTCCACTCAGTCTCTTTCTGAAAGATCAGAGTTGGCACCTGCAGCCCATGGCCATCAGTCTTTCACCTCACCCCCTTGCAAATCAGCCAAGCAGTCTGAGCCCCAAGTCATGCAGCAGTCTCTTCTGCTTTTTGATGACTCTGCTAGCAGGGTTTCCCAGGACCATCCACATAGCCCTGCCCCAGAAGTGGAAGAGATTGAGTGCACCGATGCCCAACCACTTATGTTTCAGGATGAGTACATGAGAGGACCCCACCGCAGCACGTCTCGGATGATGACAAAACACAGGTGCCAACTGCTGTGACTTTCTGCAGTGTGAAGACCGACAAGGAGGGCAGAGGTGAAGACTGGGTGGAAGATGATGTGGAGGACGATGAGGTCCTCGACCCAACATGGAATCAAGGTCATGCGAGTGACCTGTCTAGTTCGAAGGAAGAGGCGTTGGTCACACACAGCCAACAGCACAGCAAAAGAGGGAGCAGGGTGCAAAAGCGGAGCGGCCGTCCCCTAGACAGTATGCCTGCTACTGCCCACCGCAACAAGGGACCGAGCACACCAAAGCCAGCTTCAAGGAGTTCCCTGGCCTGGCAGTTCTTCAGACAATGTGCTGATGATAAGACACAAATGGTTTGCACGCTGTGCAATCAGAGCCTGAAGCGAGGCATAAACGTTCTAAACCTGAGCACAACCTGCATGACCAGGCATCTAAGTGCAAAGCACGAGCTGCAGTGGAGTAGACACCTCAAAAACCAAGAAAGGTCTCTGGCTCCTCCTGCTTCTTCTTCTGCAGTTAGTCCGGACAGGAGCGCAGCGGTGGGGGAGGACGTCCATGAAGAGGCTTGGCAGTGCAGGACTAGGTGAGGAAAGGGTTAATGGTGAGTGGGGGCGGGAGCCGAGGTGAGGCGCGAGTTGCTAGGGCGGCGGGGGGCGTGGCCAGAGGCGAGACTGAGGAAGAAGACGGAAGCAGGAGCAGTGTTGGCCAGGAGACTGAATCGGCAGCATGTCGGCGCCTGTGATGATGGTGGAGGAGATGTTAGAGAGGCTGAGGAGAGAAGCGGAGGTGCGGGGGCCTGGCTGGCTGCAGGAGCAGGTTGGTGCATGCATGGTTTCACCTGCTCCTGTGGCTACCCCTAATGCTCGGGCTGCCCGGCCGCGGCGGAGTATTCCACCGGCGCGCCTAAGCCCTGAAGTCACCCCCCGGGCCCGGCGCCGAGTAGGGAGCCCCCCTGTGGACCCTCGGCGGCAGAGAGCGGCCGCTCAGCCTTCTGCGAGCCGCTCTCGCCGTGGGAGGAATCCCGATACGCGGCGGGGCCCTGTGAGGAGTGGGACGCCCCTTCCCCCGCTCCCTGCGGCTGTGCAGCTGGATTCGGGACCAGGAACGGTGAACCGGCCCAGTCCCTCCTTTAGCGGGCGGTCCACTCGGCGGTGTGATGAGGTCCGGGTTCCTCGGACTGCGCTGGTGGTGGACGAATACCAGCGCAGGTCCAGAGAAGATTTGAGCAGCGTGGAAGAAGGTCCCCTTGCGGTGGTGGAGGCCGCGGTCTCGTCCCGGTGTCCGGCCAGTGTGGTGCAGAGGGTCGTGCAAGCGGTCCAGGAGGAGCAGCCGTCGACGTCCAGGAGCTATGATGGTGCGGTGTCCGTGCGGCAGGAGTCAGGATCTACGGCAGCGGGAGTCACAGCGCCCGTGGTGCCTGGTGAGATTGCTTGGGGTTCCATGTTAGCGCAGGGTCTCCCGGTTGGTGGGGGAAGGACCATGGGGGATTTTAGTAAGGGTTTGGGGCAGTTTTTGGGGGGATTGGCAGGATGGTTGTCAGGTATGGGATCTGGCGGGGGGTCTCCGTTGCCTGGGTGGGGAGTGGTGCCGGGGTCAGGGGCTGGTGCGCAAGGGGTTGCGGCGGGGTTGGGGTCGGTGTAAGTGGAGACGCAGGCTGGTGGAGAAGGGGAGGGGCAGAGGTTAGATGATAGGGCTCGTGGTGAGGTGTATGTGTGCTTTGAGGGGCCGCTGGGGGCTCATTTGAAGCAAGAAGTGAGGGAAAAGATCTGGAAAGGTGAGTACGTGGAGATATTCTCGCTGCTCCCATTAGAAAGGTTTATTTGGATAGGGGTAAGAAGGACGAGGGAAAAAAGGAGGAGGAGGAGGAGAAGCGGCGGCACCGTTTGATCCCACGTACCTTTGCTAATTGGCTTCAGGCGTTTGCCATATTAGCAAGTGTCATTGGGGAAAGGGCTCCGGAATGTTGTTCGGCGCTTTTTTGCTACCAGGACGCTATTGGGGAGGCTTATAGGGTTTATGGTGGGATGGGTTGGCTCAGGTACGATGAGCAGTTCCGGCAGCGTAAGGCGGTGAGGCCTGATATCCGGTGGGATCATAAGGATATTGGGTTGTGGTTGAGGGTGACGGCGCCTCCTAGGGCTGGGCAGTCCTTTCGGGGGGAGTCCGGGGGATCATCCCCGGGGGCGTTGGCAGCGGCATCGGCAAAAGGGTTGTGTTTCCTTTTCAACGAAGGAAATTGCAGATTTGGGGCCAAGTGCAAATTTAAGCATGAGTGCACGGGGTGTGGGGGAGCCCATGGAGCTAACCGTTGTTTCAAAGGGGGAAGGAATAGGGGGGGTGATGGTTCTAGAAAAGGGACGGACACCGGTGCGGGTGGAAGAGATGCAGGTGTTCCTAGATAGATACCCGGATCGGGTTGCGGCTGGTTTGTTGGGGGATGGTTTTAGGTTTGGTTTTCGGATTCCATCGGTGGTTACGGCGGGGCCTATGGTTCCTAAGAATCTTAGGTCTGCGCTTGTTCACGCGGAAGTAGTAACCGAGAAATTGAGGAAGGAGGTGGAGTTGGGGCGGATGGCGGGTCCATTCAAGGAGCCGCCGATTGGGGGGTTGAGGGTGTCTCCGCTGGGGGTGGTGCCGAAGAAAGAGCCGAACAAGTTTCGGCTCATTCATCACTTGTCTTACCCGAAAGGTGCGTCGGTCAATGATGGTATAGATCCTGAACTTTGTTCGGTGGTCTATACTTCATTTGATGCGGCTGTAAAATGGGTGAGGCGGTTGGGGCGGGGGGCATTGATGGCTAAGGTTGATGTGGAGGCGGCGTTTCGCTTGCTTCCGGTGCATGTAGAGAGCATGAGATTGTTGGGTTGTTGTTGGGATGGGGAATATTTTGTGGATAGGTGCTTGCCGATGGGCTGCTCTCTTTCGTGTGCGTATTTTGAGACCTTTAGCTCATTTTTGGAATGGGTAGTGGTGGAAGTTTCAGGTTGTTCATCCGTTATCCATTATTTAGACGATTTTTTATGTTTAGGGCCGGCGAATTCTCGGGTTTGTTCTTTGTTGCTGCATACAGTGCAGTCGGTTTTTGCGCGCTTTGGGGTACCGTTGGCGCAGGAGAAGACGTTGGGTCCGGTGACGGAATTGTGTTTTTTGGGGATTGTTATAGATACGGAACTGATGGAGTGTAGGCTTCCGCAGGATAAGTTGGTGTATTTACGTCAGGAGATTGATAGGGCCATTGGGAGGGAGAAGATTAGGTTGCGGGAGTTGCAGTCATTGTTAGGTAAATTGAATTTTGCGTGTCAAATTATGCCTATGGGTAGAATTTTTTGTAGAAGATTGACCGCGGCTACGGCGGGGGTATCGGCGCCGTATCATTTTATCAGGTTACGTAAAGAGTTAAAAGGGGATTTAAGGGTGTGGGCGGAGTTTTTGGGTCAGTACAATGGTAGGTCTTTGGTGATGGCGGAGTTGTGTGATAGCGTGGATTTTGAGTTATATACAGACGCGTCAGGAGGGGTGGGTTTTGGGGCCTATTGCCAGGGACAATGGTGTGCAGGCGTGTGGCCAGAGTCGTGGGTAAGTCGTGGGTGGGTGAAAAACATGGCCTTGTTAGAACTCTTTCCCATTGTAATGGCGGTGGTGTTGTGGGGCGAGAAATTTGAAAACAGGAAGGTGCGCTTTCATTGTGACAATTTGGGGGTGGTTCAGGCTATCAACAGTTTGTCCGCATCTTCCCCGCCGGTGGTGAGGCTGTTACAGTTTTTGGTATTGCGATGCTTGTCGATTAACGTGTGGTTGGTGGCGGAACATGTGGCTGGAGTGGCTAATTCAGTGGCGGATTCTCTTTCTTGTTTACAGTGGGAGCGGTTCCGGCTTCTTGCGCCAGAAGCGGAGGTGGAGGGTCTGGAGTGTCCGTCGTGGCTGTGGGCGATCCTGGAGGAGAAGTGATGGGTTTGTTGAGGGATTCATTGAGTCCGGGTACTTGGAGGGAGTATGGTAAGGCGTGGATGACCTGGGAGGCGTGGAATGGGTCTTGGGGTGCTGGTGGAGTGGATGGTGATGTGCGGTTATTGATGTTGTTGGGGCAGTTGAAGAGCGAGGGGTGGTCGGTGTCAAAGGTGACTCATCTTATTTCAGGTATAGCGTTTGGTTTTAAATGGCGGGGGTTACCTGATTTGACTAAGAGTTTTTTGGTGCGGCAGGTTTTGAAGGGTTGGCGTAGGGGTGCAGGCAGGGTGCCGGACTGTCGTAGGCCGGTGTCTTTTGAGCTGTTGGTGCAAATAGGTGATAAGTTGAGTGGTGTTTGTAGTTCAGGGTGGGAGCTAGGGCTGTTTAAGGCTGCGTTTGCTTTGGCATTTTTTGGGGCTTTCCGCTTGGGGGAGTTGGTGTGTGATAGTGTTAGGAGAGCGGGGGGCCTTAGGAGTGAGGATATTGAGTTGGTGGGGGATAGGTTGCATGTCCGGATTCGCAGGTCAAAAACGGATCAGGAAGGTAGGGGGCAGCGTTTTACGTTGTTTACAGTGCCGGGGTGTAGTATGTGCCCGGTGAGGTGTGCGGGATCTTATGGCGCGGGTCTGCAGAGGAACGAGGTCCCGTTTTTGAGGCATGAGGACGGTTCCTTTTTGTCTAGGTTCCAGTTTCTGGCGGTCTTTAAAAAATGTTTAAAGGTTTTGGGGGTGCCGGTCAAAGACTATTCTGGGCATTCATTCAGAATTGGGGCGGCAACGGAGGCAGCCAGGTTGGGCGCCAGTGAGGAGGTGATTAGGAGGATTGGGCGTTGGGAGTCGGTTCGTTTTAAATAGTATGTGCGGCCTGCATTGTTGTAGAGTAAGTATGTAGGTAGGTGATGTTTATTTTGTTCTTTTGTGTTCACAGGTCGAATGATGGCGGCGTTGGTGTGGATTTTGGGGCACTCCTATGTGTTCTGGGGTGCGATTAGAGCGGATGTGAGGCCGAGTGGGCGGCAGTTGGGTGTGAGTCCGGAGTTGGCTACTGTTAGGTGGTTAGGCGTCAGAGGTATGTTGTGGGGCGGAGTGTTGCGGGAAGTGCATCATTTCGTTCGTTTGGATCGTCCTCCTAATGTGTTGGTTTTGCATGTGGGGGGGAATGATTTAGGAAAGCGTCCGTTTAGGGAATTGGTTCGGAATGTCAAGTTTGACTTACTCAGGATTTGGGCGTTGTTTCCGGGGGTGATCATTGTCTGGTCTGACATTGTGCCGCGGAAGGCGTGGAGAGGTGCGAGGTCAGTGGAGAGCCTTAACAAGGCTAGGATAAAGGTAAACAGAGCGGTGGGCCGTTTTATGGCGAGGAATGGTGGTGTGGTGGTGCGGCATGAGGTATTGGAGAAGGGTGAGGGTGCGTTTTGTAGGGCAGATGGAGTGCACCTGAATGCGGTAGGTACGGATTTGTGGGCTCTGGGGCTCCAGAGTGGAGTGGAGATAGCTTTGCGTATGTGGAGGGACGCGCAGGGTTGAGGTGGTCAAGCTGCGCGTTCTTGGAGGCGGGCGAGGTCCTTGAAGTGGTGGAATATGGTGGTACCTGAGGATGGGAGGGCCCCGCGGGAGGGGCTGGACTCTCATTGAGGAGCTAGTAGGAACTAATTACGCGTCCATCAGTTGCTGCCTCCGAGCTGGGTTCAACGGCTGGGGGCAAGATGGAGACGCAGGTGTTCCAGTGTTTATAAAGTTATTGGGGCTTCTAGGACCTCCCTCGTCATGGGTTAACTCATGTTATATTTATGTTGTATTTATTTAATAAACGGCTGCTGTGGCCGATTAAATCCAAGCAGTGGTGTGGTGTGTTTATTTATGTGGGTTAGGGTAAGGGGTGGGGTTTAGGGATGGGTAGGCTTATAGGACTGAACGAATAGCCAATGCCTTCTTCAAGTTAGTCCGGACAGGAGCGCAGCGGTGGGGGAGGACGTCCATGAAGAGGCTTGGCAGTGCAGGACTAGGTGAGGAAAGGGTTAATGGTGAGTGGGGGCGGGAGCCGAGGTGAGGCGCGAGTTGCTAGGGCGGCGGGGGGCGTGGCCAGAGGCGAGACTGAGGAAGAAGGCGGAAGCAGGAGCAGTGTTGGCCAGGAGACTGAATCGCCCACCCGCCCGACCCTATTGGAAGTGGAAGTTGTGGGGGTTGGTGTTGTTTGGTATATGTCGCGGCAGTCGTGGAGGTGGGGGAGGTCCTTGAAGTGGTGGAATATGGTGGTACCTGAGGATGGGAGGGCCCCGCGGGAGGGGCTGGACTCTCATTGAGGAGCTGGTAGGAACTAATTACGCGTCCATCAGTTGCTGCCTCCGAGCTGGGTTCAACGCCTGGGGGCAAGATGGAGACGCAGGTGTTCCAGTGTTTATAAAGTTATTGGGGCTTCTAGGACCTCCCTCGTCATGGGTTAACTCATGTTATATTTATGTTGTATTTATTTAATAAACGGCTGCTGTGGCCGATTAAATCCAAGCAGTGGTGTGGTGTGTTTATTTATGTGGGTTAGGGTAAGGGGTGGGGTTTAGGGATGGGTAGGCTTATAGGACTGAACGAATAGCCAATGCCTTCTTCATGCAATCTCGGCCTCTTCATCCCCCACTGGAGTGAAAGTGGCACCTGCCACCCCGCAAACAGAGGATGTGCCAGCAACGCCACCACCTGGGTCACCAAGAATCTCCACAATGTCCCACGGAAGCGTTCAGCAGTCTATCTCCCAAACACTGGAGCGAAAGAGGAAGTTCCCCCCACCCACCCGCGATCCCTGGCCCTGAATGCCTGCATTTCAAAATTCCTGGCCTTTGAAATGCTTTCATTCGTTCTGGTGGAGACGGAGAGTTTGAAAGGCTTCATGGCAGTGGCTGTCCCACAGTACGTCGTTCCCAGCCGCCACTACTTTTCCAGGTGTGCCATCCCTTCCCTGCGCAACCAAGTGGGGGACAAAATCAGGTGTGCACTGCGCAACGCCATCTGTGGCAAGGTCCACCTGACTTCGGATACGTGGACCAGTAAGCACGGTCAGGGACATTATATCTCCCTAACAGCACACTGGGTAAATGCAGTGGCGGCTGGGCCTGAAGCGGATAGCAGTTTGGCGCATGTCATTCCACCACTGAGGATTGCAGGGCATTTCTCTTTGCCTCCTTTTGCTTCCTCCTCCTACTCCGCTTCCTCATCCTCTACCGCCTCCTCATCCCGTCAGCGTAACACCTTCACCACCAACTTCAGAACAGCCAGGGGTAAACGACAGCAGGCAGTTTTAAAACGTATCTGTTTGGGGGAAAAATTCCACACCGCGCAAGAGCTGTGGACGGGCATGTAACAACAGACCGATGAGTGGTTGGCACCAGTGAGGCTCAAATCCGGTCTGGTGGTGTGCGATAATGGCCGAAATCTCATAGCAGCTCTGGGCCTATCCGGTTTAACGCACATCCCTTGCCTGAAGCATGTGCTGAATTTGGTGGTGCAGAGGTTTCTGAAAAATTACCCCAATATGTCAGAGCTGCTGCAGAAAGTGCAGGCCTTCTGTGTGCGCTTTCGGAGTTCTCACCCTGCTGCTGCTAGCCTGTCAGCGCTGAAGCGTAGCTTCGGCCTTCACACTTACCGCCTCATATGCGACGTGCCCACAAGGTGGAGCTCCACCTTGCAAATGCTGGCCAGACTGTGCGAGCAGCAGCAGGCCATAGTGGAGTTTCAGCTGCAGTATGCACGGGTGAGGCGCTCTGCGGAACAGCACCACTTCACCACCAATGACTGGGCCTCCATGCGAGACCTTTGTGCCTTGTTGCGCTGTTTCAAGTACTCCACCAACATGGCCAGTGCCGATGACGCTGTTCTCAGCGTTACTATCCCACTTCTATGCCTCCTTGAAAAAACGCTTTGGGTGATGATGGAAGAGGATGTGGCACAGGAGGAAGAGGAAGAGGGATCATTTACAAGGGTTTCTGGCCAGTCATTCACAAGTGGCTCCAAGGGTGGGTTCCTGCACCAACATACGCCAGCTACACAATTATCCAGCCAGGGAACAGTTCTGCAGGATGACGAGGTGGAGGATGAGGAGAAGGAGATGGAGAAGGTAGAACCGTGTTCACAGCAGGGTGGCACCCAAACAGCTCATGGCCATCAATGGTGCGTGTCTGGGGGGATACAGAGGACACAGACGATACACCTCCCACAGATGACAGCTTTTCGTTGCCTCTGGGCAGCTTGGCACACGTGAGCGATTACATGCTGCAGTATTTTTGCAACGACCGCCGAGTTGCCCACATTCTAACTTGAGCTGATTACTGGGTGGCCACGCTGCTGGATCCCCGTTACAAGGACAACGTACCGTCCTTAATTCCATCACTGGAGCGTGATCGTAATATGCGCGAGTACAAGCGCACACTGGTAGACGCGCTGCTGGTGGCATTCCCACCTGACAGCGGGGGCACAGTGGAAGCACAAGGTCATGGCAGAGGAGGAGGAAGAGGTCGCCAACGCACTGGGGCACCGCCAGCACCTCAGAAGGCAGGGTTAGCATGGCCGAAATGTGGAAATGCTTTGTCAGCACGCCACAACAACCAGCACCACCAGCTGATATGGAACGTCTTAGCAGGAGGCAGCATTTCAGCAACATGGTGGAGCAGTATGTGTGCACATGCAGCACGCCAGACCTGCAGGGTATAGCGACAGTGAGGTCACGGTATGGGCAATCGAGGGTTACTCACTTTTCTGAGGAGAACCCTGGGCAGGCATGCAACAGTGAAAGGAGAGGCAGACACTAGTTCCTCTGGGGCACACTCTGTAGATAGGGACCAGGCCTGATGGTGTGTGAGGTGCCCTGGACGTTGTAGGTGTTTTGAGTGCCTTAGGTAAGGTCCCTTTAAGATTCGTGACGCCAGTGCCTGTAACGGTGGCACACCGATTTGTAGGAGGATTAATAGAGTACGCAGTTGGTAAACCAAACGTTGCTTTACTTGGTGGAACAGTCCAACTTTTTACATACAGTTGCAGTGGTATATAATGCAGTCCTTTATCATACAAAATGCACAGCAGGTTTACTTCACAGCAGGTTTCAATCTTGCAAGATACTTGGAGGGCAAACAGTTAATACTTTGCAGTGCAATGCTGCTCTATCCCCTCAGCTATTCTAGCTGGCTGGATCCCAAGGCCCGGATGCCTAAGTGCTGGCTTAAATCCTTGGTATAAAAATCCTTCCTCCAGTATTGGCACTTGCTTAAGGTTACAATACCTTCTTTTCCTAGCTGTCTTCAGTGCTGCATTTGAAAGGTGGCTGCAGGTTTCTCCCAGGAGGTGCTGTCCTACTACTGGGGTATCTCAACTGAGCTAATCTTAGCCTCAGGAGCTTCAGGTTGACTAAGTGACTCCTCTAGTCCCCTGGAATACACTAACCCTCCCCTGTCTGGGCCTACCTATATATACTTAGGGCTCTCTAGCTCCATCTAACGCTTGGGAGGCTAAACTACACCCTAACAGGCCTGACACCCAGTTAACACAGGGAAATCATACATGTAAAAACACATTAACACCTTTGTGTAGTGCCCGTCTTTACCTAGTGGGACACTACATACACGCCTACACGTACTGAATGACGGGTCTGCCCCCTTCAACTTCTGGGTCTCTAAATTGGGCACATGGCTTGAGCTTGGAGGTGCTGGCCTGAAATGCAGCCAGTGTATTGTCTGAACGTGTGTTTAGCACGGCAGGAGGAGTTATCACAGACAAGCGCAGCCGCCTGTCCACAGCCAATGTGGACAAGCTCATGTTCATTAAAATGAACCAGGCATGGATCCCACAGTACTTGTCCCTACCTTGTGCAGAATAGACATATATACCGGCCTTAACCAGCCATTGTTATACTACAGCGCAATTGCTCATTCTTGTATTTTGGATATTTTACACTCTTTGGAGTGTACCCTAATAAAAAAAATATATAACCTTGTCCTCCTCCACCGCCGCTTCCACCTACACGACTACGTCCACTGCCTCCTCAATCTCCTACTCCATATGGATCTCCACCTCATAAATCAAGTCCTTACCTGTGCCTGTGCGCGAGGCGGTCTGAAATTAAATGCGGTCTCCGGGAGCAGGCAGTTCCGAGAACGGCCCCTGGAGGCTTTTCTCGGAACTGCCTGCCCCCGGAGACCGCATTTCATTTCAGACCGGCTGGCGCACAAGCACAGGTAAAGACTTACCTGTGCCTCGCCGGACTTGTCAGTTAAGATGGCAGATCGAATATGTTCGCGGGCGAACACTGCAAACTGGCCATCACTGGTGAAGATAAATAACAATACAGCACTCCTAAGCGGCCCTGTTATTGGAATGAGTACACTTTCCGTTAACGAGGATCTATTGGAGGGCAAGTCTGGTGCCAGCAGCCAACCTGCTCCCGGCCTCCACAACGTTCACCCAGTGTGCCATAAGGGTGAGGATTGTGTTGACCAGACTCTTGGCTACTGAGACTGGATTTGTAGGTGAGGGCCTGCTGCCGCTTTGTTGACTCTAGATAACTTCTAGGCGATCGCACGTCCCCGTGACGGCGACAATCTATTTGGATGTCTGCCTATCAACTTTTGAGACATTTTTCAACAAGGACCTTCTGGTTTTGCACCATTTTGCTTGTCCTCTCCACCACAGGAATGAGAGATGAGAAGTTCTCTATGTAGCGGGGATCGAGAAGGTTGAACAACCAGTAATCCGTGTTGTCTAAAATGCGTATAACGCGTGGGTTGTGGGAAAGACAGCCTAACATGAAGTCAGCCATGTGTGCCAGAGTACCAACAGGTAAGACTTTGCTGTCGTCATCAGAAGGTGAGATGACCCTGTAAAACATTATATGTGAGAGCCTGCAGATGAGCTGACCCTGTAAAACATTATATGCGAGAGCCTGCAGATGAGCTGACCCTGTAATAAATTATATGCAAGGGCATTATATGTGACAAATAAGCATGTTGATATGATGGAAGAGGAGGAGGAGGATGAGAAAAGGAAGATTCAACCATATACACATAAATCAGGGCCTCATTTACACTGTGGTACAATAGTTCAGGTAGTGGGACTCATACACTCATAAAGCCTATGCATTAAGTGAAAGGGCTGCCAAAAATTACAAGGAACCGGCTCCCCAATACACCCTTTGTTACACATAAAGGAGGGCATCATACACACCCTTGAAAAATTATGATTGGTGACCTGCTGGTGGCCTGCTGGTGACCCTCAAAAACATTTGGAGCAAAAGCTTGCTGATCTGAGCGTCCAAAACATGAGGGGCGAGGGCCTGCTGCTGAGCTGACCCTCTAAAACATTAGGGGCAAGGGCCTGCTGGTGAGCTGATGCTCTAAAACATTATATGCGAGTGCCTGCTGGTGAAATGATGCTCTAAAACATTAGATGCGAGTGCATGCTGTTGAAATGACGCTCTAAATCATTATATGCGAGTGCATGCTGTTCCGATGACGCTCTAAAACATTATATGCGAGCGCCTGCAGGTGAGCTGACGCTCTAAAACATTATATGCAGGGGCGGGCTGGGCCGGGGGGCAGTGAGGCAATTGCCCCCCAGGCCGCCCTAAATAAACGGCCGCTGGGCCGCCCGTCTTAAAATTTTTTTATTTTTATTTTTATTTTTTTATTCTTCAGGGCCGCACCGCCGATCATCACCACAGGCGGCGCGGCCCTGGATGTCATTGCGGCCGTGCTGTGTGCTGTGGGGCAGG
Organism: Bufo bufo; assembly: GCF_905171765.1. NCBI lineage: Eukaryota > Metazoa > Chordata > Amphibia > Anura > Bufonidae > Bufo > Bufo bufo. The sequence goes on along the minus strand of NC_053390.1, from coordinate 713,621,775 downwards.
GGAGGGAGAGGCGTGTCCCTCCCCTGTTCTTCTGATAGGCCACAGGCACTAATGCCTGCAGCCTATCAGAGGCCGGCTCAGGCAGTGCGATGACGTCATTATCATCGCGACGCCTGAGCCCGGCAGCACACAGCAGGGACACAGGCCAGAAGAGGCTTGCATTGCTGCTGGTGGAGGTAAGTATTAGTGTTTTTTTTTTTTTTCTTCTTTGAGGGGGGCTGGCACTATGGGGGGGATCTGGCACTATGGGGGGGCTTGCACTATAGGGGGAGCTGGCACTATGGGGGGGATCTGGCACTATGGGGGGGGATCTGGCATTATAGGGGGGATCTGGCACTATAGGGGGGGCTTGCACTATAAGGGGGCTGGCACTATGGGGGGGATTTGGCACCATGGGGGGATCTGGAACTTTGGGGGAGCTAGCACTATGGGGGGGGGGAACTATAGGGGGAGCTGGCACTATGGGGGGGGATCTGGCATTATAGGGGGATCTGGCACTATAGGGGGGACTGGCACTATGGGGGGGATTTGGCACTATGGGGGGGATCTGGCATTATAGGGGGGATCTGGCACTATAGGGGGGGCTGGCACTATGGGGGGGATTTGGCACTATGGGGGGGATCTGGCACTTTGGGGGAGCTAGCACTATGCGGGGGCACTATAGGGGGATCTGGCACTATGGGGGGTGATCTGGCACTATGGGGGGGGGATCTGGCACTATGGGGGGGGGATCTGGAACTATGGGGGGGATCTGGCACTATGGGGGGCTTGCACTATAGGGGGGGGCTGGCACTATGGGGGGGATCTGGCACTATGGGGGGATTTGGCACTATGGGGGGGATCTGGCACTTTGGGGGAGCTAGCACTATAGGGGGAGCTGGCACTATAGGGGGAGCTGGCACTATAGGGGGAGCTGGCACCATAGGGGGAGCTGGCACTATGGGGGGGCTGGCACTATGGGGGAGGAGCTGGCACTATGGGGGAGGAGCTGGCACTATGGGGGGGCTTGCACTATAGGGGGAGCTGGCACTATGGGGGGGAACTGGCAGTATGGGGGGATTTGGCACTATGGGGGGGGGATCTGGCACTTTGGGGGAGCTAGCACTATGGGGGGGCACTATAGGCGGAGCTGGCACTATAGGGGGGGCTAGCACTATAGGGGGAGATGGCACTATGGGGGGGCTGGCACTATGGGGGGCTGACACTATAGGGGGGGCTGGCACTATAGGGGGAGCTGGCACTATGGGGGGGCTGACACTATGGGGGGGCTGGCACTATGGGGGAGGAGCTGGCACTATGGGGGGGCTTGCACTATGGGGGGAGCTAGAACTATGGGGGGGGCTGGCACTATGGGGGAGCTGGCACTATAAGGGGGCTGGCACTATGGGGGAACTGTCACTATAAGGGGGATGGCACTATGGGGGGGGGCTGGCACTATGGGGGAACTGGCACTTTAAGGGGGATGGCACTATGGGGGGGGCTGGCACTATGGGGGAACTGGCACTATGGGGGAACTGGCACTATGGGGGAACTGGCATTATAAGGGGGATGGCACTATGGGGGGGGAGCTGGCACTATGGGGGGGGGAGCTGGCACTATGAGGGGAACTGGCACTATGGGGGGAGCTGGCACTATGAGGGGAGCTGGCACAATTGGAGGAGCTGGCACTATGGGGGCATTTCTTGCTGGCACATTATGGGGGGGCACCATGGGGGAGAGGAGCACTATGGGGGTATCTGGGGGCTCTAAAGGGGCTTTTTTTTTATTATTGGCACATTCTGGGGGGCACTATAGGGGAGAGCAGCACTATGGGGCATCTGGTGTTACTATAGGGGCATTATTTGGGGGCACTATGGGGAAGTGGGGGCTCTAAAGGGGCCTTTTGTATTGGAACATTATGGGGGCACTATGGCATTTGGTAGCACTAAGGGGGCATTTTTTACTGGCACATTATGGCAGGCACTATAGGGGAGAGCGGCACTATGGGGCATTATTTGGGGGCACTATGGGGGAGTGGAGCACTATTGGGGCATATGGTGGCACTAAGAAGGGGAATTTTTTTACTGGCACATTGTGGGGGAGAGGAGCACTATAGAGGCATCTGCTGGGGATACTAAGGGGCATTTTTTTACTGGCATATTATGGGGGACACTATGGGGAAGGGGGAGAGGAGCAGTATGAGTGCATTTACTGGGGCACTATATAGGGGTATTTTATACTGGCATACATTATGGGGACATTAGCTCAACTGCGGGCACTAAGCGGGGGTATTTCATGTACTGTCATATTATAGGGAAAATTAGTACTACTAGGGGGTATTATGGGGAGCTTTACTACTACTGGGGGGCTATGAGGAACATGATTACTAGGGCACTATAGGGGCATTATTACTACTATGTGTGCTCTGGCAGAGAATTATTTCTATTGGTGGGATTTTGGGGGGCACTGTTACTTTGGGGGCACCCTGGCATAGTATCAGCTTAGCACAATTATTTTTGGGGGACATTATCTTTATACTATTAGTGTCTGAGCGCAGTTATTTTTTAGAGCACTGTGTGCCAATCATTGTTTAAGGGGGCACTATCTGTGTGGTAGTAGTATTCCCAGGGGGACTGTTTCTGCAGTATAGTATTGGGGGCATAGTGGGCACAGTATTGGGGGCACTATCTGTGTGGTAGCAGTATTCCCAGGGGGACTGTTTCTGCAGTATAGTAGTGGGGGTGGCAGGAAACTAATGTCTGTTTCTCAATCTCTGCAGAGACGGGAGATGGCAGAAAAATCATCATGGCGGTCAGAATGGAGAAGATGAGGAAAGAGAACGTCTACAACAAAGGTGACATCACTGGATGTAAGAGGTATGGGGCGCTATGTAGGAGAGGAGATGCTCTGGCTCCTTCCCTGCCATTTGCAGAAGGAGGATTCAGAGCGGGGTGAGGACGGCCAAAGGGGGCAGCAGGCCACGGGCGGGTTACAGACGGTGGGGGGAACCACAGGCCTTGAGCAGGATCTGGGGAGGGAGGAGAGCGGAGGAGCTTCCTGGCTGTAGCTTGTTATATAAGCAGGCAGTGCAGCCAGGACAGGTCCCCCCTCTCCGTATGATGTGTAGACCGGCCGCAACTATAGAATGTCAGCTGTACAGTGTGTGTTGGGAGTGGCCTACTAAATGTAGGAGGGGCTTTTAATAATGGGTGGGGCCAAAAATGGGCCACTTGACTGGATTTGCCCCCCAGGACTAAGGCTGCCAGCCCTCCCCTGATTATATGCGAGTGCATGCTTTTCAAATGACGCTTTAAAACAATATATGCGAGTGCATGCTGTACAGCTGATGCTCTAAAACATTATTTTCAAGTGCATGTTGTTCAGCTGATGCTCTAAAACATTATATGCGAGTGCATGCTGTACAGCTGACGCTCTAAAAAATTATATGCAAGGGCCTGCTATTCAGCTGACCCTATAAAAAAAATTTAGTTGAGGGCCTTCAGTTGAGCTGACCCTATAAGAAAAATTAGAGTGGAGGGAATATATACAATCTGGATGAGGAGAAGGAGGAGGAGAAAACAAGATTCAACCATATACCTTTTTTTTGTGGTGGAAAAGGTGCATGGGAATACACTACAGTAGTTTGAGTACATATTAAATGATAGATTGAAATTGCCTTTATGTTCATCCTCAGCTCAGCTCTCCTCTGGTGTAGTTGAGAAGTCAGGGGCAATCCAGGCCTTGTTCATTTTTATCTGAGTCAACCTGTCAGCATTGCCAGTGGACAAGCAGATACGCTTATCTATATATCTATAATGCCACCAGCAGCACTAAATACATGCTCAGACAAAATGCTGGCAGCAGGGCAGGCCAGCACCTCAAAGGCGTAGAGCACAAGTTTGTGCCACGTGTCCAGCTTGGACACCCAATAGTTGTAAGGCACTGAGGGATCATTTAGGACGCTGACACGGTCTGCTATGTATTCCTTCACCATCTTCCAAAACTTTTCCCTCCTTGTACCACTAGGCCGCGCTTCAGGGTGAGGTTGCTGGTGGGGTGTCATAAGAGTGTCCCATACCTTGGAGAGTGTTGCCCTGACTTTGTTGGAACTGCTGTGTGTTCCCCTTGTCTCCCTTCCCCGGTTGCCTAAGGAAGTTTGGAGCAATCTCTCAACAAGTACCTTCTGGTATTGCACCGTTTTACTTGTCCTCTCCACCACAGGAATGAGAGATGAGAAGGTCTCTTTTTAGCGGGAGTCGAGAAGGGTGAATACTCAGTAATCCGTGTTATCTAAAATGCGTATAACGCGAGGGTCGCGGGAAAGGTAGCCTAACATGAATTCAGCCGGGTGTGCCAGAGTACCAACAGGCAAGACGTCGATGTCGACATCAGGATGACTCTCCTTCTCCTCCTCCTCCTCCGCCCCCAACCACGCTGAACAGATGGAGTTAAAGTTCCATGGGTACTACCCTCTGTAGCATAGGCAACTGTCTCCAGCTCCTCCTCCTCCTCCTCTTCATGGTCCAATTCGCGTTGAGAAGACGAACTGTGGGTGGTCTGGCTATCACCCTGCGTAATGTCCTCCCCCATTTTCTCATCTGCCACATTCAGAGCGTCGTCCTTAATTGTGAGCAGTGATCGCTTGATTAGACACAGCAGTGGGATGGTTACGCTGATAATAGTGTTATCGCCACTAACCACCTGTGTGGATTCATCAAAGTTTTTTTTAAACCTCACAAAGATCTGACATCAATGCCCACTTCTCACTTGTGAATAGTGGCAGTTGACTTGAAAGGCGACGACCATGTTGAAGCTGGTATTCCATAACTGCCCTCTGCTGCTCACAAAGCCTGGCCAACATGTAGAACGTAGAGTTCTAACAAGTCGGTGAGCTGGAAGCCGCAAGCGCAACTGCAGCATTGACAGACCGGCTGAAGCTGTGGACGACTTTCGGAAATGGGCACACACGCGGCGCGCCTTCACTAGTAGCTCTGGAAAATTGGGGTAGGTTTTAATAAACCGCTGAACCACAAAGTTTAAGACGTGGGCTAGGCATGGGATGTGTGTCAGGTTGCCTAGCTCCAAAGCCACCACCAATTTATGGCCATTGTCAGACACAACCATGCCTGGTTGTAGGTTGAGTGGCGAGAGCCACAGCTCGAACTGGTCCCTTATACCCTGCCACAGCTCTGCGGCAGTGTGCTGTTTGTCCTCTAATCAGATCAGCTTCAGCACGGCCTGTTGATGCTTACCCACAGCAGTGCTACACTGCTTCCAGCTGTCTGCTGCTGGTGGTGGAAGTGAAGGAGGAGGCGGCGGAGGAGGATAACTGGGGGTTGTAGCCAGTAACATAGCTGCTGGCGGAGACCCTGATGGACGTAGGGCCCGCAATCCTGGGTGTGGGCAGCACCTGTGCCATCCCAGGGTACGACTCACTCCCGGCCTCCACAACATTCACCCAGTGTGCGGTCAGGGAAATGTAGCATCCCTGGCCACCAGCATTTGTCCATGTGTTCGTGGTTAAGTGGACCTTCCCAGTAACTGCGTTGGTCAGGGCACGGGTGATGTTCTGGGACACATGCTGGTGTAAGGTGGGCACGGCACACCGTGAAAAAATTGTGGCGGCTGGGGACTACGTACCGAGGGAAGGCCGGCGACATCAGGCTGCGGAAGGCCTCGGTGTCCACAAGTCTAAATGGCAACATTTCAAGTGCCAGTAATTTTGAAAGTTGCGCATTTAGTGCTATGGCCTGTGGGTGGGTGAGTGGGAATTTGCGCTTGCGTTCAAATTACTGTGCTATGGACATTTAGACGCTGCACTGGGACAGGGAAGTTGATGTTGTTGCTGATGGTTCATCCGAAGGTCCAGGAGCAGGGCGAGGGGCATCCGGGCCTGAGCCTTTAACAGGGGATTGGCCAGCAGTCCGTAACACAGGGGTGGAGGAGGCAGTGGTGTGACCCGCAGACCCAGATTGTGGACCAAGGTGTTCAGCCAACTTATTAGGGTACTTGGATGCCATGTGGCTGATCATGCTGGTGGTGGTGAGGTTGCTAGTGTTCACGCCCCGGCTCATTTTGGTACGGCACAGGTTGCAAACTACCACTCTTTTGTCATCTGCACTTTCCTCAAAAAAGCCCAATACTGCGGAACACCTACCCCTTGGCAATGTAGATTTACGCATGGGGGTGCTCGGTGTAACGGTTGTGGGCCTGTTTCGTGTTGACGGACTTCTCCCTTTTGCAAACCTACTGCTTCTTCCAGCCTGTTGCGGTGCAGCGGATCCCTCCCCATCTGTACTGATGTCCACGCTCGGCTTTCGCCTTCCTATGTAGGGTCAGTGACCTCATCGTCCACCACCTCCTCTTCCACTTCCTCACTCTGCTCATCCTCATGACTTGACCTAAACACAACCTCAGTGATTGACAACTGTGTCTCATTATCATCCACCTTGTAAAAGAATGATTGCTGTTCCCCACTGTCATCTTCTTGAGACTGTGAAGGCTCAAGAGGTTGGGCATCAGGGCACAATATCTCAGGTCCCTCTTCAAGTGTGCTGGGTGCAAGGGCCAAATGTAATAGTGGCACTGGAAAGAGCTCCTCGGAATATCCGAGTGTGGGATCACTCATTTGGCAAGCCTCTCCATGGTGGGAGATAGGATGATCAGAGTGAGGATTCCTTTGACCAAACTCTTGGCTACAGAGACCGGACTTGGTGGAAGAGAGGGTGGTGCTTAACCGACTGGAAGCATTATCTTCAGCAATCCAACTGACCAACTGTTTGCACTGGTCCGACTTGGACAGTGTTGTCCTGTGCCGCCCAGCTAAGTTGGACATGAAGCTGGGTACGGTGGATGTTTTTTTTTTTTTCTAGTGCACTGGCAGGAGTTACAATTTCATTGCGCCCAGGGCCTCTGCATGCACCATCAGCATCACGCCCACTTCCCTGTCCCTTAGTGCTCGCCTTCTTCATATTAATAGTTTTGTCACTAGATGTGGCGCAGATTGTTTTACAGTCCGCTAAAGACACTGTTTTCCGATGCAGGACAGTATATGTCACATAAACTCACAGAATATGGAAACTATATTAGGCCCGGTTTATTGGAATATGCAAGACAGACACTGTTTTCTGATGTAGTACAGTATTGGTTACAGAACACCACAGAATATGGACACTATATTAGGCCCAGATTATTTGAATTTGCAATACAGACACCGTTTTCGGATGCTGGACAGTATGTCACAGAAACCCACAGAATATGGACACTATATTAGGCCCAGATTATTGGAATATGCAATACAGACACTCTTTTCTGATGTAGTACAGTATTAGTTACAGAACACCACAGATTATGAACACTATATTAGGCCCACATTATTGGAATCTGCAATACAGACACGGTTTTCTGATGCAGGACAATATATGTCACAGAAACCCACAGAATATGGACACTATATTAGGCCCAGAATATTGGAATCTGCAATACAGACACTTCTTTCTGATGTAGTACAGTATTGGTTACAGAACACCGCAGAATATGGACACAATTTTAGGCCCAGATTATTGGAATTTGCAATACAGACACTGTTTTCTGATGTAGTACAGTATTGGTTACAGAACACCACAGATTATGGACACTATATTAGGCCCAGATTATTGGAATTTGCAATACAGACACTGTTTTCTGATGTACTACGGTATTGGTTACAGAACACCACAGAATATGGACACTATATTAGGCCCAGATTATTTGAATTTGCAATACAGACACCGTTTTCGGATGCTGGACAGTATGTCACAGAAACCCACAGAATATGGACACTATATTAGGCCCAGATTATTGGAATCTGCAATACAGACACTGTTTTCGGATGCAGGACAGTATATGTCACAGAAACCCACAGCATATGGACACTATATTAGGCCCAGATTATTTGAATCTGCAATACAGACACTGTTTTCTGATGTAGTACAGTATTGGTTACAGAACACCACAGATTATGAACACTATATTAGGCCCAGATTATTGGAATCTGCAATACAGACACCGTTTTCTGATGCAGGACAATATATGTCACAGAAACCCACAGAATATGGACACTATATGAGGCCCAGATTATTGGAATCTGCAATACAGACACTGTTTTCTGATGTACTACAGTATATTTCACAGAAACCCACAAAATATGGACACTATATTAGGCCCAGATTTTTTAAATCTGCAATACAGACACTGTTTTCTGATGTAGTACAGTATTGGTTACAGAACACCACAGAATATGGACATGATATTAGGCCCAGATTATTGGAATTTGCAATACAGACACTGTTTTCTGATTTAGTACAGTATTGGTTACAGAACACCACAGATTATGGACACTATATTAGGCCCAGATTATTGGAATCTGCAATACAGGTGCTATTTTCTGATGTAATACAGTATTGGTTACAAAACACCACAGAATATGGACAAAATTTTAGGCCCAGATTATTGGAATTTGCAATACAGACACTGTTTTCTGATGTAGTACAGTATTGGTTACAGAACACCACAGAATATGGACACTATATTAGGCCCAGATTATTTGAATTTGCAATACAGACACCGTTTTCGGATGCTGGACAGTATGTCACAGTAACCCACAGAATATGGACACTATATTAGGCCCAGATTATTGGAATCTGCAATTCAGACACTCTTTTCTGATGTAGTACAGTATTAGTTACAAAATATCACAGATTATGGACACTATATTAGGTCCAGATTATTTGAATCTGCAATACAGACACCGTTTTCTGATGCAGGACAATATATGTCACAGAAACCCACAGAATATGGACACTATATTAGGCCCAGATTATTGGAATCTGCAATACAGACACTTCTTTCTGATGTAGTACAGCATTAGTTACAGAACACCACAGAATTTGGACACTATAGTAGGCCCAGATTATTGGAATCTGCAAAACATACACTTTTTTCTGATGTAGTACAGTATTGGTTAGAGAACACCACAGATTATGGACACAACATTAGGCCCAGATTATTGGAATCTGCAATACAGACACTGTTTTCTGATGTAGTACAGTATATGTCACAGAAACCCACAAAATATGGACACTATATTAGGCCCAGATTTTTGGAATCTGCAATACAGACGCTATTTTCTGATATAGTACAGTATTTGTTACAGAACACCACAGATTATGGACACTATATTAGGCCCAGATTATTGGAATTTGCAATACAGACACTGTTTTCTGATGTAGTACAGTATTGGTTACAGAACACCACAGATTATGGACACTATATTAGGCCCAGATTATTGGAATTTGCAATACAGACACTTTTCTGATGTAGTACAGTATTGGTTACAGAACACCACAGATTATGGACCCTATATTAGGCCCAGATTATTGGAATTTGCAATACAGACACTGTTTTCTGATGTAGTACAGTATTGATTACAGAACACCACAGATTATGGACACTATATTAGGCCCAGATTATTGGAATTTGCAATACAGACACAGTTTTCGGATGCAGGACAGTATATGTCACAGAAACCCACAGCATATGGACACTATATTAGGCCCAGATTATTTGAATCTGCAATACAGACACTGTTTTCTGATGTAGTACAGTATTGGTTACAGAACACCACAGATTATGAACACTATATTAGGCCCACATTATTGGAATCTGCAATACAGACACGGTTTTCTGATGCAGGACAATATATGTCACAGAAACCCACCTAATATGGACACTATATTAGGCCCAGAATATTGGAATCTGCAATACAGACACTTCTTTCTGATGTAGTACAGTATTGGTTACAGAACACCACAGAATATGGACACAATTTTAGGCCCAGATTATTGGAATTTGCAATACAGACACTGTTTTCTGATGTAGTACAGTATTGGTTACAGAACACCACAGATTATGGACACTATATTAGGCCCAGATTATTGGAATTTGCAATACAGACACTGTTTTCTGATATACTACGGTATTGGTTACAGAACACCACAGAATATGGACACTATATTAGGCCCAGATTATTTGAATTTGCAATACAGACACCGTTTTCGGATGCTGGACAGTATGTCACAGAAACCCACAGAATATGGACACTATATTAGGCCCAGATTATTGGAATCTGCAATACAGACACTGTTTTCGGATGCAGAACAGTATATGTCACAGAAACCCACAGCATATGGACACTATATTAGGCCCAGATTATTTGAATCTGCAATACAGACACTGTTTTCTGATGTAGTACAGTATTGGTTACAGAACACCACAGATTATGAACACTATATTAGGCCCAGATTATTGGAATCTGCAATACAGACACCGTTTTCTGATGCAGGACAATATATGTCACAGAAACCCACAGAATATGGACACTATATGAGGCCCAGTTTATTGGAATCTGCAATACAGACACTGTTTTCTGATGTACTACAGTATATTTCACAGAAACCCACAAAATATGGACACTATATTAGGCCCAGATTTTTTGAATCTGCAATACAGACACTGTTTTCTGATGTAGTACAGTATTGGTTACAGAACACCACAGAATATGGACATGATATTAGGCCCAGATTATTGGAATTTGCAATACAGACACTGTTTTCTGATTTAGTATAGTATTGGTTACAGAACACCACAGATTATGGACACTATATTAGGCCCAGATTATTGGAATCTGCAATACAGGTGCTATTTTCTGATGTAATACAGTATTGGTTACAAAACACCACAGAATATGGACATAATTTTAGGCCCAGATTATTGGAATTTGCAATACAGACACTGTTTTCTGATGTAGTACAGTATTGGTTACAGAACACCACAGAATATGGACACTATATTAGGCCCAGATTATTGGAATCTGCAATTCAGACACTCTTTTCTGATGTAGTACAGTATTAGTTACAAAATATCACAGATTATGGACACTATATTAGGCCCAGATTATTTGAATCTGCAATACAGACACCGTTTTCTGATGCAGGACAATATATGTCACAGAAACCCACAGAATATGGACACTATATTAGGCCCAGATTATTGGAATCTGCAATACAGACACTTCTTTCTGATGTAGTACAGCATTAGTTACAGAACACCACAGAATTTGGACACTATATTAGGCCCAGATTATTGGAATCTGCAAAACATACACTTCTTTTTGATGTAGTACAGTATTAGTTAGAGAACACCACAGATTATGGACACAACATTAGGCCCAGATTATTGGAATCTGCAATACAGACACTGTTTTCTGATGTAGTACAGTATATGTCACAGAAACCCACAAAATATGGACACTATATTAGGCCCAGATTTTTGGAATCTGCAATACAGACACTGTTTTCTGATGTAGTACAGTATTGGTTACAGAACACCACAGATTATGGACACTATATTAGGCCCAGATTATTGGAATTTGCAATACAGACACTTTTCTGATGTAGTACAGTATTTGTTAGCGGTTTTCTTCAGGCAGGTTTATGCTGGTATAAGATGAGGCATCAGACCTCCAACCCGTGAATATTTCCCTGTGCAATGAATATCCCTTTCAATCCAACCATTGATCCCAACTTATATGTATATATAAAAACGGGATCACTGTACGTTTTCCTCCATCTAAGGCCGTGTGTGTGTGTATGTATGTATGTATGTATATATATATATATATATCGTGCGTGTGTGTGACACATGAAGACACTGAAGACTATGAAGGAGATAAAAAAAACCTTCTGTGTAATTTGGCGCACAGTAGGAAAAAATCTCCTGCATAGTGAAGAAAGAGAAAAAAGAAAAGTAAGGAGGCATGCAAGCTCTACACATAGATAGGCCTTGACCAATAGAAATTCTTTTTAGACCTGGAAGGCACACATTCCCCGAGAGTGGCGGTGGGTGGCGCTCAAACACTCACCATCCGCTACCACACCCAGAACATGCGCAAATGCTCCCAAATAAATCAGCCTTCTTTTAAACAAATGTGGTCCTAATCGGACAACATCTATTTAATCTGGTACAAATATGCTACTGACCCACAGTGAATCTCTGTTAGACATGGTTCCGACAGGGGGGATCAGTCCCTGAGGAAGGTCTTTTAAAACAGAGTCGACCAATAAAGGTGATATAGCATTCACATGGACACCAGTCCCACCAACCAATGTTCCAATGTTGGGGCGCCCATGGTTCAGTGAGACCGGCATCAGTGTGCCATACCCCACCGTTGCTGATGAGGACCCGCTGGTAGCCTTCACTAAGAACATTGCTCTCAGAACCAGCAGCCATTGGATCCCTCTCAAACCAACGGTGGCGGCTTTCACATGGGATGTAGGGACCAGAGTGCTGATTTATAGAATTTCCCTTGCAACGACCTGACCCGATCACGCTCTCATAACCGTAATCAGGTCAGACCTTACACAGGGAGGCATATAGAAAATAAACCTACATACCATTCCTAAGCCAAAAAGAAAGTCTACTATAGTCATCCTATGCTTAATAAAACTTTTCACGACAGTTCCCTCCTCTCTGTAATATGTCCCCTGTGTTCTTTGAGTCTCTTGCTGAATTTTCGGTTTCCTCAGCTTGCCCTCGTCGATTGTGATACTCCTTGGGTGTCATTGCCTCCATGATGATGATCCATCCTTCGGTTCGATTCTTTGGGGAGTTGACTCTGAGGCAGGTCCTGATGTGGTAAGGTGTGGCGTGGCGATGAACGTTTAGTTGGACATCCTTTCCATCAAAGACATAGGTTGATCCGTGGTGTATCTGGGAGCTGCGATTAGGATGTGATTATCTGCACGTCACTGGGAGATCCGATCGATCAACCAGCAGGAGCATCTCACCAGGATATATATGATAAAGAGAAAAACAACAACATAAGTATATATATATATTCCTATTTCCTTCAACCAGTTACCTATGGAAAACAGGAAATCTCCAAAACCACCCAAAGCTGCGAAAGGATTCTATCCCTCAGTAATAGCCCTATCTCTGTCCTGAATTACAGTGACCTTATCCATATGGGCCTGGACTTTATCCCTGGTATCTGCAGTCCTCTCCTATAAACTCACAGAAACCCCCCTAAGAAGCTAAAAGATAATCCAGCTGGTGCACCTGTTGGCAAGGGAAACAAGAGCGAAATATCATTATAGTCAATGTTTAATTTCTTAATCAGTTTTGCCACATATTCCTCTTATATCTGCTGCAAGTCTCTAGGCCAGAATTAATGGACTCATTGTCCATGGGGTTGGGAAAGGTCTTTCCATCCAATACTACTCCTCCCTTTGACCATAGACCGTTAAGAGTCTTTGGTCAGCCCTTGAATCTTTAATGCCCTCGTATATATTGTTCTACTGGGCTGTGCAGACTGTACAATAGGCTGACTAGCATGCCCAGACAAAACTTGTTCCACAGGTTCTGTAAAGCCAGGAGCTTGTGGTAGTCAAGTGTGCGCATATCCCATCATCCAACTGTACAATGGCAGATATGGGGGTGGGACAGGAGTTGGGGTCACAATGTTTTTTTTTTTACTTTGCTGTCTTGTGTTTGAACTGCACAAGTCAGTCCAAATTTTTTTGCACAGACAGCCATGCTTGGCCAAAAGTTTTCATATACATTTTATTCCAATGAGGGTCTCCTTTGTACCATGGAAAAGTGTCTATGTCATTCAGACATAGGCCCTTGATCATGGCCATATGAAAGTCTGAAAAAGACCCTTCTTTTGGGAACGGGTCAGTACATTTCATTCCTTCTGTCCATTTACACATATTATCAACCCAAGGATCAGTATAAAATGGACCCAAACACCTCTGGACAAACATTTTTGGACTTTCCCCCAATTCATTTTTAGGAGACAGTTTTACCATAGAGTGATTCGCAGCAGACTTAGGAACATGATTTTCAGTTCTAAATTAAAAATGCAGTTTATTTTTGGGATCCTCCTTACCATAAGAATTGCCCATTTTTACTTAGCTAAAATATACAGTGAGATCAGCTGAATTTGGAGGTTTATCAAAAGGATGTTTGTGTTCAGTGCAAAAATACTTACTGATAAACCTTATGCTTATCAGTTTATGTGGGTTTTTATCCTATTTCTTCTAATTCAGGTTCATAACTACTCCTGAATTTATGGCAGATTTTAAACTATTCTGGATGGTGTTACTTCTAATTCAGACTCATACTACTCCTGAATTTATGGCAGATTTTAAACTATTGATGGCCAATTTTATACCTTCAATTTCAGCATGAACTCACATACAATCTATACATAATCTATACACAGTCTATACAGTAAAATTCAACCTTATATATATAACGACTAAAAATGCTTAAGCAACTATACAGCAATATACAAGTTTTAGCAAAGGATATTCGTTGCACAAAATACTGTTTTTTTCAGATTAGGGGACTACAGACCCCATTTTTTTTCCAGAAATATCAGATTCCTGGGGGACATCAGATCCCTCTATTTCTTTAGGAATATCAGATTCCTGGGAGACGCTTATCAGAAGCGCTTACCGGGTTCAAATAATCCACTCTTACAGTATAGGGCAGTAATAATATATATCTTAAATATAGAATCACTTACCCGATACTGTATTTTGGTGGATCCCACTTCTGACACCAAACTGTTAGCGGTTTTCTTCAGGCAGGTTTATGCTGGTATAAGATGAGGCATCAGACCTCCAACCCGTGAATATTTCCCTGTGCAATGAATATCCCTTTCAGTATTGGTTACAGAACACCACAGATTATGGACACTATATTAGGCCCAGATTATTGGAATTTGCAATACAGACACAGTTTTCGGATACAGGACAGTATATGTCACAGAACACCTTAGATTATGGACATTATAGTAGGCCCAGATTATTGAAATTTGCAATACAGACACTGTTTTCTGATGTAGTACAGTATTGGTTACAGAACACCACAGATTATGGACACAATTTTAGGCCCAGATTATTGGAATTTGCAATATAGACACTGTTTTCTGATGTAGTACAGTATTGGTTACAGAACACCACAGATTATGGACACTATATTAGGCCCAGATTATTGGAATTTGCAATACAGACACTGTTTTCTGATGTAGTACAGTATTGGTTACAGAACACCACAGATTATGGACACTATATTAGGCCCAGATTATTGGAATATGCAATACAGACACTATTTTCTGATGTAGTACAGTATTGGTTACAGAACACCACAGATTATGGACACTATATTAGGCCAAGATTATTGGAATATGCAATACAGACACTGTTTTCTGATGTAGTACAGTATTGGTTACAGAACACCACAGATTATGGACACTATATTAGGCTCAGATTATTGGAATTTGCAATACAGACACTGTTTTCTGATTTAGTACAGTATTGGTTACAGAACACCACAGATTATGGACACTATATTAGGCCCAGATTATTGGAATCTGCAATACAGGTGCTATTTTCTGATGTAATACAGTATTGGTTACAAAACACCACAGAATATGGACATAATTTTAGGCCCAGATTATTGGAATTTGCAATATAGACACTTTTTTCTGATGTAGTACAGTATTGGTTACAGAACACCACAGAATATGGACACTATATTAGGCCCAGATTATTTGAATTTGCAATACAGACACCGTTTTCGGATGCTGGACAGTATGTCACAGTAACCCACAGAATATGGACACTATATTAGGCCCAGATTATTGGAATCTGCAATTCAGACACTCTTTTCTGATGTAGTACAGTATTAGTTACAAAATATCACAGATTATGGACACTATATTAGGCCCAGATTATTTTTATCTGCAATACAGACACCGTTTTCTGATGCAGGACAATATATGTCACAGAAACCCACAGAATATGGACACTATATTAGGCCCAGATTATTGGAATCTGCAATACAGACACTTCTTTCTGATGTAGTACAGCATTAGTTACAGAACACCACAGAATTTGGACACTATAGTAGGCCCAGATTATTGGAATCTGCAAAACATACACTTCTTTCTGATGTAGTACAGTATTGGTTAGAGAACACCACAGATTATGGACACAACATTAGGCCCAGATTATTGGAATCTGCAATACAGACAGTGTTTTCTGATGTAGTACAGTATATGTCACAGAAACCCACAAAATATGGACACTATATTAGGCCCAGATTTTTGGAATCTGCAATACAGACACTGTTTTCTGATGTAGTACAGTATTGGTTACAGAACACCACAGATTATGGACACTATATTAGGCTCAGATTATTGGAATTTGCAATACAGACACTGTTTTCTGATTTAGTACAGTATTGGTTACAGAACACCACAGATTATGGACACTATATTAGGCCCAGATTATTGGAATCTGCAATACAGGTGCTATTTTCTGATGTAATACAGTATTGGTTACAAAACACCACAGAATATTGTCATAATTTTAGGCCCAGATTATAGGAATTTGCAATATAGACACTTTTTTCTGATGTAGTACAGTATTGGTTACAGAACACCACAGAATATGGACACTATATTAGGCCCAGATTATTTGAATTTGCAATACAGACACCGTTTTCGGATGCTGGACAGTATGTCACAGTAACCCACAGAATATGGACACTATATTAGGCCCAGATTATTGGAATCTGCAATTCAGACACTCTTTTCTGATGTAGTACAGTATTAGTTACAAAATATCACAGATTATGGACACTATATTAGGCCCAGATTATTTTTATCTGCAATACAGACACCGTTTTCTGATGCAGGACAATATATGTCACAGAAACCCACAGAATATGGACACTATATTAGGCCCAGATTATTGGAATCTGCAATACAGACACTTCTTTCTGATGTAGTACAGCATTAGTTAAAGAACACCACAGAATTTGGACACTATAGTAGGCCCAGATTATTGGAATCTGCAAAACATACACTTCTTTCTGATGTAGTACAGTATTGGTTAGAGAACACCACAGATTATGGACACAACATTAGGCCCAGATTATTGGAATCTGCAATACAGACAGTGTTTTCTGATGTAGTACAGTATATGTCACAGAAACCCACAAAATATGGACACTATATTAGGCCCAGATTTTTGGAATCTGCAATACAGACACTGTTTTCTGATGTAGTACAGTATTGGTTACAGAACACCACAGATTATGGACACTATATTAGGCCCAGATTATTGGAATTTGCAATACAGACACTTTTCTGATGTAGTACAGTATTGGTTACAGAACACCACAGATTATGGACACTATATTAGGCCCAGATTATTGGAATTTGCAATACAGACACAGTTTTCGGATACAGGACAGTATATGTCACAGAACACCTTAGATTATGGACACTATAGTAGGCCCAGATTATTGGAATTTGCAATACAGACACTGTTTTCTGATGTAGTACAGTATTGGTTACAGAACACCACAGATTATGGACACAATTTTAGGCCCAGATTATTGGAATTTGCAATATAGACACTGTTTTCTGATGTAGTACAGTATTGGTTACAGAACACCACAGATTATGGACACTATATTAGGCCCAGATTATTGGAATTTGCAATACAGACACTGTTTTCTGATGTAGTACAGTATTGGTTACAGAACACCACAGATTATGGACACTATATTAGGCCCAGATTATTGGAATATGCAATACAGACACTATTTTCTGATGTAGTACAGTATTGGTTACAGAACACCACAGATTATGGACACTATATTAGGCCAAGATTATTGGAATTTGCAATACAGACACTGTTTTCTGATGTAGTACAGTATTGGTTACAGAACACCACAGATTATGGACACTATATTAGGCCCAGATTATTGGAATCTGCAATACAGACACTGTTTTCTGATGTAGTACAGTATTGGTTACAGAACACCACAGATTATGGACACTATATTAGGCTCAGATTATTGGAATTTGCAATACAGACACTGTTTTCTGATGTAGTACAGTATTGATTACAGAACACCACAGATTATGGCCTTTATATTAGGCCCAGATTATTGGAATCTGCAATACAGACGCTATTTTCTGATATAGTACAGTATTTGTTACAGAACACCACAGATTATGGACACTATATTAGGCCCAGATTATTGGAATTTGCAATACAGACACTGTTTTCTGATGTAGTACAGTATTTGTTACAGAACACCACAGATTATGGACACTATATTAGGCCCAGATTATTGGAATTTGCAATACAGACACTGTTTTCTGATGTAGTACAGTATTGGTTACAGAACACCACAGATTATGGACACTATATTAGGCCCAGATTATTGGAATTTGCAATACAGACACTTTTCTGATGTAGTACAGTATTGGTTACAGAACACCACAGATTATGGACACTATATTAGGCCCAGATTATTGGAATTTGCAATACAGACACAGTTTTCGGATGCAGGACAGTGTATGTCACAGAACACCTTAGATTATGGACACTATAGTAGGCCCAGATTATTGGAATTTGCTATACAGACACTGTTTTCTGATGTAGTACAGTATTGGTTACAGAATACCACAGATTATGGACACTATATTAGGCCCAGATTATTGGAATTTGTAATACAGAACCCTGTTTTCTGATGTAGTACAGTATTGATTACAGAACACCACAGATTATGGCCTTTATATTAGGCCCAGATTATTGGAATCTGCAATACAGACGCTATTTTCTGATATAGTACAGTATTTGTTACAGAACACCACAGATTATGGACACTATATTAGGCCCAGATTATTGGAATTTGCAATACAGACACTGTTTTCTGATGTAGTACAGTATTGGTTACAGAACACCACAGATTATGGACACTATATTAGGCCCAGATTATTGGAATTTGCAATACAGACACTTTTCTGATGTAGTACAGTATTGGTTACAGAACACCACAGATTATGGACACTATATTAGGCCCAGATTATTGGAATTTGCAATACAGACACTGTTTTCTGATGTAGTACAGTATTGATTACAGAACACCACAGATTATGGACACTATATTAGGCCCAGATTATTGGAATCTGCAATACAGACGCTATTTTCTGATATAGTACAGTATTTGTTACAGAACACCACAGAATATGGACACTATATTAGGCCCAGATTATTGGAATTTGCAATACAGACACAGTTTTCGGATGCAGGACAGTGTATGTCACAGAACACCTTAGATTATGGACACTATAGTAGGCCCAGATTATTGGAATTTGCTATACAGACACTGTTTTCTGATGTAGTACAGTATTGGTTACAGAATACCACAGATTATGGACACTATATTAGGCCCAGATTATTGGAATTTGCAATACAGACACTGTTTTCTGATGTAGTACAGTATTGATTACAGAACACCACAGATTATGGACACTATATTAGGCCCAGATTATTGGAATCTGCAATACAGACGCTATTTTCTGATATAGTACAGTATTTGTTACAGAACACCACAGAATATGGACACTATATTAGGCCCAGATTATTGGAATTTGCAATACAGACACTGTTTTCTGATGTACTACAGTATTGGTTACAGAACACCACAGATTATGGACACTATATTAGGCCTAGATTATTGGAATTTGCAATACAGACACAGTTTTCGGATGCAGGACAGTGTATGTCACAGAACACCTTAGATTATGGACACTATATTAGGCCCAGATTATTGGAATTTGCTATACAGACACTGTTTTCTGATGTAGTACAGTATTGGTTACAGAACACCACAGATTATGGACACTATATTAGGCCCAGATTATTGGAATCTGCAATACAGACACTGTTTTCTGATGTAGTACAGTATTGGTTACAGAACACACACAGTAGTTCTTAAAAGGACTTTGGGGTCTTTGAAAAGCTTTAGGTAGTAAAAACAGCAAATTTCTCTCCCTGCACTATCTGTCAGCACTGATGTCCCTGAGACTGATCAATTTAGGGCAGGTAAAATATATATTGCTGCTCTAAAACACACACAGCTTTCTTAGAATAATAACTGAGAATTTTGCTCCCTACACTGCCTTTCCCTTCCTACGCTCTGCTCTCCCTGACTATGACTGATCCGAGCATGTGTCATCGGGTGCTATATAGCACCCGATGACGCGTTCCGGCCAGCCAATCACTGTAATGCCTGCAGCCAACATGGCTACTGGTAATACAGTGATGGCAGTACTTACCTGCACGTTTATTGGCCGCTTAGCAGCCGCAAAATGTGCGGGGAGGAGACTCGAGCATGGCGCTCGAGCACATGCAGTACTTGGCCGAGTGCCGCCATGTGCCGAGCATAGCGATGCTCGAGCAGAGCCGGTATACGGCCGAGCATGCTCGCTCATCACTGCTTCAGAAGCTTCTAGTCTGCCAAGGAAACTGATCAGAGCCCTGCGATTTCACTGCAGGGGCTCTGTGCAGAAGGCAGAGGGAGACACATCCCTCTGACTTACCTGGCAGATGCCACGATTGGTGTTGATCGTGGTATTTGAGGTTTGCCATTCCCTGTCATTGCAGCCGGGTGTCTGGTGTATGATAAAACCTGCACCTGCTGCATATGGAGCGGGCTCACTGCAGCAGCCAGCTTCATAGAGTCCCTCAGCCACAATGACATACAGGTATAGCTGATTTATAGCGATTTTATTGGTAACAAATCAAATTTTTATAAAAATAATTCATCTTGGAAAACCCTTTTAAAAGGAGTGACGATTTGGGTTGTTTAACTCCTTACATGCTGCGGGCAATAGCGACCACCACGCATAAGCAGTAACAAAGGGAGTGCACTCCCTATGCCTCCCATTGGCACCCCGCAAGTGAGATTGCGGGGTGCTGATGTGTGCATAGGCTGACTGGGACCTAGTGTTCCCCTGCAGGCTGTGTCTCTCTGGCTCAGCCTGCTGGTCAATGCCAGTATAGCACTGACATTAAAATGCAATGCACTATATTGATAGTGCATTGTATTTTAAAAGCAATTAAAAGATTGCCTCTTATGGAACTATTAAGTGGTAAAAATAAGTAAAAAAAACATTTACTGAATAAAAAAAAATTCCAATAAAAAATATGCTTTTTCTTTGAAAATACGCTTTTCCCGCACATGTTTGCCCTGCATTACAGAAATATCATGTAAATTATCCCTTACGGTGAATTGCTAATTCGTAGTCACCACCGAAAAGACTTAATGACAAGCGATCAATGTGTATGTATGTGTTACATACCCCAAAGTTATAATGAAAACTACAAGTCATCCCACAAAAATGAAGCCCTCACACAACTCCATAGAAAGAAAAAGAAAAAGTTATGGGTCTTGGAATTAGGCGATACAAAAAGATTTTCTTCTTTTTTAAAAAAAAGGAGTTTCATTGCTCAAAAGTAGTAAATATGAAAAAAACTATATGTGTTTGGTATCGCTGTTATTGTACTAACCCAGAGAATAAAGATATTATGTTATTTATGCCGACAAATGTACTTTACAAGATTTATAAGTAAAAACTCAGTAGTATTGCTGTTTGTAAAGTGTAAGACACCTGAACTACAGTATTCAACTCCTCAATGTGCTTTATGATTCATAAGACACGATTCACCTGGCATAAACCTTGAATATATTATTTGTTCACTGAGTAGATGTTCATTTTCCTTCTCTCTCACTTTAAGTCCTTCTTAGAATAAGCTATCAATGTATGACCGTGGGATCATCAACTGCCAGGATCCGCACGATAATCCAAATAAGGAAGTAATATTTCCCCAGGCACACTTGCACGTCAGTTCATTCTATACGTGGTACTGCAGCTCAGTACCATCCTTCTGATCCTGAGGAGAGGCCGTCAATGTTACATCTCTAAGAATGAAGAAAAAAAATTATGGACTATGAGGTAATCTGAACTGATTAAAATCAACATTGTTTCCCACTTCTTTGCTTATGGTTTTGGAATGTATTGCACATCAAAGGGCTATTGTACATTTTATATTGACTTTGCTGTATACGAAATGTAGCAATGATGCTTATCTCTGATGCAACAAGAGCAGAGCCTCTAACACCACTGCTTCTGCCATAGTCCAGGGTAATGCATACATCCTCCTCCTCGGGGGAAGGCACATGGAGGGGGGAGTGTGCTCCAATAGTTTGGATAGCTTACATGTGGCTAGTGTTCCACATAGAGCGGCTATGGCATTCAGCTTTCCAAATGGACCTATATCTAGTCACACACAGGGGCAATATCACAGTGCTTGAGCTTATGTCCTTTCACTTATTTAACTGACATGTGCCCCATCAGCTTGGCCAAGCATTCATATATTGTGAATTACTCACTTTGATGTGATGACTAACTAACTTAGTCTTCGGTTTTTGCAGCATACATTTGGAGATCTGGCTGTCTCCATTTTGGTTGTGTACTCCTGTTGCATTGTGTTGGCTTCTACTTTAATAGTTTCAGCCATGGCCACGCACACCTTCACATTCACTTTATTTTATAGGATGCGCTGAAGATCTTTGTCTTAAGGCTACTTTCACACTAGCGGCAGGACTGTTCACCCTGTCGGATCCATCCTGCCGCTATTTCGCCGTGCCGCCGGATCGCCACTCCGTCCCCATTGACTATAATGGGGATGGGAGCGGAGCTCCGG
Organism: Bufo bufo; assembly: GCF_905171765.1. Lineage (NCBI taxonomy): Eukaryota > Metazoa > Chordata > Amphibia > Anura > Bufonidae > Bufo > Bufo bufo. The sequence continues at coordinate 713,599,117 of NC_053390.1, read as the reverse complement.
CGCAGCACGGCAGTGCACGGCGAAAGGCCGCCAGACTAAAAGTACTGCATGTCCGACTTTTTAGTCCGGTGGCCTCTCACCGTGCACTGCCGTGCTGGGCCGGAGCTCCGCCCCCGTCCCCATTATAGTCAATGGGGACGGAGCCGCAGTCCGGCGGCACGGCGAAACAGCGGCAGGATAGATCTGACAAGGTGAACAGACTGTCGGAGCCGTCCTGCCCCTAGTGTGAAAGTAGCCTAAGGCTACATTCACACAAACGGATTTTGTTTCTGTCTGTTCGTGTTTTTTTTTTGCAGATGCAGACCCATTCATTTCGACGAGTCCGCAAAAAATGCAGACAGCACACCGCATGCTAGCCGCATACATATGTCCGTTCCGTAGCACCAGAAAAAAAATAGAACATGTCCTATTCTTGTCTGTTTTGCGGACAAGGATAGGCATTGTTACAATGGATGCTCAAAAAAAACAGATGCCATACGGACGTCATCGTTTTTTTTTTTTTTTTTTTCAGATCCGCAAAACACATACTGTCATGTGAATATAGCCTTATATTGTGAATGGGCAGAGGGGAGGAAGCTCTGCCAGTGGCTTACTGCATTTCTTCAAAAACAAAAAGAGCAGGCAATTGGAAGCCCCCATACACAAAAGATGTCAGCTAGTCTTCTTCCAAAATGGATGGGAAAAACGTGATGTGAACCTATGGCTGGGTTCACATCACGTTTTTCCCATCCGTTTAATGTATACAAAAACATATACGTTAAATGGATGCCTCAGACTTATGACAGACAGTGGCGTCCGTTCATAATGGAGTTCCATTGTAAAAAATATAAATAAATTAGACTCTTTTTTTTAAACGAATACGTCAAACAGAGGCATAAAACGGGATATGAACCCACCTTGAGCCTTAGTATTTTTTTTATTTATTGTACTTATTGCATATATTATATACTAAACCTAACATCTAAACAATAAGCTAAAAAAATTATGTTACTTTTTCTTAACATTTGCTATGATGATCTATCATTTATGATTAACCCTTTCCAAACATGGCGGTTTTCTTTTTTTGCATTTGAGTTTTTCACTCCCTGCCTTGCCAAAGTTAAAATGTTTATATTTTTCCATTTATATAGTTGTATGAGGGCTTGTTTTTTGTGGGACAAGTTGTATATTCAAATGCCATAATTTTATATTGCATAGCATGCAGCGGGAAGCAGTAAAAATTTTCAAATAGGATGGAATTGGAAAAAAACACAACCCTACTGTCACAGTCATTACCGCTGGCTGTGACCTTCTGTCTATGCTCACGCTGCAGCTCCGTTCCTCTGTATTATTTGTGGTTCTGTATGGGTTAACTCCCCTGTATTCCTATTAGGAGTTAATCCTCTGTCTGCTCCATGGGTGTGGTCTCTCTGCTGCACCCATGGAACCTGTATATAAGGCTGAGGTTTCCTCACTTCTGGGTCAGCTCTCCTGGTGTGTGTTGTCTGTCCTGTTCCTGGTTTGTACTCTCTCCCATGCTGCTGACCCATGGGATCTGTGTCTGTCTGTCTGTCTGTCTGTGCTCTGTGAGTTTCCCTACTTGTTCATTTGCGTCCTTTTTCCTGTCTTTCTGTTCTGCCAGTTATGTTTTAGTTACTTTGTGTTTATTCTGATGTCTGTGTTCAGCAAGCCTTTGTAGCAGAGTGGCATGACAAGGCCATGCAGTTTACTACTGGTGGAGCAAGTCCTTCTCTGCTCATTGCCACTCCTGCTCCCTTGCGTGAACTCCTGCTTGTATTATTAGTTGCCCTGTTTTGTATTCATATGTCTGTGTTCAGCAAGCCTTTGTAGCAGAGTGGCATGACAAGGCCATGCAGTTTACTACTGGTGGAGCAAGTCCTTCTCTGCTTATTGCCACTCCTGCTCCCTTGCGTGAACTCCTGCTTGTATCATTAGTTGCTCTGTTTTGTATTTGCCTGTATGTTATGTATGCCTATGTGCCGTCGGTACCTTCTGGTACCTGTTGTCCATTTGCTCCTGCTGTCACTGTCTAGGTCACGCTCCAGAGTGGACCCTGGCAACTTCCTGCGGCTAAGTCTAACCCTACCATCTAGGGCTCTAGTGAAAACCAGGAGTTGCTTAGTTACGCCCCTCTGGAGTATTACTAGACAGTGGCGCAGTGGGGGTTTTCTCCCACTGTGCTGACGGTACATAGAGCTCATGTTTTCTCTGTGCTGCCTTTCATGTTTTTGTTTGTGCAATAAACTCTTATGTGTCTGTACCTGATTTCCGTTTATTGCTTGACGACGCGGTGGTCTCTCCTGGGACCTCCAACTCGTGACACCTACCACAGCTTTAGGGAGTTGTTTTTTATGGAGTTCCCTATGCAGTAAAACTGACTTGGGCTCTTTATTCTCCAGGTCAGTACTATTCCTGCGATACCACATATGTATAGTTATTCTTGTGTTTTAATACAAAAAAAAAAAAAAAAAACTTTTGAAATTAATTTTTTTCATCACTAGTGTTGATCGCGAATATTCTAATCGTGAATTTTTATTGCGAATATCGGCACTTCGAGAATTAGCAAATATCTAGAATATAGTGCTATATCTTTGTAATCACGAATATTCTAGATTTTTTTCATCAGTACCAATGATCACTCACTACTTGCTTGTGGGCCAATGAGAAGGCTGTAATATCTTTGACTTTAGGAGTATTGTTGATTGTAAATTTTCCGATTGCCGATTTTCGCAATCAAGAAAATAATGACTGGAGATCACGAATTATCGAATTTGCGAATATATGATGAATATTCGCCCAAATATTCGCAAAATATTGCAAATTCGAATATTGCTCATCACTATTAATCACCAAATCCTGACCCCCATAACTTTTCATCAGATTGCAACTTGTACAGAATAATGGAAGTTGTTCCATTATTCTGTACACAAATCACTATATCCCATTTTAGTGCTGTGATCTGCTGGCCTGAACTGGAACATACTAATAATGAGCCTGGAAGCCTAGTACAGGTTCGGCTCATCATTACAACAGGACGCTTTTCACAATTTCCGTTTTAGCCTTCTCTGTCGCCATGGTCACATTTGACCACAGCATCTGAGGGGTTAAATGCAGCGGTCGGCATTACCGCCGATCACGGATATTAGCTGCGGATGCCTGTTAAATGAAACAGCAGGCACCTGGTGGCTATGGTGCTCACTTAGCTCTGGAGCGGGTGCCATCTTTAAAGACCTGACATCCACCATACATCTACGGCGGATGTCGTGAAGTGGCTAAAAATTGGTGGTAACATACGTTATATTAATTTATTTTGGATTTTTCCAGAGAGTTCTCTACTCTCACTTGCACATTTTATATACGTTTCTGTTAAAACAGAATATTTTATCCACTATGTTCTACTTGCCATGGATTTTAGATTAAATACATTTTACTGCATTTACAAAGTTTTAGAAACTTAGATTTAAAAGTCAAAAAGTACAATATTGTTTAAAAGTATAGCTTTTAAGAAAATGCTATCATCTACCGGTATATGTCATATCGAAGATAGAATCACTTGTTTTTTAAAGGGCACCTGTCAAATCAGAGCTACTGTCCTATCCCCCAGCAATATGTCATAAAGCAAGAGGAACAGATCAGATTGATATAGTATAAAACCTGCATTTTATTGAATTACATTCCTGTTTCCTACAGAGTGATTGATAGCTGTTTCTGGATGTACACTCTGTAGAACCACCCATTAGGCTCTTTAGCCCATAGTGAACAGGAATTTAATTCAATAAATTACAAGTGTTACTAAACCTTTTCCTACATCTGACTGTATATCAGTCTGCTCAGTTCTTCATGCTCTGTAGCATGCTGCCCACAGATGGGACAGTATGTTTGACAGGACAGGTTTCCTTTAATTATGTAGTACAGTATTGAAATGGAAGTTGGTGCATAAACATTAAATATGTACTGTCCCCTAGCTTTCACAACCACATTATAATACAGAGTACGTTATTAGATGAATTATTTTAATGTTATTATTCAGTGACAGGACAAGCTTTTATGATGTTCAGGTCAAGGGTTTTTGTATGGTTTCAATCATTTAACCAAGAGCTATCAGCCCTGTAACGGATCACCTGGTACACCGACCGGGTACCTCCGTTGAATGAATGCTCCTAGTGCTTTCCGAGGACTCCAAGCACTCCACTTGACACCGTACGCACTGCAGACCCCACGAACCGCCGAAGCTTGGTTGAGGTCTCACCGTCTCCTACCCACCCTGGACCTACGACAAGGCTCCAGGCTCCAGTGGGTGGACCTCTCCTAAAACCAGAGAGCAGGAACAGCCCTTAAAAGAGCTAGTAGTTATAGCCAGGGGAGTATACACGTATAGCAATCCCCACACACATGAGACGAGGCTCTATGTTGAAGGTGAAACAGGAACTGACTGTACTTCACGTACAGCCTCTTTTATTTACAAACCAAAAACATAGTACTGCCCACAGGGGTTTGAAATACAACCAATCAGTAATTAACAACACATACAATGTAACTACAGCAACCAAACGTTCCCGCCCCCAGAGGACCAGAATGAAGACTGACATAGGACAACATATCCCCACAATGCATCATGGTCTCCTCCCCTCTGTCTGGAGACAACCTGAGGAGCAATCCAATTATCTCTCAGAACAAAGGGAGATCGCCAATACACATGTAGATACAACAGGACAGACATCACCATTTAAACACACAATGGGACAATGGCACAATAGAAACACACCCAGCATTTTCCTCCCAAGCTGACAAGTTACAATTATTATAGATTGTTACAACTTTGTGAGTTTACATTGGCCATACATATAACTTACATTAATTCAAACAGTATAACGTGGGGACAAACCTATCCAAAATTCACTTGAATCGGTTCAGGGGTTTAAAAGTTAGTATATGGCCCATAATCCTGGGGCAAGAGGCCAGCAGTCAGTCCTCTCCAAAACCCAGTGGCGAGGTCGGTTTCGCCACAAGCCCTGATTCACTTACTAAAATGTATGTTTAAGGCCTCATGCACACGACAGTATTTTTTCACGGTCCGCAAAACGGGGTTCCGTTGGTCCGTGATCCGTGACCGTTTTTTTTCGTCCGTGGGTCTTCCTTGATTTTTGGAGGATCCACGGACATGGAAAAAAAAGTCGGTTTGGTGTCCGCCTGGCCGTGCGGAGCCAAACGCATCCGTCCTGACTTACAATGCAAGTCAATGGGGACGGATCCGTTTGACCTTGACACAATATGGTGCAATTGCAAACGGATCCGTCCCCCATTGACTTTCAATGTAAAGTCAGGAGTTAATATACCATAGGATCGGAGTTTTCTCCAATCCGATGGTATATTTTAACTTGAAGCGCCTTTATGTTAGAATATACCATCGGATTTGAGTTAGATCGTGAAACTCATATCTGACAGTATATTCTAACACAGAGGCGTTCCCATAGTGATGGGGACGCTTCAAGTTAGAATATACTACGAACTGTGTACATGACTGCCCCCTGCTGCCTGGCAGCATCTGATCTCTTACAGGGGGCTGTGATCAGCACAATTAACCCCTCAGGTGCCGCATCCTGAAGGGGTTAATTGTGCGTATCATATTTCCCTGTAAGAGATCAGGGGCTGCCAGGCAGCAGGGGGCAGACCCCCCTCCCTCCCCAGTTTAAATATCATTGGTGGTCAGTGTGCGGTTCCCCCTCCCTCTATTGTATTATCATTGGTGGCCAGTGATTAAACTGGGATTCCGATCGGAACTCTCCTCTGCCACCAATGATCGGGGGGGGAGAGGCCGCACACTGGCCACCAATGATATTAAAACAATAGAGGGGGGGCCGGGGGGGTGTCGCACACTTGCCACCAATGATAATAAAATAGAGGGAGGGAGGGGGGCCGCACACTGGCTACCAATGATAATACAATAAAGGGAGGGAGGGCCGCACTGGCCACCAATGATATTAATACAATAGAGGGAGGGGGGCGGGGGGGGCGCACTGGCCACCAATGAAATTAAAACTGGGGAAGGAGGGGGGTCTGCCCCCTGCTGCCAGGCAGCCCCTGATCTCTTACAGGGGACTATGATACGCACAATTAACCCCTTCAGGTGCAGCACCTAAGGGGTTAATTGTGCGGATCACAGCCCCCTGTAAGAGATCGGGTGCTGCCAGGCAGCGGGGGGCAGTCATGTACACGGTTCGTAGTATATTCTAACTAGAAGCGTCCCCGTCACTATGGGAACGCCTCTGTGTTAGAATATACTGTCGGATTTGAGTTTTCACAAAGTGAAAACTCAGCTCTGAAAGAGCTTTTATGCAGACGGATCTTCGGATCCGTCTGTATGAAAGTAGCCTACAGACACGGATCACGGACACGGATGCCAATCTTGTGGGCATCCGTGTTTTTTCACGGACCCATTGACTTGAATGGGTCCGTGAACCGTTGTCCGTCAAAAAAATAGGACAGGTCATATTTTTTTGACGGACAGGATACACGGATCCCGGCCGCGGATGACAAACGGTGCATTTTCCGAGTTTTCAACGGACCCATTGAAAGTCAATGGGTCTGCAGAAAATCACGGAAAACGGAACACCGGCCACGGGTGCACACAACGGTCGTGTGCATGAGGCCTAACTGTGCTGAACGTGCAAGTTATGTCTATCTGTAACATTTGTGTATCAAACATCCGTGTACAGTATGTATGCACAGTTGCATATTGCTTTTAATTTGTAAATTGTGCCTTTCCAATATCAGTGGCACCCTAGGCTTCCCTCCCCACCCCTTGGCCTAACCATAGCATGAATTAGTATAATTAGTAAAATTTTTGTACTTCCAAAATGGGGGTTGTTTGTAGAAAAATGTATGTTTATTAACAGAGAACATTTCAAACAAGATGTAACTAATTTAACAAACCTCAACATGAAATTCATTGAACATAGTATTTTTCAATAATACTTAACTGCTGTTCATCAGCATTTCTTACTTGAATGCTGGCTAGTTAATGCCATATATTGCTATATCTATGTTTTCCATAACAATGTTTTCATCCGTGCTTTGTTTGATCTGCTTGGTAAATTAAAAGAAAAGCCCTTGACCCTCATTTACAAAGCCTCAGTTATTTATCAAGCCTTTGTAGTTAGAACAATGATTGATCCTGTGTTTTCTTATGCAGCCTCACTCAGCACAGTGACATCTCAGGGCATGATTTCTGTTTGTTCTTTCTTCTCTGATGTCTCACCCAACAAGGCTTATGTTGGTACAGTATCCAAACAACTGATTATAAATAAATGTATTTGTTATCATTGTGTTTGCATGTCAAAACAACACTCCTTGTTGCAAACTGCGAGTAACTTGGAAAGGATTGGTCTTGGATTCAAATAGAGATATTCTATAAAAGCTTCTTCTTTATTAGAACATATAATTTATAGAAGACATCACCACAAGGTACACGGAACAGTTGTTGACGCTTTTCGGGTATGGAACCCTTAGTCGTAACATTGTCACACAGTGAGACACTGGAATTTAAATGGAACCAGTGCTCATGCCTTCAGATTAAAGGGGGAAGGGCAAAGTCCTCATTGGTTGTCTCACTGTGTGTCACACCCATCTTCTGGTTTTGTAATTACCAGGTGAATGGGTTTCACACTATGCTGGAGCTCTCACTCAAATTAACCCTTTTGGACACTATGGTCTCTTCATATGGGTCAGATAATGAAAGGAGAGAAACCGCACAGTGTGAATACCACACTTGCATGTAAAAACATTTGTTTTCATACTAAACACAGTTAAAATAAAATAGCCCTATATCTGCCTTGGCATTCTTGATCAGAAGGATTACATACAATTACATATATATAGCTGTCATGAAAGTGAAGATATACGTTTTTACAATTTTTGGAAATAGTATTCACTGATATATGTACATCAACTCTCTTTTCAAATTCAGACCTGTTGGAACTCTAGTATTTAATCTGAATATCCAGAAGGCCTCCCGCAACAAAAGTTTTTTGCGGTGGTCACCTCCTCTGGTGGGTGCAAATACCCTCTCAATTGCGAAGGCATTAAAGCTTTTTACTTTGCGGGCGTGTTTTTGCACAAAGTGTCTCGCAGCGTTTGAAATGTTCAATGTATTTGGATTATTGATTATTAATAATCCAAATACATTGAACATTTCGAACGCTGCGAGACACTTTGTGCAAAAACACGCCCGCAAAGTAAAATATATGTAATTGTATGTAATTGTATGTAATCCTTCTGATCAAGAATGCCAAGGCAGATATAGGGCTATTTTATTTTAACTGTGTTTAGTATGAAAACAAATGTTTTTACATGCAAGTGTGGTATTCACACTGTGTGGTTTCTCTCCTTTCATTATCTGACCCATATGAAGAGACCATAGTGTCCAAAAGGGTTAATTTGAGTGAGAGCTCCAGCATAGTGTGAAACCCATTCACCTGGTAATTACAAAACCAGAAGATGGGTGTGACACACAGTGAGACAACCAATGAGGACTTTGCCCTTCCCCCTTTAATCTGAAGGCATGAGCACTGGTTCCATTTAAATTTCAGTGTCTCACTGTGTGACAATGTTACGACTAAGGGTTCCATACCCGAAAAGCGTCAACAACTGTTCCGTGTACCTTGTGGTGATGTCTGCTATAAATTATATGTTCTAATAAAGAAGAAGCTTTTAAAGAATATCTCTATTTGAATCCAAGACCAATCCTTTCCAAGTTACTCGCAGTTTGCAACGGGGACACCCCCCTAAAGGTCTGGAGTCGGGAGCATTTATCAACCAGGAAGGTGAGCTGGAATAAGAGTGTTTTACTCCTTGTTGCACATTGAGAGGTGATGTAAAATTGCTCCCTGGAACCAAGAATATATTTCCCATCGATAAAATGAATGCATAACATCAAAACACTTAGTAAAATAAATGGAAACGTTTTTATCTTACATAAAATATGTTAAACATCTTTTCAAATAGAAATGAAGTAGAAAATATTGGTTTGCCAGATTTAAAGGGGTTGTCCAAGTTATATTTATTGATGACCTATCCTCAGGATAGGTCATCAATATCAGAAAGGCGGGGGTCCGACACCCGGCACCCCCGCCGATCAGCTGTTTGAAGAGAAGGCGCGCGCCGTGCCAGCGCTGCCTCCTCTTGACTGTTTACCTTCTAGCTGTTGCATCTGCAGCGGTGAGCAGGTGTAATTACACCCAAGCCGTCCCATTCCTTTCAATGGTACGATTCGCTGTATAGGAGTGATCATACCATTGAAATGAATGGGACGGCTTGGGTGTAATTACACCTGCTCACTGCTGTTGATGCAACGGCTCGGCTAGAAGGTAAACAGTGAAGGGGAGGCAGCGCTGGCACGGCGTGCGCCTTCTATTCAAACAGCTAATCGGCGGGGGTGCCGGGTGTCAGACCCCCGCCGATCTGATATTGATGACCTATTCTGAGGATAGGTCATCAATAAATATAACTTTATGCTGCCTCCTGCTAAGATGTTCTGTATCAGCTGGTGGTGCTTTTCGTCCATACTAACCCTCTCTTCTGAGGTGCTGGCGGTGCCCCAGTTGCGTTGGCGACTTCTTCCTCTTCTGCCTTCGCCTTGTGTTTCCACTGAGCCCCCACGGTCAGGTGTGAATGCCATCAGCAGCGCGTCTACCAGTGTGCGCTTGTACGCGCGCATCTTCCGATCACGCTCCAGTGATGGAATTAAGGACAGCACGTTGTCCTTGTAGCGGGGATCCAGCAGGGTGGCCACCCAGTAATCAGCACTGGTTAGAATGTGGGCAACTAAGTGGTTGTTGCACAGGCACTGCAGCATGTAGTCACTTATGTGTGCCAGGCTGCCCAGAGGCAACGACAAGCTGTCCTCTGTGGGAGGTGTATTGGCTGTGTCCTCTGTATCCCCCAGCCATGCTTAATTAATGCCAATAAGCTGCTTTAGGTGCCACCCTGCTCTGAACACGGTTCCTCCTCATCATCCTCCTCATCCGGGAGAGCTGTGCCCTCGTTGGACAGTTGTATACCTGGCCTCTGTTGGTGCAGGAACCCACCCTCCGAGCCAATTGTGAATGAATGGCCTGATAACCGTGGAAATGATCCCTCTTCCTCCTCCTCTTCCTCCTCACCCGTGCGTGCTGCAGCTGAAATTCCACTATAGCCTGATGCTGCTCGCACAGTCTCTCCAGCATGTGCAAGGTGGAGTCCTACCTCATGGGTACGTCGCATATCAGGCGGTGAGCGGAAAGACCGAAGTTACGCTGCAGCGCTGACAGGTGAGCAGCAGCAGGGTGAGAATGCAGAAAGCGCACACAAACGGCCCGCACTTATTGCAGCAGCTCTGACATATTGGGGTTTTCAGGCAACTCTGCACCACCAAATTCAGCACATGCGCCAGGCAAGGGATGTGCGTCAAACCGGCTAGCCCCAGAGCTGCTATATTATTTCGGCCGTTATCGCACACCACCAGGCTGGGCTTGAGGCTCAGCAGCACCAACCACTCATTGGTATGTTGTTCCATGCCTGTCCACAGCTCCGGCACGGTGTGGGGTGTGATGAGTTTCAAAAAAGCCTGCTGTCGTTTCCCCCTGGCTGTGCTGAAGTTGGTGGTGAAGGTGTTATGCTGACTGGATGAGGAGGCGGTAGAGGAGGAGGCTGAGAAGGAGTAGGAGGCAACAGGAGGCAACGAGAAATGTCCTGCAATCCTCGGTGGCGGTAGGACATGTGCCAAACTGCTATCCGCCTCAGGCACAGCTGCCACTGCATTTACCCAGTGTGCAGTTAGGGAGATGTAACATCCCTGCCCGTGCTTACTGGTCCACGTATCAGTAGTTATGTGGAACTTGCCACAGATTGAGTTGTGCAGTGCACACCTGATTTTGTCCGCCACTTGGTTGTGCAGGGAAGGGATGGCTCACCTAGAAAAGTAGTGGCGGCTGGAAACCACGTACTGTGGGAAAGCCACCTCGATAAGGTTTTTAATAGTCTCTGTCTCCACCAGACAAAATGACAGCATTTCAAAGGCCAGGAATTTTGAAATGCTGGCATTCGGGGCCAGGGATCGCTGGTGGGTAGGGGGATACTTCCTTTTTCTCTCCAGTGTTTGGGGGATGGACAGCTGAACGCTTCCATGGGATAGTGTGGACATGCTGGGTGACGGTGGTGGAGGTGGTGGTGCGGCTGCCACATTCTCTGTTTGCGGGGTGGCAGGTGCCACTGGCACTCCAGAGGGGGAGGAATCGGCTGAGACCACAGCAGAAGAGGGAGTAAGAGGAGCCTGAGATCTTTTCTGTTTTTTCAGGTGTGTACTCCACTGCAGCTCGTGCTTTGCATTTAGATGCCTGGTCATGCAGGTGGTGCTCAGGTTTAGAACATGTATGCCTCGCTTCAGGCTCTGATTGCACAGCGTGCAACCACTCGTGTCTTGTCGTCGGCACATTGTCTGAAGAACTGCTACGCCAGGGAACTCCTTGGAGCTGGCTTTGGTGTACTCAGTCCCTGGGTGCGGTGGGCAGTAGCAGACATATTGGCTAGCGAACGGCTGCTCTGCTTTTGCACCCTGCTCCCTCTTTTGCTGTGTGGCTGGCGCTGTGTGACCACCACCTCTTCCTCCGAACTACACATGGCACTCGCATGAATTTGATTCCATGTGGGGTCTAGGACCTCATCATCCTCCACATCATTTTCCACCCACTCTTCACTCTTCACCCCTGCCCTCCTTGCTGGTCTGCACATGGCAGAAAGTTGTAGCACTTAGCACCTGTGTTTCGTCATCATTATCAGAGACATGTTGCGTTGGTCCTTCCATGTCCACATCCTGAAACATAAGTGGTTGGGCATCAGTGCACTCAATCTCTTTCACTTCTGGGGCAGGGCTAGGTGGATGGCCCACAGAAACCCAACCAGCAGAGTCATCAAAAAAGCATAAGAGACTGCTGCATAACTTGGGGCTCAGACTGCTTGGCTGATTTGCAAGGGGGTGAAGTGAAAGACAGATGCCCATGGGCTGCAGGTGCCAACTCTACGGTTTCAGCAGGGGACCGGGTGGGAGACAATGTGAAGGAACTGGAGGCACTGTCAGCCATCCAATCTACTACCACCTTTACTTGTTCTGGCCCCACCATTCATACACCGGTATTTGGGCCTCATGCCAATAGAACCTTCCTATGGCTAATCTCTCTCTTAAGACAGTCTCGATTTTTCTGTTGTTTTTTTGTGGTGCTGCATGGAATACTGTATATGTCCCTATGTCAATAGAACCTTTTTTCTTCCTTCATGGCAGTTTTGATAGCCCTGTGGTGCATTATGGAATATGAATATATATATATATATATATATATATACACTAAAAATAAGATTACTATTTTTAATCCAGAGACTTTATTACACTCTTTATACCCTACAGGTCTGACTATATATAGCAGGAATCTCTAGACACTTGTGTTTTACTGCGACCTCGCCTAGACCTCTGATCTTTGTCGCATATACTTACCTTTTTGGCTAATAATCTCCCTGAGACTCAACAGTTCTCCTCCATCCATCATTTTCTATACTCTGTATAATATAGCTAATATTTGATCTACTTTATGTACCTTGACATATATTATTAATTTCTAGGAATTTTGTTTTCCTTTGTCTTCCTATGTATGTATCCTCATATGTACCATATTTCTTATTTTGCCTCAGGTGTGAACAAGGTCTTGTGATAAGACCGAAACGTTGGCCAGTATTTATTAATTATTACTTCCTGGATGGATAATAAAGAAGCATTATTAATTGAATTGTAAAACGAGTGCCGTGGTCATTCCTATTATATTGTTACTGCAATTACCGCTGAGCACCGGAAAAAGCAATAGAGGAGTGCAGTCCAAATATATATTTTTACATTGGAGCCAGTAACATAGCTGTTGGCGGAGACCCTGATGGACGTAGGGCCCGGAATTCTGGGCGTGGGTAGCACCTGTGCCATCCTAGGGTACCACTCACTCCCGGCCTGCACAACATTCACCCAGTGTGCGATCAGGGAAATGTAGCGTCCCTGACCACCAGCACTTGTCCATGTGTCCGTGGTTAAGTGAACCTTCCCGGTAACTGCGTTGGTCAGGGCACGGGTGATGTTCTGGGACACATGCTGGTGTAAGACAGGCATGGAACATCGTGAAAAATAGTGGCAGCTGGGGACTGCGTACAGAGGGACGGCCGCCGACATAAGGCTGCGGAAGGCCTCAGTGTCCACAAGCCTAAATGGCAACACTTCAAGGGCCAGTAATTTTGAAAGCTGCGCATTTAGTGCTATGGCCTGTGGGTGGGTATTAGTGTTGAGCGCGAATATTCGAATTGCGAATTTTCTTCTCGAATATCGCAATTTTGAGATTTCGCGAATATTTAGAATATCGTTCTATATATTCGCGAAATCGAATATTCTTTTTTTTTCTTTTTTTTTTTATTATTATATTTTTTTCTTTCCCACTTCCCTAAAGTTGTTCTTACCTCTCCTTTGGATTCCTGGCTTCCTGGCTGCTCCAGTCAGTGGCGTTTTCAACTTACTGCTATATTCCATATTAGCTAAATTACAATCTAATCTATATGTGTATTTTACGAAATTTCGCAATAGTCGCAATTGCGATGCGAGTAATATAACACGAAATATTCGCATGAAGATTTCAACTTAGCACTGCTATACTCCATATTCTAGCCTAATATGGAATATAGCTGTGCTAAGTTAGCACTGCTATATTCCATATTAGGCTAGAATATGGAGTATAGCAGTGCTAAGTTGAAATCTTCATGCGAATATTTCGTGTTATATTAGTCGCATCGCAATTTTGACTTTTTCAAATGTTCTTGATATTGCTCTAACTTCGTCTTTTAGAAATTTCGTAATATTGCTCTAACTTAGTCTCTTAGAATATTACGAATATTCTAAAAGACGAAGTTAGAGCAATATTACGAAATTTCGTAAAATACTCATATAGATTGTAATTTAGCTAATATAGTGCTATAATCCCTTTTTTTTCCTGTAATTTTTTTTTGCCTCTTCTGAACTTAAGTTTTGTAAAATATGTACACTATTAAAAATTATTACTATAGCAGTATATTAGCTTAAATACAATATGTGTATTTTACGAAATTTCGTAATATTGCTCTAACTTCGTCTTTTAGAATATTACGAATATTCTAAAAGACGAAGTTAGAGCAATATTAAGAACATTTGCAAAAGTCAAAATTGCGATGCGAGTAATATAACACGAAATAGTCGCATGAAGATTTCAACTTAGCACAGCTATATTCCATATTCTAGCCTAATATGGAATATAGCAGTGCTAACTTAGCACAGCTATATTCCATATTAGGCTAGAATATGGAATATAGCAGTGCTAAGTTTAAATCTTCATGCGACTATTTCGTGTTATATTACTCGCATTGCAATTTCGACTTTTGCAAATGTTCTTAATATTGCTCTAACTTCGTCTTTTAGAATATTCGTAATATTCTAAGAGACGAAGTTAGAGCAATATTACGAAATTTCGTAAAATACACATATTAGCCTAGCCATAGTCATTAGCATATGAACGTTGCCTTATACTATCAAGATAAATATTCGCAATATGCGAAAAAATAATTTCGCGATAATTGGAATAATTGCGAATATTCGATTTCGACGAATATAACACGAATATTCATGCGAATATTCGCGAAATATCGCGAAATCGAATATGGCACCTCCCGCTCATCACTAGTGGGTATTTGCGATTGCGTTTAAATGACTGTGTTATGGACATTTGGACGCTGCACTGGGACAGGGAAGTCGATGTTGTTGCCCAGATTGTGGACCCAGGCATTCGGCCCACTTATTAAGGTGCTTGGATGCCATGTGGCACATCATGCTGGTGGTGGGGAGGTTGCTAGTGTTCACGGCCCGGCTCATTTTGGTACGGCACAGGTTGCAAACTACTACTCTTTTGTCGTCTGCACTTTCTTCAAAAAAGCGCCATACTGCGGATCACCTACCCCTTAGGAAGGTAGATTTACGCATGGGGGTGCTCGGTGTAACGGTTGCGGGCCTGTTTAGTGTGGGCCGACTTCTCCCTTTTGCAACCCCACTGCCTCTTGCAGCCTTTTGCGGTGCTGCAGATCCCTCCCCCTCTGTACTGCTGTCCTCGCTCGGCTTTTCACCTTCCCATGTTGGGTCAGTGACTTCATTGTCAACCACCTCCTCTTCCACTTCCTCACTCTGCTCAAATTCCTGACTTGACCTAACCACAACATCAGTGATTGACAACTGTGTCTCATCATCGTCCACCTCGTGAACGAATGACTGACGTTCACCACCGTCATTTTCTTGAGACTGTGAAGGCTCAAGAGGTTGGGAATCAGGGCACAATATCTCAGGTCCCTCTTCAAGCGTGCTGGGCGCGAGGGCCAAATGTAATAATGGTGCTGGAAAAACCTAGTTGAAATATCCAAGTGTGGGATCACTCGTTTGGCAAGCCTCTCCATGGTGGGAGGAAGGATGATCAGAGTGCCATGTATATTGCCAGCTTTCTATTGTTCCTACAAAATCCATGTTTCTTATGCCTCCAATTAGACCTCACATCATCATTGCACAATTATGTGTACTATAAAAGAACAAACAAACATATGATAAATATATTATATTAAGACGACACAATTTTTTTTTTTAAACGCGATTCACAAAAAAGACCTGAAGCTAATTGTCTCCTTTAAACCTCTTGGGATCTCACTTTTAAATAACACTATCCATTTCGTTTCACGCTGCAGGAGGTGTTTTTTAATATCGCCTCCTCTACAACCCATTTTAACCCTATCAAGGCCCCTAACTTTTAGATGTTGGGGATCACAGTTGTGTATTTTCCTAAAGTGTAAAGCTATGGGTTGTAGCTTATTCAGCTGGCAATAGACATGGTAGAAAGCTGGCAATATACAGTACAGACCAAAAGTTTGGACACACCTTCTCATTCACAGAGTTTACTTTATTTTCATGACTATGAAAATTGTAGATTCACACTGAAGGCATAAAAACTATGAATTAACACATGTGGAATTATATACACTCACCTAAAGATGCACCATGTCACAAAGCTCGAATCATTTCAAATTGGTTTCTTGAACATGACAATGAGTTCACTGTACTAAAAAGGCCCCCACAGTAACCAGATCTCAACCCAATAGAGCATCTTTGGGATGTGGTGGATCGGGAGCTTCGTGCCCTGGATGTGCATCCCTCAAATCTCCATCAACTGCAAGATGCTATCCTATCAATATGGGCCAACATTTCTAAAGAATGCTATCAGCAACTTGTTGAATCAATGCCACGTAGAATTAAGGCAGTTCTGAAGGCAAAAGGGGGTCCAACACCGTATTAGTATGGTGTTCCTAATAATTCTTTAGGTGAGTGTACATAACAAACAAGTGTGAAACAACTGAAAATATGTCATATTCTAGGTTCTTCAAAGTAGCCACCTTTTGCTTTGATTACTGCTTTGCACACTCTTGGCATTCTCTTGATGAGCTTCAAGAGGTTTTCCCCTGAAATGGTTTTCACTTCACAGGTGTGCCCTGTCAGGATTTCTTGCCTTATAAATGGGGTTGGGACCATCAGTGGCGTTAAGGAGAAGTCAGGTGGATACACAGATGATAGTCCTACTGAATAGACTGTTAGAATTTGTATTATGGCAAGAAAAAAGCAGCTAAGTAAAGAAAAACGAGTGGCCATCATTACTAAGAAATGAAGGTCAGTCAGTCACCTGAAAAATTGGGAAAACTTTGAAAGTAAGGGCTATTTGACCATGAAGGAGAGTGATAGGGTGCTGCGCCAGATGACCTGGCCTCCACAGTCACCGGACCTGAACCCAATCAAGATGGTTTGGGGTGAGCTGGACCGCAGAGTGAAGGCAAAAGGGCCAACAAGTGCTAAGCATCTCTGGGAACTCCTTCAAGACTGTTGGAAGACCATTTCAGGGGACTACCTCTTGAAGCTCATCAAGAGAATGCCAAGAGTGTGCAAAGCAGTAATCAAAGCAAAAGGTGGCTACTTTGAAGAACCTAGAATATGACATATTTTCAGTTGTTTCACACTTGTTTGTTATGTATATAATTCCACATGTGTTAATTCATAGTTTTGATGCCTCCATAGTCATGAAAATAAAGAAAACTCTTTGAATGAGAAGGTTTGTCCAAACTTTTGGTCTGTACTGTACATGGCACTTCCTATTTGGCAGTATATAGCATTCCATGCATTATATATGTATAACATATTTGGTTTTGCTTTAATATACATTGGTTTGTGAATTATTTGCTGATCTTATATGTGCACTCCTTATGAATGTGTTTATAATTGGCCATGGACTCTTTCACTTTATATTAGCACATTATATATGTATTTTATTACATTAGATGCACTATTTTGTATTGGATTTTTTATTGCACAGTTTTTGCACTTTGCACTTAATGAATTATGTTGTTTTTTTATTGCAACATTTGCTCCTTTATTATATGAATTGTTCTTTTTATTGTATACCTTGCACTTTATTATATCAATTATGTTTTTCATGGTAACACTCAGCACTTATTATATGTTTGTATCGCAAATATTTATTCACATTCAATATATGATTAGGTGAGGAGCACTATTATGTATATTTTGTATATTTTTAAAGTGCATGTGTATTTGATACAATGTATGTTTCTATATGATTTTAATTGATGTGTATAATTCTGTAATAATTGTATAGATATATAAAATTGAATGAATTATACTAATTATATGTGGGGTGCTGATATATAGTACTGTACCAATTATTTGTGTGGTGCCAAGATGATATTGGCCTTCTTTATATCTGTTTTATCTTTATGACCTCCACCAGGTATTAGCACTGGTGCGCTGTGGTATGATATCATGGGAGCGCTCCTTTATGCTGGTCTCTATGGGAATCGGGTGGTGCACTTCTGGGCTGTGCGAGCAGGCTAGAGGGTGTTGTGCTGCGCATTGCTCGTGCGTGGCCTCACCCCACGGCTGGGTTGTGCGGTGAATGGGGTGCGCTATACGTGGCTCTCTGGCGACTGGCAGGCGCGTTCCTGTGACGTTGGATCCTCATTCACCATGCGCACTAGTATTACTTGGCGTGGACCTCACTATTTAAGATGGACACCTGTGCACATTTTTTACCTCCTGACAAAGTCTTTTCCTGGCGAAACGCGCGTCGTGGTACTGCTCTGCCCAGACATCTAGTGCTTCCACACATCATGGGTAATTGATGCATTCCTATGCTTGTTCTTTGTGTGATCATGTATCAGTGATTGTCATAGTATACCTACTATTGCTCTTTAGCAACTGTAGGCTGGCCATTGTGTTTTTTATGGGTTACTGTGACACGGCAGTGGTAGCAGTTGATACTATTCACATCTATTATTTGGATATGTATTTTGGATTTTCTCGTCCGTCTCCTTGTTAGTACGGTACGTGCGAGGGTGGGGATTATTTCTCCGCTTTACGGGGTTCCCCGTCTTCCCATGACCGTGTGCCTTAAGTTATTTTTGTGTTTTTTTATGTTTTAATAAAACTGCATATATTTTATATTTGTGTTTTTCAAACTTTTTTTGGAGTTATTGGTTGTTGTTTTTTTTGTTACAGTTTCATTGTGCCCAGGGCAACAGCCGTTGCGTGCCCCATCAGCATCACGCTCACTTCCCCGTCCCTTAGTGCTCGCCTTCTTCATATTAATGGTTTTGTCACTAGATGTGGAGCAGATTGTTTTACTGTCCGCTAAAGACACCGTTTTTGGATGCAGGACAGTATATGTCACAGAAACCCACAGAGTATGGACACTATATTAGGCCCAGATTATTGGAATTTGCAATACAGACACCGTTTTCGGATGCAGGACAGTATAGAAACATAGAATGTGTCGGCAGATAAGAACCATTTGGCCCATCTAGTCTGCCCAATATACTGAATACTATGGATAGCCCCCGGCCCTTATCTTATATGAAGGATGGCCTTATGCCTATCCCATGCATGCCTAAACTCCTTCACTGTATTTGCAGCTACCACTTCTGCAGGAAGTCTATTCCATGCATCCACTACTCTCTCAGTAAAGTAATACTTCCTTATATTACTTTTAAACCTTTGCCCCTCTAATTTAAAACTGTGTCCTCTTGTGGTAGTTTTTCTTCTTTTAAATATGCTCTCTTCCTTTACCGAGTTGATTCCCTTTATGTATGTCACAGAAACCCACAGAATATGGGCACTATATTAGGCCCAGATTAGTTAAATTTGCCCTAAAGAAACCGTTTTCGGATGGCGTACTGTATATGTCACGGATGTGTATTACACGCACACAATACAGAGACAATAGATGAGGACTGGCCCCAGATTATTTAAATTTACGCTAAAGAAACAGTTTTCGGATGGAGTTCTGTATATGTCACGGATGTGTATTAAACGCACACTATAGACAATAAATGTGGCGCTGATTATTAGAATTTATGCAAAAACACAGTCTGAGGATGATGTACAGTATATTTCACTAATAGGTATTAAAAAAAAATATTTTGCTGCTGTCAAACACACACAGTAGTCCTTAAAAGGACTTTTGGGTCTTTGAAAAGCTTTTGGTAGTAACATACATAGTAAAAAGACATTTGTCCATCCAGTTCGGCCTGTTATCCTGCAAGTTGATCCAGAGGAAGGCAAAAAAAAACTGTGAGGTAACAGACAATTTTCCCCACTTAAGGGGGAAAAATTCCTTTCCGACTCCAATCAGGCAATCAGAATAACAGCAAATTTCTCTCCCTTCACTATCTGCCCCTTCCTCAGCACGGATGTCCCTGAGACTGATTTAGCGCAGGTAAAAATATATTGCTGCTCTAAAACACACACACACACACACACACAGTAGTCCTTTAAAAGATTTTTGGGTCTTTGAAAAGCTTTCTTAGAATAATAACTAATAATTTCGCTCCCTACACTGCCTTTCCCTTCCTACGGTCTGCTCTCCCTGACTGATCCAAGCACGTGTCATCAGGTGCTATATAGCACCTGATGACGCATTTCGGCCAGCCAATCACTGTAATGCCACCTGCCAACATGGCTACTGGCATTACAGTGATGGCAGTACTTACCTGCACGTTTATTGGCTGCTTAGCAGCCGCGAAACATGCGGGGAGGAGACTCGAGCATTGCGTTTGAGCACATGCGATACTCGGTCGTGTACCGCCATGTGCCGAGCATAGCGATGCTCGAGCCAAACAGGTATTCCCTGAGAATGTGGAGGAACGCGCAAACTTACTCATCACTAATAATGTCACATGTGTTTATCAAAGTGTTGCTTTGCTCCACAGCCTTTAAATGTCATGTATTAAATGGGTTGTCCAAGTTTAATGAATACTTTCCCAGGGCAGTAAATGTGGTAAAAAAAAAAATGACTTTATACTAACCACTTTTATTCCATTTCGCTTTCAGCATGATGTGATTTCTGCAGCATTTTCTCCATTATCAATATGGCTATCTTTAAGATCATTTTGCCTTGTTTTTTGTTGTTTTTCAGATTCCACATTTAATTTTCCGAAGGAGCTTTCAAAAATGAAAGGTGGAATCTGATTGGTTGTTATTGGCAACTAAGGCTACTTTCACACTAGCATTTTTACTGGATCCGACAGGGTTCAGCAAAAATTCTTCCGTTACTGATAATACAACCATCTGCATCCGTTATGAACGGATCCGGTTGTATTATCTTTAACATTTCCAAGACAGATCCGTCATGAACACCATTGAAAGTCAATGGCAGACGGATCCATTTTCTATTGTGTCACATTGTGTCAGAGAAAACTGATCAGTCCCCATTGACTTGCATTGGGGGTCATGCCGGATCCGTCTTGCTTTAACATTTATTAGTTTACAGTATACAGTATTACATGCACAGTTTAGATGATTTGGGCCTTGTAGCAAAAACTCTGAGGTGGAAGAAAGGAGTTTTTTTTTTTTCACTGTGTTTATACTAAAGATCATAGACCACTGTGGGGCTTTATTATTTATGCTAAGAACCTGGTTTCCCACTGTAACAGAGTAAATTGACCATGTTTGAAGGACATTTGTCACTGCTGTACTATTTTTGGTCTAGTTACAGTAGATCTAGCAGCTGCCTTTTTGTGCTGAAATCTTAGCAATCATGTTATCAATCACATGGACATTGGAACCAATAGAGGCAACAGAAGTAGCCCTTCCTCTATTCTATACACAGTGCTAATTGAACACTATTTGTATAAAATTTATAACATATAGAATTGGTAAAACCACTCTGTCTTCTCTCCTGGGTGCCTTTCAGTCTCTAGGCACCTGATATTCAGACACTTAACTGGGTAAAAGTGGTGTCCATTAGTGTTGAGCGAGCACCAAAGTGCTTGTGTGCTCGGGCCGAACACATCGGTATGCTCATGTGTTTGGAGTTCCTGAGGAAAAAATACTTTATTTTTTATGCAAATAAGGCCTTCTGGTCCAGGGAATCTTCATCCCTGAGGCTGAAAGCTGCAAGATATCAACTCAACTGAAAGACTATTCCTAAGGCCTCTTTCACACTACAGTATGTCCATTTCAGTGTTTTGCGTTCCGTTTTTCACGGATCCGTTGTCCCGTTTTTGGGTTCCGTTGTGTCTCCGTTTCCGTTCAGTATGTCCGCAAAAACCTTTCAGTATGGTTTCCGTATGGTTCCCGTATACGGTCCGTTTTTCACGGATCAAAAACGGAAGCCACCTGTATTTGTGCTCAGCCAAAGTTTGGCAACAAGAAACACATGGCCACAGTGGGCTGGGCCTAGCATTTGTTAATGACGGATCCGCAAAAAACGGATGACATACGGATGCCTTCCGTATGCATTCCGTTTTTTTGCGGACCCATTGACTTTAATGGAGCCACGGACCGTGATTTGCGGAGAAACATAGGACATGTTCTATCTTTCCACGGCACGGAAATACTGAAATACTGAAACGGAATGCACACGGAGACACTTCAGTATTTTTTGCTGAACCATTGAAATGAATGGTTCAGTATCTGTTCCGTATACTGAACTCAAAAAACGTCCAGTATACTGAACGCAAAATACTGTAGTGTGAAAGAGGCCTAAGAGAAAGATAACTGACATTTTTCCGAAGGATAAGAATCACCCAAAGGCCATGCCTGGAAAGACAGTAAGATATCTCACATTTATGGCAATAAGACTTTACTGCTTGTGGAGATGGTATATTTCTTCATCGCCCACCACCCTTTGAGAAATACTGGCAATCCAGCTCCAAAAGAGTTAATAAAGTGCATACTTGTTGTCATTTAGGAAGATTGCAAAGTGTAATTAGAGTGAGACTCAGGGAGGATTACCACCATCATTGCTGCTGCCTATATTGATTTACCTACTGTAACATCAAGGGCACCCCACCTAGGAGCACCAAAGGGTCTAGGTTGCAGCCCAAGGTAAGAAAGAGTGCACCCTCCAACCGCTGCAGACACAACCTGTGGAAGTGCCAGAGAAGGATTGCCACCATAAGATCTGTAACTGCCCTCAGTGCTTCCACCACCACTCTTATCCTCTCCATCCTAACACCTACCCGGTGGCAAGCACGCTGCACAGTGCATAGAGCAGCAGTGTACCTTAGTGCAGTGTTTCCCAACCAGTGTGCCTCCAGCTGTTGCAAAACTACAACTCCCAGCATGCCCTCACAGCCAAAGGCTGTCCGGGCATGCAGGGAGTTGTAGTTTTGCAACAGCTCGAGGCACATTGGTTGGGAAACACTGCCTTAGTGTACCTCAGTTCCTCAACTTCCCAGTTTTGGCCACACCCCTCAGTTCCACTAAAGTCCTTATTTTCATAAAAATAATAGAATAAAGGTATTTTTCTTCTTAGGAATACCACAACCAGTTTTCACAAGACAGGCATCATTTTAAGCAGTAGCTATCAACCCTACCAGGCAGTATGGCAGGTTTAATAGAATTGACCCTGCTGACAGGTGCTCTTTAA